>NC_047121.1:17912438-18244938 GCF_902500255.1 Thalassophryne amazonica | reverse complement strand
AAACAACAGTGTTGAAAAGACTGTGGCAGAGACTGTCATGCTGGCCCTTTAAGGGGCGGAGCTTAGACACCTCACCGATCTGCGCTCTCCACCCGCACAGAGGCCAGTGTGAGGGGGATGAAAAAAGGGAGAAGAAAGTGCGGACTGAGTTATTTGTATTAAGTTCAAGTTTGCTGTTCTTTTTCTTGCCAGAGTTCAAGATTGTGTGCGTGATTGAAAGTAAGTATGGTCCTGAACGTGTGTATAAATAAGAAGTTGTGTTTTACCCGTTTTTACCGTGGTTTGTGCATCTTTTGTCACGTGTGCACTTCTCAAAATAGAGGCGCAGCATCATCGCACTTTAGTTAATGGATGTGTAATAAGTGTGTAGTGTTATAGTTTAGCTTTATATATCCACCAGTTTGAGGTTTTTTATTATTGTATTGATGTATTTACATTGTATGTATGTACATTTGTATTGTATATAGATTATTCCTATTGATATTCATATTGTTTTTATTATTCTATTTATTATAGGAAACCACACACCCCATATCCTCAGACAACTGTAAACAGCATTACATTTATTAAAGTCCCATACTCTGTCATCTGATTTTGCATTCTTCTGAGTTCTTACCGGACTCCCCACAGCGATTCAATTATCCATACCAGTCCTACAGTCATACTTTCCTTTAATGGTCCTTCGAGCCGGATCAGGTGTTACTGTGAATATGCAGAACGCAGAGTCAGAACCCAGTGCTGTGCGCCCCAGGAGACAGACAGCGGTGCCGTCTTACCTGTCAGAGTATGACCTCAGTGGTCCTGGAGCCCAGAGTCAGTTCAGAGCAACACAGACAGAGCGAACTACAACCAGATCCCCATCACCACCTCTCAGCCAGCACTTCCACCAGTGGGAGGAGCCCGAGCCCAGCCAATCTGAGCAAGCCACAGGGATGCAGCAGACCCACCCAGTCTTAGAGTTCAATGCTGCCACTCAGTCTCTCCCCCCGCCTCCTCTACTGGTCAGTGCTTACAGTCATGATTATGAGGGAAGCTCACAGTTCCCACCTAGAGCTCCTTCTGCCTTAACCCAGCCACAGCCATATTATTCCAGCCCCAGGGATAATATAGCACAAGATTTCTCCCAGCTCAGAGTTTCTGGTGCTCATAGAGACCTGCCTTTTACTTCCTCCTATTCAGCCACACCTCAGCAGAGTGCTCCTCGTGCAGATATGTATGGCCAGAGCTTACAAGCACCCTCACATCAAGCAGGTGGCCCGCAGTATGGTGCTGCAGACGTAGGCAGAGACTCCCCAGTGTCCCAGATGCCCTACCCTCGTGTTGAGAGAGAGCTCACATACAGGGGACCCAAGCCTACTATCCCTAGTCTCACATCTCCAGACCCAAGAGAGTTTGCCCGCATGAAGATTGCCCTGGAGAATCTCCTGCCAGAGGATGTCACAGAGAGATATAAGTTTCAGATTCTCACAGATCACCTTAAGTGTGACGAAGCCTCACTTGTGGCCAACTCCTACTGTACCTCCTGGCAGCCTTATACAGACATGATGCAGGCCCTCACTAAAATGTATGGTCAGCCCCATAAGCTTGCTGTACAGAGGATTGCAGAGCTCATGGATGGCCCTAATATCCGCAGTTGTGATGTGAGGAGCTTCCGCCTATTTGCCCTTAATGTGCGCTCACTAGTGGGCATGTTAGAGCAGCTTGGGCAGAGAGGACAAGTAGAACTGACTTGTGGCTCACATGTGTCACGGCTGTTAAGTAAACTTCCCTATGACCTCACTGCCAGCTTTAAGAGGTACATTCGCCCCCTCAGAGTCACTATCCCTACACTCATGGAGTTTGCAGAGTGGCTAGAATATGAGCTAGAAGTGCAGGAAGACGCATTTAAGCCCCTGAAGAGAGATGAGTCATCTCATAAGAAGCCTGAGTCCAAGCGCACTCCCAAGCCCTCTAATAAGTCTGCCACTATCCTGCTGGGCACAGAGAAGAGTTCAGCACCACGGACAGTGACATCTCCTGCACCTGCCCTCACAGCCCCCCAGTTTAAGAGAGTGGAGCAGGTGAAAGCCTACTGTCCCTATTGTGACAATGACAAGCACTTTCTGAACAATTGTGCCAACTTTAAAGGGTTGAGTAAGGACCAGAAGGTGACTTGGATCAAAGTTAACAATAAGTGCTGGCACTGTGGCCGCAATCACCAAGCTGCTAAGTGCACACTCAAAGCCCCTTGTAAGACATGCAGTAGGAGACACCTGTTAGTGCTGCATGAGGTGAATGAGAGAGGAGAGGAGGAAGACTCTGCACCAGCTACACCCCCCACAGAGAGCTGCCTCGTCAACACCACTCATAAAGTCCTGTATGCAGACCGCCCAGTGTATAACTGTAAAGTGCTGCTGAAGATCAGTAAGGTGCTCCTGAGGAGTGGAGATAAGTGTTTGGAGGCTTATGCTGTATTAGATGACGGATCGGAGCGCACGATCCTTCTCCAGCCTGCAGCTAAACACCTGGGGCTCAGAGGCAGAAAAGAAGTGTTGGCTCTCCGCACAGTCAGACATGACATAGAGAAGGTTCATGGGGTGGCTGTTTCATTCTCCATCTCTCCAGCTGCCCACCCAGATCAGACCTATAAAATCCAGAATGCTTTCACCTCTGAGCAACTTAATTTAGCCGAGCACTATCATCCAGTTGCTAGTCTCCAACAGAAGTATAAGCACTTATCAGGTTTGCCTCTATCCCCCTCTAGACGGAGTCCGTCCTATGCTGCTGATTGGTGCAGACAACACGCACCTCATCATCCATATAGAGCCAGTCAGACTGGGACCCCCGGGCGGACCAGCAGCTGTGAGGACACTCCTGGGATGGACACTCCAAGGGCCAGCACAAGCTATCAAGTCCAGTCCTAATGTAAGTCACTGCCTGTTCACCTCTGCACCCCACCCTCGGAGCTGTTCTCCTGTGCGGAGAAGCTGTGGCAGATGGATGTGTTGCTTTACTGCAGTGAGAAGTTAGCTGTGAGGTCACGACAGGATCAAGAGGCAGTGAAGCTCCTGCAGGAGCAGACAGTGAGAGTTAATATTGATGGCACAGACCGCTATGCCACACCTCTCCTGCGAGTAAGAGACATGCCTCTCCTCAGAGCCACTCCAGAAGCCATGATGCCACACCTGAGAGGAACAGAGAAGCGCTTAGCCAAAGCTCCAGAACAAGCTGCTGCTTACCAGAAAGAGATGGAGAAGCTTGTGGAAGCCGGCTATGTGGTGAAGTTGTCCCCTCAGCAATTTGAGAGCAGTGCAGAGGCTTGGTACATACCCCACCATATGATCCAACATAATGGGAAGAATCGTGTGGTATATAACTGCTCGTTCCAGCACCAAGGCCACAACCTCAACCAGCTCCTCCTACCCGGTCCCACTCTTGGCCTTGCTCTACTCGCTGTGCTGCTGTGCTTCAGGGAGCATGCGACTGCATTCAGCAGTGACATCCATGGCATGTTCCACCAGGTGAGGCTCCTGCCTGCAGACAGAACACTGCTGCGATTCCTATGGAGAGATATGAGGAGAGACAGCCCACCTGATGTTTATGAGTGGCAGGTGCTCCCCTTTGGCACCACGTGCAGCCCCTGCTGTGCAAGCTTTGCACTGCAGAAACACGTCATTGACCACAGCCAGCCAGAGGAAGATGTCCATGTAGCCATTCATAAGTCCTTTTATGTGGACAACTGTTTACAGAGCCTTCCCTCTACAGACACAGCCAAGGCTCTTGTGGACAAACTACGCCATCTACTGGCCAAAGGCGGTTTTGAGCTGAGGCAGTGGGCCAGTAATATTCCCAGTGTTGTGAGTCACCTCTCTCCAGAGCTCAGGTCCTTCAGCTGTGAGTTGTGGCTCAGTCAAGGTCAAGCAGACATCCAGGAGCCAGCCCTAGCCCTGCACTGGAACTGTAAGTCTGACACTCTCAGCTACAAGCACAGGCACATTGACTGCTCAGTGGCTACTATGAGGAGCATTTATAGAGTATTGGCAAGCCAGTACAATCCTCTCGGCCTCATAGTGCCCTTTACCACCCGTGCCAAAGTCATAGTGCGTCACCTGTGGGAGAAGAAGAGAGATTGGGATGACCCACAACTCCCAGAGGAGCTACTTGAGAAGTGGCATGTGTGGGAAACAGAACTGGTACACCTGCCTGACATAACCCTGCCCAGATGTTACACCTCCCCCTGCATGGACCAGCCCAGCTGCACAAGAGATATTCATGGAGATACAGGGTTCCTCTTTGTAAATACAACTGATATAAATATTCATTTATTCCATTATCAGTGAAGCTCATAAATCAGCAGATAGTTCAGGGAAGATAGTTTAAGGGTATGTATTGCGGAATTTTCACAAAGATGTTAATAATGTTGTGTATTTATATTTTATCCTTTGACTTACTGTGTTGTTTTTAATGTATGGGTGCTATGTACTGGATGTGTTGTTGTGTAGCAGACTCTGTCCAAGGCAAATTTCTCCTTAGGGAGACAAATAAAGACACTTTGACTTTGACTTTGATGTGTTCTGTGATGCCTCAGAATAAGCATATGGGTCAACCAACTCAACCAACTTTTTTTTTTATATAGCGCCAAATCACAACAAACAGTTACCCCAAGGCGCTTTATATTGTAAGGCAAGGCCATACAATAATTATGAAAAACCCCAACGGTCAAAACGACCCCCTGTGAGCAAGCACTTGGCAACAGTGGGAAGGAAAAACTCCCTCTTAACAGGAAGAAACCTCCAGCAGAACCAGGCTCAGGGAGGGGCAGTCTTCTGCTGAGACTGGTTGGGGCTGAGGGAAAGAACCAGGAAAAAGACATGCTGTGGAGGGGGGCAGAGATCGATCACTAATGATTAAATGCGGAGTGATGCATACAGAGCAAAAAGAGAAAGAAACAGTGCATCATGGGAACCACCCCACAGTCTACGTCTAAAGCAGCATAACCAAGGGATAGTCCAGGGTCACCCGATCCAGCCCTAACTATAAGCCTTAGCGAAAAGGAAAGTTTTAAGCCTAATCTTAAAAGTAGAGAGGGTATCTGTCTCCCTGATCTGAATTGGGAGCTGGTTCCACAGGAGAGGAGCCTGAAAGCTGAAGGCTCTGCCTCCCATTCTACTCTTACAAACCCTAGGAACTACAAGTAAGCCTGCAGTCTGAGAGCGAAGCGCTCTATTAGGGTGATATGGTACTACGAGGTCCCTAAGATAAGATGGGACCTGATTATTCAAAACCTTATAAGTAAGAAGAAGAATTTTAAATTCTATTCTAGAATTAACAGGAAGCCAATGAAGAGAGGCCAACACGGGTGAGATATGCTCTCTCCTGCTAGTCCCCGTCAGTACTCTAGCTGCAGCATTTTGAATTAACTGAAGGCTTTTTAGGGAACTTTTAGGACAACCTGATAATAAAGAATTACAATAGTCCAGCCTAGAGGAAATAAATGCATGAATTAGTTTTTCAGCATCACTCTGAGACAAGACCTTTCTGATTTTAGAGATATTGCGTAAATGCAAAAAAGCAGTCCTACATATTTGTTTAATATGCGCTTTGAATGACATATCCTGATCAAAAATGACTCCAAGATTTCTCACAGTATTACTAGAGGTCAGGGAAATGCCATCCAGAGTAAAGATCTGGTTAGACACCATGCTTCTAAGATTTGTGGGGCCGAGTACAATAACTTCAGTTTTATCTGAGTTTAAAAGCAGGAAATTAGAGGTCATCCATGTCTTTATGTCTGTAAGACAATCCTGCAGTTTAGCTAATTGGTGTGTGTCCTCTGGCTTCATGGATAGATAAAGCTGGGTATCATCTGCGTAACAATGAAAATTTAAGCAATACCGTCTAATAATACTGCCTAAGGGAAGCATGTATAAAGTGAATAAAATTGGTCCTAGCACAGAACCTTGTGGAACTCCATAATTAACTTTAGTGGCAGTCAGTCAGTGGCATATTTGAGGACAGAGAATCCAGAGGGGCATGTTGAAGTGGCCTTCCTCGCGGCCCGCTCTCGTGTCTCCCCCAAGAAGCAGCAATCTGTTCCCCGCTTAGAGCTGTGTGCTGCTCTCAATGGTGCTCAGCTCTGCAGAGTTATCAGTACAGAGTTAACTCTCCCCATCTGCCGCTGCACCTTATGGTCTGACTTGGCCTGCTCTATCTCAAAATTGGAAATGATGCCAACAAGGTTTTCAACAACACTGGCTTTCTCTTCTTCTCCATGCTGTTCCTCATGTTTGCTGCTCTGATGCCCACAGTTCTAACCTTTCCTCTGGAGATGTCTGTGTTTGTAAGGGAACATCTCAACTACTGGTACAGCCTGAAGGCCTACTACTTGGCCAAGACAATGGCAGACGTTCCCTTCCAGGTGATTTGTCCGATAATGTACTGTCTTTTTTTTATTTCTCTTCAATTTCTTTTTTTACAGAGTGTAATGGGCCCCAACCCTGGGGTCTACAGTTACATCCTTCTGCCTTTTTTCTCCTGCCCCACTTCTCATGTCTTGAGTAAGCGAAGCAGTAGAAGATTGTTTTCTTCTCTTCAATGGTCCAAGTAACAGTGGCGTATTTTCGTAGATTTCTTTTTGGCCTTTGAGGCTGTTGCTGCTGGAGTCCAGGATCAGAGCTATGCTGATCTGATGGGTTATCCAGTTGAGTGCTCTCGCAGGGGAAGTCATTCCCTGCAGCACTAAGAGAAGTTGCACCATTACTTTCCTCACACACCCTGGTGCCTAGGCGTGATTTGGGGACCTTTTTATCCTGGGAGACATCCGGCCAGTACAATTTGCCATTTTTCGACTTTTCCATATTTGCTTTGTGGAGTTTTTAGCTAGGGTTCGTTTTCACTGAAACGTCCTCATACAGAGATCCCTCCCCGCAAACCCTCTTCACAGTGGGACCGAGGACATTTGAGGCAAATGTCCAGTAGGTAGCGCAATCCCTGGGTCTGCTCATTGGGGCTGCATCCACCTCCCTGCAGGTGGCGACATTTGTGGGTCCAGTCACAGCCATACCTGTGCTCCTCTTCTCTGGTTTCTTTGTCAATTTTGATACCATTCCCAAATATCTACAGTGGAGCTCCTATGTGTCCTACGTCAGGTATGGCTTTGAGGGAGTGATACTCTCTATCTATGGGATGAATCGTTCCGAGCTGGAGTGTCCAGACCAGGTGTGTAAATTCCAAAAACCAGAGGAGGTTCTGCAGCTGCTGGATGTGGAGGATGCCAAACTCTATGTGGACTTTATGGTGCTGGGAGTTTTCTTCTTGGTCCTCAGACTGGCCACCTACTTTGTCCTACGATACAAAGTAAAGTCAGAGCGTTAAATCATCCACAGTCAACCACAGGTGTGGACACTAGAACATGCCTGGGCAGGGTGAGATAATAAAAAAAAAAAAAAAAAAAAAATACCATCTCTATCTGTACAACACATCCGTGTCCAAAGGACAAAGGAAAGATCAAATGAAGGAATATTCTCTACTCTACCCCTGTTAGTTGTCCTACAGGTAACAGTATTTATGATACTATTTAAAGATGGCCAGTATTGTCCAAAATAAATTAAAACTGTTGAACCTGCAAGATATGTGCAGAAAATATTCAACATAGTAACAGAAAGCATGATTAAAGATGGTGCAGTTGAGAAATCGGAATGTGTACTTTTTAGCAAAACCACTCCAAGAAATTGCTATAGAACACATTTATCACCACAAGGTACATCGACATAGCCCGCTGTGGAGCAGGTATATCCAATCAATTAACACCAGAGGTCTGTTAATTTACCCTTAATTAGACAGAACACCCAAAAAGAAACAAGATTTCAAGAGCCAACAGTGTTATTTGTTTGGTTTTCTGTCATTTCTCTCTCATGGGGAAGACGATCTTAGATATGACACCGTTTCTCTAAGGAACACATCGTTAACAAGGCGACTGCCTGTGGATGACTTTTTCTGGCTCTTCAGCGAGGATCAGTTTTGCAGCTGACACACTAATGGTGGTCGATTCTTTAGACACAGACTTACTCCTCGTGATACCTTTTGGTTTCCAACTGAGGACCGCTTTTTCCAAGCATTTGGTAAAGCATAACAAGACAATAAAAGCATGACTGCTGGTTCCAGCCTGTTGATTCAAACAGCCTGATGATGTTTTAGTTCGAGTGCAATAGCCGATTCTATGGATTAAAAAGTGATGTTTGTCTAACCGTGTGACTCTTTTGACACAAATCTTTGAACTGCTTGTTTGGAATCGTTTGACTCTATTGCTGCCTCCGCCCTGAACTACGACAGGACAAATCCTCTCTCTCTCCCTCCCTCTCTCTCTCTCTGCTTTGCTGATGTCTGACAGGTGTGCGTGTTGTCCAAAATGATGCTAGATACTTGAATTGCTGGCTGGTCAGTTTCTTTCTGTGCCTCTCAGCTAGAATGATGAGAGTTTATTCTGCTTCACTGCTCATTATTTGCACATAAATGTGTGTCAACTTTATGTACATGCTGGTCTACAAGCACGTGCACGCACACGAACGCACGCACGCACACACACACACACACACACACACACACTTTTTCGGCAATGTTTAGAGCCCCTCCTTGTCACAAGGCAATGCAAATATTTTCCAATAGACTTGCTATGGAATATTTCTTACTGGAACTATGCTACTTAGTAATCCTCATTATAATGCATAAAATAATGTGAATATATAATCAACGATTGTACAGTGAATATGTTATGCTGTAAACAAATGTACATTTGCACTTTTCAATGTATGTCTTTTAATTTTATTTATTTGTACTTTAGTCTTGTTTTTATATGTGTGTAAGCAGCACCACTTGAAGGTACAACAGGCAACTGAATGTTGCATGATCACTTTAGGAATGAAACGTTTAGAGAACAGCATTATGGTTTTTTTCCCCCTCATACAAACTAAGGACATTATGTTTTCACCTGCATCTGTTTCTGCAGTAACACATTTATCAACTAATTTTAATAGATCTTTAATATAGGGTCATTTTTTTTTATACATTTTTATCAAAAAGACATTGCGGGGGGAGATAGGAAATGTTTAATATACAGTGATCCAGATCCAGTGGATCAGTATGCTTATGTCCAGGGGGCTAATCTTTATTTTATTTTTTATCCTGATAAGTGCTACACCAAAATGCAGGACTGTTCACCATTACCAGGCACCTGTGCTCTTCTTGAGTGCCATTCCATTTTATGCCTGAAACTTTTGAAATCAATTCATTTTGATAATATCTGCAGTCAACAATATCTCTACACAGCCCCCTAAAGTCCACACAGTTTTTCTTTACTTTCTTTTTTTAAGTGGCAACAACTTACTCTGGCTTGTGCGCACAATATATTATCTTGTTCTCTCATCATAATAGCTTGTGTGCAGATTTAAAATAAATAAATAAATAAATACATTATTTAGGACTTGCTTGGTTTTGTACATCCCCGATTTAACTCCAAGAAGATAGAATCAGATATGAGAATTTTATATAAATGTATACTAAATGGGAAAAAATGAACACAATGTGCACGTTCCACCAAGTGGCTTGTGGTCAGTTAGACTGTTGCAGCAAAACAAGCTGATAACCAGGTTGAGTTTTGTGCAAAGAGAATGGTACAGCAGTTGATTTCAGTCATAGCAATAGACAATGTGATTTTTATTTGTTGTACTTCGCACTTCTGTAACATTAGTCACTTCATATCATTTTTATATTAAGTCATTTTCCCAGTTATTTGCAATAACCATTCAAAAGTACTTTATCTCTGTCTTGTAGGAAATGTGATGTTGCAATGTGTTTTCTTTTTTAAATTATTTATTGAATGTTTTTATTTTAGTTATTTAGTTATAAATAATCTGTTTTGGTAAAAAAAAAAAAAAAAAAAAAAAAAAAAAAGAGGCCAATGTGGTGTTGATGTTTGCTGGATGTTCTTGAATATTCAAATACAGGGACAAAATAATTAAATGTCTGTTGGTGCTGGATAAGATCAAGGCACTGCATGTGTGACGCTATTTGAATCTTAGACTCAAATCAGGTCTGGTCACAGCAGTGGTGCCACATTCACCACACTACAGAACCGCTCTGGGTCCTGATCAGCAAACACCCAGGCAGACCACCAGTCTACTCCGACCTCCCCAAAGTACCAATTTATTTGCTGCACCAAGGTGAAACATGGGCACCTCCTTGGCCTTTTCTAGGGAAGTGTGCACCATAGTGTGGTAGCCAATGTTTCTTCACAATTTTCACATCCAAGTACTAGGTTGGTGAAGCTACTGCCAGTTTGCAGTTAGCAGTTTGCAATTCGCAGGGGGACCTTGGCTGCCATTTAACTTGAGTCACCTTCAACCATTGGCCTAATAATGGGGAGGTGAAGGTCTAGTGGTTAAGCGTTGGGCTTGAGACCAAAGGAGCCTCGATTCAAATCCCAGCCTGACTGTAAAATCATTAAGAGCCCTTGGGCAAGGTCCTTAATCCCCTAGTTGCTCCCGATGTGTAGTGAGCGCCTTGCATGGCAGCAGTCTGACATCGGGGTGTATGTGAGGCATTATTGTAAAGTGCTTTGAGCGTCTGATGCAGATGGAAAAGCGCTATATAAATGCAGTCCATTTACCATTTACCATTTACTCAAGTGTAGTCTTAACCTGGTTAAGCTCAGACTCCTGTCTCTATAAGGTATTTGTGGGGACCCGTGTGGCTGAAATACAAGATCTGACAGAAGCGGCCACATGGAGATATGTGCCCTCACGAGACAACCCGGCAGATGACATCACGCACGGCCTGACCCTCCGAGACATTAGCCGAGGCCACAGATGAACAGAAGGCCCTTCCTTCCTGAAGCTAGCCCCCAATGCCTGACCTGAAACACCTCCTTCCCTTCAGAGTGAACCTGAAGGTGAGCTTAAGCGGCATGTTGTTATGCTAATTACGTCCTCTGCTAGTGTTTCAGACCCACTTCAGCACCAGACCCTGGACAGCTACCTGGAGGCCACTGCGCGTCAGCTCCACGGGGCGGCTGACCTCAATGACCCACCGAGTGCTGATTCTTATGCTGTTGCTGAGCTTGAGGTCCTGCGACAAGCCCAGAGAGAAACATTCCCAGAGGAGGTGACCCAATTAAAGACCGGCAAACCAGTCTCCAAGGCCAACCGCATTCTTCTACTGGCACCTGAGTTTGATGAGGCTACAGGGCTCATCAGAGTAGAAGGCCGCCTTCGCCGCAATCCTGACCTGCCAGTAGAAGAAGTGCACCCAATAGTGCTGGACTCACGCCACCCTCTCACCCGACTCATCATACAGCATTATGATGACAAGCTCCAGCAACCAGGGCCAGAAAGGGTGTTTGCGGAGATCAGGAGGAAGTACTGGGTACTGCGCGGCCGTGAAGCAGTGCGCCACCACCAGAGGTCCTGTCCTGAGTGCAGGAAATGGAAAGGCCATCCCCATCCGCCCAAAATGGCTGCTCTCCCCCCAGCCAGACTGCGCCTGTTTAAGCCCGCATTTTACTCCACAGGCATGGACAGCTTTGGGCCATATATCATCAAGATTGGTCGCAGAAATGAAAAGAGATGGGGCATATTGTTTAAATGCCTGACCACTAGAGTAGTTCATCTGGATCTTCTCCCCAGTATGGACACGGACGCCTTTCTCATGGCCCTGAGGCGCTTTGTGTCCAGGAGAGGAAAACCCCAGGAGATTCTATGTGACCAGGGGACCAACTTCAGAGGAGGAGAGCGTGAGCTGCAGGAGGCATTTCAGGCTCTCCACCCGGACCTCAGAGAGCAGTTGGCCAGTCAACAGATTAAGTTTGCCTTCAATCCTCCTGGAGCACCTCATTTCGGTGGGTGCTGGGAACGTGAGATCTGTACTCTCAAGACGGCACTTCAGGTCATCATAGGAGCTCAGACAGTCACAGAGGAGGTGTTACGCACAGTCCTCATTGAAGTAGAGGGGATGCTCAATTCAAAACCCCTTGGCTACACCTCTTCTGAAGTAGCAGACCCAGACCCTGTGACCCCCAACTGTCTCCTCATGGGGCGGTGAGATGCCTCGCTGCCACAGGTCGTCTATGAGGGCCCAGAGATTCTCGGACGGAGAAGATGGAGGCACAGCCAGGTATTAGCTGATCATTTATGGTAACAGTTCCTGAGATATTACCTGCCAGGACTCCAAGCCCGCCAGAAGTGGTGGACTGAATCAGCCAATCTGCAGATAGGGGAAGTGGTCATGATTGTGGACCACCAGCTACCACGGGCTCTGTGGCCTGTGGGTAGAGTATCCCAGGTCTTTTCAGGTCCAGATGACCGGATCAGATCAGCGGAGGTCACGGTGAAAGGGAGAACCTACGTCCGACCGGTGGCAAAACTCATCAGCCTCCCTGCACTCCCCAAGGACGATTGACACTTTTAATACAGCCTTTTCAGTTGTTCGTATTCACAGGTGAATCTGGGGACGGCTGTTGAAAAGACTGTGGCAGAGACTGTCATGCTGGCCCTTTAAGGGGCGGAGCTTAGACACCTCACCGATCTGCGCTCTCCACACGCACAGAGACCAGAGTAAGGGGGAGGAAAAAAGGGAGAAGAAAGTGCATTGGAGTTTTGCGGACTGAGTTATTTGTATTAAGTTCAAGTTTGCTGTTCTTTTTCTTGCCAGAGTTCAAGATTGTGTGCGTGATTGAAAGTAAGTAAGGTCCTGAACGTGTGTATAAATAAGTTGTGTTTTACCCGTTTTTACCATGGTTTGCGCATCTTTTGTCACGTGCGCACTTCTCAAAATAGAGGCGCAGCATCATCGCACTTTAGTTAATGGATGTATAATAAGTGTGTAGTGTAATAGTTTAGCTTTATATATCCACCAGTTTGAGGTTTTTTATTATTGTATTGATGTATTTACATTGTATCTATGTACATTTGTATTGTATATAGATTATTCCTATTGATATTCATATTGTTTTTATTATAGGAAACCACACACCCCATATCCTCGGACAACTGTAAACAGCATTACATTTATTAAAGTCCCATACTCTGTCATCTGATTTTGCATTCTTCTGAGTTCTTACCGGACTCCCCACAGCGATTCAATTATCCATACCAGTCCTACAGTCATACTTTCCTTTAATGGTCCTTTGAGCCGGATCAGGTGTTACTGTGAATATGCAGAACGCAGAGTCAGAACCCAGTGCTGTGGCCGTAATAGGACTGGAGTTATGCTGAACACAGACGGACGGACGCAAAGTCTTCGCAATACCCAATGCCTATATTTGATGGCCTTTGGTAAAAATGCTGGAACTCAAACCTCTGAGGGAAAATTTGGCATCTGCTTTGTTTGTGAGGAATCCTTTTTTTTAAATGTTCAATAAGAAATGAATGAGAAAAAATACATATATTATGCTCCAAATGACGATGAAACAACACTTTACAAATTTTCACACTTTGAAATTTTCGTCATGTTAGTGGTACAACATCATCTAAAGAAATATGGCCAGAAGTATAGGTGTATCAACCATGCACTATTCTTCAAAGAGTCTCACTTAGAGGCTACCGCTGGGTCCGTGATGTTTGGCCAGAGACTACTGTTATATGTCGGACGCAGCTCAGAGAACCGACCAGCGTTTGAAGGACCCAGTATGAAATAAGCAGAGCACGGTACAAAGGCTAACTGAATTTAATACATAACAGTGATAATAACAAAAAGGTGCGGCCTGGCGTGGTGCGCTCCCAGCAGCGCTAACGGTCCGGAGCCAGAAGCTGTTTCGGACCCAAGGACCCCGCCGACACCCCCCAGGTGGCCGCAACAACCGAGTCTGTGAAAGAAGGAACCATTATGTGAGTCCACACTCTACACACAGAACACTTAAAGGTGTACAAACAGCAAACACTTCCTGGCTTGATTACTGATCAGCTTCCCAACCTGCAGGCATGGAACATCCAGTTCACAAAACTCCACTGCAGTGGAAGCTGATACATGACTAACAAACAGCTCAATACAATAAGGTGTGAGGGACACCACATTTACTGACTGTATAACTGTTAGTCACAAAATCTAACGTACCTCAGGAAGTGTGCTGACGAGCGTGAAACCTCACCCCCTCCTCTTTCACAGACTGTGCATCAAACCTGGACGTTCTCAGCATCCGCTGCTGATGAGATGGCTCCCGAGACGACGATCTCAGCCGTCTGGTCACAAGCTCGAGTCTCTGGCAAATACACACTGTGCAGTCCAGTCTTAAATGCCAACATGTTCCAATCCATCCAGATGCACCACAGCTGTGAGTCCTGACGAGTCGCAGGTGATCAGGGTGAGGTCCTGACAGCCTCAGCAACACAGCCACTCAGTCCCAAACGCACGCCACCTGGGAGGAAAACCAAAAAACAGAAACAAACCGGCAGCCAGGCCCCCCCAGCCATATAACAGTACCCCACCCTCACGGGAAGCCTCCCGGCGACCACACACACCTGGCCCAGGAGAAACACCCCCCTCCAGGGACCATGGCTGGAAACCGCGTCTGCGTTCATCCTCCAATAGACTGGTTGAACTGGCTGCATCTTTGCCCTTGTTTCTGACAGTCTCTTAGCACAGGTGTGGCCAGGAGTTCTTACACCTGTGCGGTCAGCCTTTATCCAAACATGTGTGATTAGTCATAAAACAAAACAACCAAAACACCCCCCCCTCCCCAGGGGACCGTCCCATCAAACCCCAGGGAAGGGGAGAAAGGAAAAACAACCCAAACCCAAGCCTACAAACAAAAATACTAAACCCCCCCCCCCCCCCCCCCCCCCCCCCCCCAGAGGACCGTTCCATCAAACCCTGGGGAAGGGGAGAAAAGAAAAACCCAAACTTGAGCTCACAAACAAAAATGCCAAAATACCCCCCCTACCCCCCCCCCCCCCCCCCCCCCCAGAGGACCGTTCCATCAAACCCCAGGGAAGGGGAGAAAAGAAAAACCCAAACTTGAGCTCACAAACAAAAATGCCAAAATACCCCCCCTCCTCCCCCCAAACGACACGTAGGGACCACACCCCCCAGAGGGCCACCCGCCAGCTCCAGGAGTAATAACCACGGCCGAGGTCCCTCTGGGATCCAACGTCACCCACGGGGACTACCAGCGCCTCCCAGAGGACCACTCGTCAACCCCAGGAGACGCCGCTCCTCATGACCAATGGACCCAGCCCCGGCCGTCCACGGCTAGATGGACCCAACGCCCTTTCCCCCCCAGAGGACACCACAGTCAAACCCTGAGGGCGGAAACTGGGGGGGGAAAACAAAAAGACACCCCAAACCCCCCCCTCCCCTCCCGGGTGCAGAGGCTACCTGGGAAACGCCCAGCACAACCTAACTGCACCCCTCCAGCAATGCCGACACTACGGCACACCCGGCTGGAGTCAGAGGAGAAGAGAGGGCATAACAAAAAACAAAGAGAAAAAACAACCCAAGTACCACCCCATCACCCCCCAGGGGACCGTTCCATCTAACCCTGGGGATGTGAAACAAAAAGAAATAAAAGAAAAAACAAACAGACCAACACACAGTTGTTTGGGTCCTTTTTTTTTGTTTTTTGTTTTTTTTTTTTTGTTCTTTGTCAGACAGGCTGCAGGGTCACAACCCCAGACAAATAGTGGACAACAAAAAAAATAAAATCCCACACAAAAACCAACTCAAAAAACACCCACACAAAATGAACTAACACAAAACAAATCAGTGAGTTATACCGTCAAGCTCAACCAAATGGAATACACCTGTTCCTACTCAAGAGCTTGACGGTAACGTGATTCAGTCACCACAAGGGGGAACCAGAGTGCTAAAAACAAAAAAAAAACCCTTTGGCAACAGAAAAAACAAACGAGCTGCTCTTATGTGCGCAGCTGAGTGCAACACACAACCAAAAATGTGCTCAACTAAATAACGCCGGAGCTGATACAACAGACGCAGTAGTTACCTTTGTCCGGGGAAACGGGGCTACGACTGTAACACAGGAAGCCCAGCGACCCGTGCTAACAGAGCTCCGCCGTGCGCGTGAACCCATTACAAACGCACTCTTGCAGCTCCCGTTTACACCTCTTATCCGGTCGGAGTGTGACGCGAAGCCGTCGCCAGTCACACTCCACCATGACCCACGGATAAGGCACAACACAGGAACACGGCTGCAAGAGAGCACAAATCAGTATCCAGTAATGGGTCTCAAACACGCACCTTCCGGGCGGAGAGCCCCGCAACTGATCCGGATAACCACTGAACGTCTGCTGCCGCCTTCCCGGCGCGTTACCGTCTCTGCTACCGCTGGGTCCGTGATGTTTGGCCAGAGACTACTGTTATATGTCGGACGCAGCTCGGAGAACCGACCAGCGTTTGAAGGACCCAGTATGAAATAAGCAGAGCACGGTACAAAGGCTAACTGAATTTAATACATAACAGTGATAATAACAAAAAGGTGCGGCCTGGCGTGGTGCGCTCCCAGCAGCGCTAACGGTCCGGAGCCAGAAGCTGTTTCGGACCCAAGGACCCCGCCGACACCCCCCAGGTGGCCGCAACAACCGAGTCTGTGAAAGAAGGAACCATTATGTGAGTCCACACTCTACACACAGAACACTTAAAGGTGTACAAACAGCAAACACTTCCTGGCTTCATTACTGATCAGCTTCCCAACCTGCAGGCATGGAACATCCAGTTCACAAAACTCCACTGCAGTGGAAGCTGATACATGACTAACAAACAGCTCAATACAATAAGGTGTGAGGGACACCACATTTACTGACTGTATAACTGTTAGTCACAAAATCTAACGTACCTCAGGAAGTGTGCTGACGAGCGTGAAACCTCACCCCCTCCTCTTTCACAGACTGTGCATCAAACCTGGACGTTCTCAGCATCCGCTGCTGATGAGATGGCTCCCAAGACGACGATCTCACCCGTCTGGTCACAAGGTCGAGTCTCTGGCAAATACACACTGTGCAGTCCAGTCTTAAATGCCAACATGTTCCAATCCATCCAGATGCACCACAGCTGTGAGTCCTGACGAGTCGCAGGTGATCAGGGTGAGGTCCTGACAGCCTCAGCAACACAGCCACTCAGTCCCAAACGCACGCCACCTGGGAGGAAAACCAAAAAACAGAAACAAACCGGCAGCCAGGCCCCCCCAGCCATATAACATTAATGTGAGTTTAACAACAAACAAACAAATACAAATTTACCCTTTAATGACTAGAAGGCACTCAGACTGCACATACCCAAGGCCACATATTGCTCAAAACCTTTTCTGGATCCAAAATATGTTCCAGATCAAATTCAAAATAAAATCCCTCATTTTTGAAGACATTATCAACCTGCTCACCAAATTGTTTAACATCCTTTAACAACTTTTTGAGTTAAATGTTGCCATGTGCAAACATTTTCTAGATTTCAGTTCCAGAATATCGATATCTTCTCCAAAATGTAATCACATAGTTCTTGGAACAAACTCTATCTGCTCACCAAATTTCAATGAAGACAAACAGACAAACACCAGTGAATTTGATAGCTTGCTATTGTTTATTAATAGTTATACTCTCTTGAAATGTCATTAAATCAGCTGGAGGTGTCAATATGTCAGATGAAATGTGTGGACTAAACACGAGATTCACTTGCTTTTGATTAATCTTCCAGAGATCTGTGACTGTCATGGAGAGAAGGGAAGAGGAGTCAGATCTGATCAGGGCTCAGGTTCTTTACACCAACACCTGAACCCTCTCCAAACCAAAACAACAACAACAACAGCAAAAGAAACATTTGGCGATGGGGTTGCATCGTCATGCTCACGCACCTGCTACTTTCTCTAACGACCACCAGGGGGCAGTCTTAACTAACATTTCACTCTTCTGTGTTGCATGGAGAGAAGAAAAAAAAAATCACAGAAACGTATTTTTTGAAGTACTATCCCCAGCTAACAATAATAAGATTATCAACTTTACTTCTTGATACTTTTTTGCAAAAAAAAAAGGCAACATTCAACAATTTATAAAGTGAATGTAACTGCACCACAACATCAGTGACAATGAAAACGCCAAAGTAAAAAAAAAAAAAAAAAAGAAAGAAGTGGGCCGCTGACAAACAAAAATGTACCAGGACTTCAAAACTCTTCGTTTCAGGGTTGGGATCTGGTCTCCAAGACAGTAGTTTCATGTGATTCCCTGCACATCCTTCAGCTGCTCCCTTGTTTTCACTTGGGGTTGCCACAGCAGAGCCAAGGTGGATCTGCAGGTTGATTTGGCACAAGATTTACGACGGATGAACCTTCCTGACACAACGCCACATTACATGGAGACATGTGGCAGAGAAGGGGTTTGAACCGGTGTTGCATATCAAACGGTCCCCCCTAAAAATGGGTCCGCCCTGCTTCACCGCGCATGCATCATTTGGGACCACAGCAGCTTTTTTGAGTCTCTACACCCAAAACGATCAAATGGATTAATGGGATTATTAAGCATCAGATGACAAGGTAAAACCTCTTAAATCATTCTAAAGTCAGATAGGCTTTTGAGGTTATGTTTTCATGTTGGTGCCAGTCAATGTGTACAGTCGCCTACTAGCGGAAATAATATCCTGCACTTGGTCCTATGCTCAGACCCTAATCTCATTCAAGAGTTATATTGTGATGAGCCTTTCTCCTTGAGCGATCATGCAAGCATTGTTTATAAAGTGCAGTCATTTTCTAGAGAGGAAAAACCTAAAATATTAAAGCCTTGCTTTGCCCAAGCAGATTACACTCTAATTAATAGTTACTTGTCTACCCTAAATTGGGATGAAATCTATAGGGACTGTTCATTCACTGCTGATTATTTTCATGCATTTGAAGGTGTTATAGATACAGTCGTTAGCAAGTTTGTCCCACATAAGGAACCTCATGGTAGTCAGAATATCCCATGGCTATCTGATTCACAAACTAGATTGCGCAGAGTAAAACAACATAGATGGCAGAGGTACTGTAAGAATAGAAATACTTTCAAATATGCAAAATTTAAGGGTAGTGCAAATTCATACAAGCAAGAATTTTTTACGGGCCAAGTGCAATTCTGAAAAGAAACTGTTTGATGTCAAATCGTCTAACCCTAAGAAATTCTAGAATTACATACATAAGCAGAACACTGTTTGCTCTTTAATACCATGTATAAAAGGACCTGGAAATTTTTTAGCCACTGCAGACACTGAAAAAGCTGAATTATTTTCTGAGTATTTCTCTTCGGTATTTGTACATGACAAGGGTACCATACCTGAATGTAATATTAGTTATAACACTACATTAGAAAAATTTCGCTGCAATATTAAACCTATGATTAATATTGTTAAAAAGTCCAAATCATCTCCAGGACCTGACAAGGTGACACCTTCCTTTTTGAAAAACATAATTGCTAGTGTAGCTAAGCCGTTGTGTCGTTTCTATAATAAATGTCTAGATGAAGGGTATGTTCCATCTAACTGGAAGATAGCTCACGTTATACCTATTTATAAGAAAGGTGATACTCAATTACCTAGTAATTACATACCTGTGACCTTAACTTCAGTATTATGCAAAGTGCTTTAAAAAATAGTTCGTGAACAAATGCTGATTTACTTGTTTGAAAATGGTATTTGTAGAAATCAACATGGGTTCCTTCCTAAAAAGTCGACTAACTAATTTATTGGAATGCCTTGAAGAATGGACTTCAAATTTTGATAACGGTTTGCAAACAGATGTTATATATTTGGACTATTCTAAATGTTTTGATACGGTTGTACACTCAAAGTTACTTTATAAATTGGATAGGTATGGTTTCCAGGGATATGCCTTGAGATGGATCGAAAATTTTTTGTCTAATAGAACCCAAAGTGTTAAAGTTGGTGGTAGTTTGTCATCATGTAAAGCTGTCATTTCTGGTGTTCCCCAGGGCACGGTTCTCGGACCCTTGCTGCTATTTGTTTTTCAACTGACTCAGTGGTGTTATACTCCTGTCTAAGTATGTATGCAGATGATACAAAGGTGTATAAAGCTATCAACTCTATTAATGATTGTGAATCATTACAAGCTGATTTATTAAGGATACATGAATGGGCCACTAGTTGGCAACTAAAACTTAATGCAAACAAAACCAAGTACTTACGGATTGGCAATGTGAAATATCCATAACTCTATGAGATGGACAATTGTGTTATTGACAGTGTTGACAGTATTTGTGATGTTGGGGTTGTTATACAATCTAATTTGAAATTCTCAAACCACCGTAATTCTATTATTCGAAAAGCTCATTTTGTAATTAGAAATATTTTTAACACATTCAAGGGGCACAATTATATGTTTTATGTATCATTGTACAAAAGTTATGTTCGGCGTATCCTGGAAACCTCCAACTGTGTATGGTCACCTAGGCTGAAAACAAATGTAGACATCATTGAAGCAGTCCAGCGGTATTTCACTCGTAGATTAAATGCTTGTACAGGGCTCTCTTACCTAGATAGACTTAGACTTTTGAAGTTGGAATCCTTGCAGTGCAGATGCACTAAAGCAGATTTGATATTGTATTTTAAGGTGCAGAATGGTCTCATTACACTAAACATCAACAATTGTATAAAACCTTACAGAAGTAGCAGAGGTCATGAACACAATTTGTTCCATTTTTATAGTAGAACTGATATTTATAAACATTTTGGGCTAATAGGATTGTAAAAATTTGGAACTCATTAAATAGAAATATTGTGAATTGTAATGTCATTTTGAATGCTTTAAGAAAGTTAAATTTATGAGGTAGGGGGAGTTACATGTCAATACACCCCTCGATTTTATATTGATTTTTATGTTTTTCTTATGGTGAATAAAATATGGGAGAAACGAGGCCGTTTTAAGCAGAAACGAGGCGATACTACATTTTGAAATGACGGAGGTGCAGTGAACGCATCAGCGAGCAGCTGGTGTTTTAGGGGGCATTTGGTTGGGGTCAATGTCTCTGCCTCAACCCTCTGCAGGTTGACAATTATCATTTCCATCAAATAATGTGGCCGGTCCATATCAGGAAAGATATCCAGCTTGATTTTTGTTTTTGTTTTTTTTTTGGGGGGGGGGGGGGGGTATATCTGATGTGTTCCTTTATTTCATTTTATTTTAGCCTTGGCAAGTGGCCCCCTGATAACTCTGAGACCTCTAACTTAGGACATCTTTCATTGATTATAAGTTATAACTCTCTGGTGTGTCCTTGTGAGGAGTTTGTTAATGTTTAACTCCATCATTAGAATGTAGTTTCAACATCTATGAGTCAGCTGAGAGGCCCCGGGGCTGCTGAGATGGACAAACCGATGTGTCCGGTACTCCCAGCCTCCCCCACCACAAGAACCGGCAGGATCTAAAACTGATGTCTGCAAATAAGAATGTGCCCTTGAGAAATCAAAACAGAATATTTATAGTTTACTGCATCAATAAAACAAGAAGGAAATCATCGTCTTAAAACAAATTGTACTTAATTTATTCTGAGTGGAAATTATGAAAGTTGAGTTGAAAACTAAGTAAATAAAAAACAAAACATTTTAGCCCCTTGCATTTGTATTGACACCAGAGGGAAATAGGGGACCAGCCTCAGGTAGAGCCAAATCAATGAAAATATGTAATGGCATTCTGATGCTAATTTCACCAGTGATCAAAGTATATTGTTTTCAATATGAGTCCATTATGTCTTTAGAGTGCCGGTTGTACAGGTGTTTAAATACATTGTAACAGGTAGCGCTTCTGATACTTGTAGGTAACTTATTGAACTTATTGAATGGGCCCTCATAGCAAAACACTTTCTTTGCACACTCTAGTTTAACTCTTGGCACAAATAGTCTGGCATCTGCATGCTGGGTACTGTGTGTGTGTGTGTGTGTGTGTGTGTGTGTGTGTGTGTGTGTGTGTGTGTGTGTGTGTGTGTGTGTGTGTGTGTGTGTGTGTGTGTGTGTGTGTGTGTGTGTGTGTGTGTGAAATTCACTAGCCCACATGAACTTGCCTCTTAGGTAGGAGGGTAGCCTCCCCAAAACACAATTCCCCACCAGTAGGCATTTATGAAGTGTAATACTGTCCAGGCACTTTGGCCGTCTGGGCACCCTGTGCATGTCTGAAATGTGAGTTCTAGGACTGCACCTGAGCACAACCCTAGCGGCACTGTTCTGTAATTTCTGGATTCTCTCAAGGTTACATTGTAGTCCCTTGGACCAAATAAGAAATACCATATGAGATGATGGGGGCTATCATAGATTTGTAGAGCATGTTTGCAGTGGATGAGGAGATGAAAGGACGAATTCTGGCCTGGATACCAATACGCTGAGAAATAGTTTTATTAATGATCTCAGTGTGGTGCTTCCAGTTTAGAGCACCATTGAACCAGAGAACCAGGTATTTGAAATGTGAGACTTGTTCCAATGTCTCACCATTGATTTGGATTTTGAGCCCTTAATGGATTCTCGTCAGTCGCTGCTGGGAGCCAAACAACGTCATTTTCGTTTTCTTTCTGTTTAAAGTAAGTTTGTTTGCCTGTAGCCAAGCACAGACTGCAGTTAAGTCTTCTGACAATTTAGTCTGGATCTCAGAGATTGCTTTCCCAGAGACAAATAGTGCTGTGTCATCAGCATAAAGTACTACTTTGCTGTGCTTGACCACACTTGGCAGACCATTGATGTACAATGTAAACAAAAGGGGACCAAGAATCGATCCTTGGGGAACACTGAAAGTAATAGGTAGGGAGCCAGAGGTAGCACCAGCAATTTTGACTTTTTGAGATCTGTTTTTGAAAGAGTCTTAGAACTAGACTGAAATAGGTCTGTAATTTGACGTTTCCTGTTTGTCCGACTGGACAGAGAAAATTTGAGAATGGTAGCCAAGGGCAGAGCAAGATGTCCTAGCTTTACGGAGGGCTTTTTTTATAGAGCAACAGACTCTTTTTCCAGGCTAAATGAAGATCTTCTACATTAGTGAGACGCCATTTCCTCTCCAGCTTACGGGTTATCTGCTTTAAGCTGCGAGTTTGTGAGTTATACCACAGAGTCAGGCACTTCTGATTTAAGGCTCTCTTTTTCAGAGGAGCTACAGCATCCAAAGTTGTGCTCAATGAGGATGTAAAGCTATTGACGAGATAATCTATCTCACTCACAGAGTTTAGGTAGCTACACTGCACTGTGTTGGTATATGCAGGGTCAGACTGGGAACAAATTTCGGCCCTGGCATTTTTCCTCTGGACCAGCCCACTATTGGCCCGACGAATCCACCCCCAAACATGCACACCCACCCGTCCATATCGAACCCCCAGTGAACAAATACTATACACCTAAACACCATGAACACACACCTAAACAAACACTTTCACTGTCATTTCACCTTGATCATAGTACAAAATGGAAGCAAAAGCACACAAGTGGAAAAAAATCTTTTGTGTCTCCAAAGTGTGTGTGTGTGTGTGTGTGTGTGTGTGTGTGTGTGTGTGTGTGTGTGTGTGTGTGTGTGTGTGTGTGTGTGTGTGTGTGTGTGTGTGTGTGTGTGAGAGAGGAGAAAGAGGTAATGTGTAACCACTGCTAGGATTCACACAGCAGCAAATTAAGGAGCTGAAGTCTGTAGCTGTTGCATTTAAAGATTAACAAAAGTAAAGCACAGTTAATTAAGATAAAAGAAACGATTCCAACCTTGTATTCAGTAGAAGAGCGGAGAGAAGTCCAGGCGCAGAGGACTTAATCCATTCACAGGGGCGGGAGTGGCCGCCTGCTCTTCCTGCAATCTGATTGGCCACCCTGTATGCTTCTCCAATTGTCATTGGCTGTTGGTCATGTCAATCATTGTGCTCGATGTAAGTCACCGTTGTGTGATCAAATGGAAACAAAACTGAAACCTAGAATAAGACTGCGCCGTGTATGAAACACTACAGAACTTTTATTTTGACACAAATTCAGGAAGTGGTTCTGCAGCTGCGCCGATTAAATGCTGTAGCTTCACCGATCACGGACTTTCCTCGTGTTGACAGCAGCGCGTGGTTCAAGAACACTGTATTTCCATAATCTCTATAAATACGGGAGGGCCGGCCCACGCATGTCTAAACATGCAGCGGCCCACCAGGCAAATGCCCAAAATCACAGATTACCAGTCCGAGCCTGGGTATATGGCATTGAAGAACATAACAAAGAAGGAATCATATTGTTAAACCTAGTTACTGCGCTTTCAGAAAGACTTCTACTGTAATGAAACTTATTCCCCACTGCTGAGTAGTCCATTAAAGTAAATGTAACTGTTATTAACAAATGATCAGACAAAAAGGGCTTTTCAGGGAATACTGTTAAGTCTTCAATTTCTATGCCATATGTCAGAACAAGATCTAAAGTGTGGAAAGGTGGTAGGTGGGCTCATTTACATTTTGAGTGAAGCCAACTGAGTCTAATAATAGATTAAATGCAGTGTTGAGACTGTCATTCTCAGCATCTATGTGGATGTTAAAATCACCCACTATAATTATCTTATCTGAGCTAAGCACTAAGTCAGACAAAAGGTCTGAAAAATCACAAAGAAACTCACAGTAACGACCAGGTGGACGATAGATAATAACAAATAAAACTGGTTTTTGAGACTTCCAATTTGGATGGACAAAACTAAGAGTCAAGCTTTCAAATGAATTAAAGCTCTGTCTGGGTCTTTGATTAATTAATAAGCTGGAGTGGAAGATTGCTGCTAATCCTCCTCCTCGACCCGTGCTTCGAGCATTTTGACAGTTAGTGTGACTCTGGGGTGTTGACTCATTTAAACTAACATACGAGATCTATTAGAAAAGTATCCGACCTTATTATTTTTTTCAAAAACCATATGGATTTGAATCACATGTGATTGCGTCAGACAAGCTTGAACCCTCGTGCGCATGCGTGAGTTTTTCCACGCCTGTTGATTGCATCATTCACCTGTGAGCAGGCTTTGAGTGAGGAGTGGTCCACCCCCTCAGCGGATTTTCATTGTCAGGAAATGGCGGAATGATTTGGGCTTTTTTTCCATCAGAATTTTTTCAGAAACTGTTAGAGACTGGCAGCTGGAAACCATTCGAAAAATTTATCTGGCTTTCGGTGAAACTTTTACGGGCTTCACAGAGAATAAGGACTGTTACTACAGCTTTAAGGACGGCTTTAAGATGCTCGGCACGCCACGCTCCGTGCCGCCATCGAGAGCCACAAACCACCGGATCATTTCTAAACGGATGGCTCTGTGGAGCCGGGACCGTCGTGTGCACTTTCTCTGGTTATCACAAGAGCTGGACATCAACCATTTTCCAGCAGATTTCACTTTTAACAAGAGATTTTGTCATGGAAAGACGAGCGGAGGCTTCGCACGTCACGATGGATTCGCTACTGGAGCGAGACAAAACCACCTCCATTTTGGTCTCACAGGACGGCTTTGAGATGGCGTTCAGACAGCTGTCGGTGGTTTTTCCATCGAGTGATTATCTGAGAAATTGTGGATGTGCCTGGACATGCCAGAACATGTCCCGTGAGGCTTCATCACGGCGTTGCTTTGCGCCATGTGGCACCGCCGCGACACGCGGAATTCCTCCGCACGTCTGTCTCAATGTGCCGAAAAAGTGCTGATGATCTTTTCACAATTCCTGTGCTAGTCAGACGACGTCCCGGATAAAACACAGCATCCAGTTTGGAAATGAACGGCACATTCCACTGTTACAGGAGTTTTTGTCATGGAAAGAGGAGCGGACGCTTCGCGCGTCGCTGTGGTGCTGCATGGCGCACAGCAACGCCGTGATGAAGCCTCACGGGACATATTCTGGCATGTCCAGGCTCTTGTGATAACCAGAGAAATGGCACATGATGGTCACGGATCCAGACAGCCAACCGTTTAGAAATGAAATGGTCGTTCAGCCTGTCGATGGCGGCTTCGGAGTGCGGCGCGCCCCACAGCCGCTGGGGGCCATCCTTAAAGTGACAGTAACACTCCTTATTCTCTACCAAGCCCGTAACATTTTCACCGATAGCCAGATAAATTTTTCGAATGGTTTCCAGCTGCCAGTCTCTAACAGTTTCTGAAAAAATTCTGATGGAAAAAAAGCCCAAATCATTCCGCCATTTCCTGACAATGAAAATCCGCCGAGGGGGCTGGACCACTCCTCACTCAAAGCCTGCTCACAGGCAAATGACGCAACCGACAGGCGTGGAAAAACACGCGCATCCGCACGAGGGTTCAAGCTTGTCTGACGCAATCACACGTGATTCAAATCCATATGGTTTTTGAAAAAAATAATAAGGTCGGATACTTTTCTAATAGACCTCGTATTCATCCTGCTGTAACCAGGTTTCTGTAAGGCAGAATAAATTAGTATGTTGATCAATTATTATATCATTTACTGACAGGGACTTAGAAGAGAGAGACCTAATGTTTAATAGACCAATTTAACTGTTTTAGTCTGTGGTGCAGTTGAAGGTGCTATATTATTTTTTTCTTTTTGAATTTTTAAGCTTAAATAGATTTTTACTGGTTATTGTTGGTCTGGGAGCAGGCACCGTCTCTACGGGGATGGGGTATTGGGGGGATTGCAGGGGGAGAGAAGCTGCAGAGAGGTGTGTAAGACTACAACTCTGCTTCCTGGTCCCAAACCTGGATAGTCACAATTTGGAGGGTTTAATAAAATTGGCCAGATTTCTAGAGATGAGAGCTGCTCCATCCAAAGTGGGATGGATGCCATCTCTCCTAACAAGACCAGGTTTTCCCTAGAAGCTTTGCCAATTATCTATGAAGCCCACCTCATTTTTTGGACACCATTCAGACAGCCAGCAATTCAAGGAGAACATGCGGCTAAACATGTCACTCCCGGTCCGATTGGGGAGGGGCCCAGAGAAAACTACAGAGTCCGACATTGTTTTTGTGAAGTTACACACCGATTCAATATTAATTTTAGTGACCTCCGATTGGCGTAACCGGGTGTCATTACTGCCGACGTGAATTACAATCTTACCAAATTTACGCTTAGCCTTAGCCAGCAGTTTCAAATTTCCTTCAATGTCGCCTGCTCTGGCCCCCGGAAGACATTTGACTATGGTTGCTGGTGTCGCTAACTTCACATTTCTCAAAACGGAGTCGCTAATAACCAGAGTTTGATCCTCGGCGGGTGTGTCGCCGAGTGGGGAAAAATGGTTAGAGATGTGAATGGGTTGGTGGTGTACAGGGGCTTCTGTTTAGAACTATGCTTCTTCCTCACAGTCACCCAGTCGGCCTGCTTTCCCGGCTGCTCGGGATCTGCTGGGGGACAGCTAACGGCGGCTAAGCTACCTTGGTCCGCACCAACTACAGGGGCCTGACTAGCTGTAGGATTTTCCAAGGTGCGGAGCCGAGTCTCCAATTCGCCCAGCCTGACCTCCAAAGCTATGAACAAGCTACACTTATTACAAGTACCGTTACTGCTAAAGGAGGCAGAGGAATAACTAAACATTTCACACCCAGCACAGAAAAGTGCGGGAGAGACAGGAGAAGCCGCCATGCTAAACTGGCTAAGAGCTAATAGCTGCGCTAAGCTAGCGGATTCCTAAAAACACACAAAGTGAAGAATGTGAAAATAATTTAGAGGTGATTCAGCAGAGAGGGTGCTTTAGTTAAGGCACGTGAAGATTACACTGTGAAACAAATCGTTATCTAGTTATCTAGATCGATCTAACTATGCAGATTAAACAGCTAACAGATACAGCAAAACACCGCTGTGCTCCGGAACAGGAAGTGATACAATACCGCAGTAAGAGCCAACCACCAGTAGAGTGCAGTCTCTACTGCTTTACTTTAAGCAGAAACAAGGCCGTTTTAAGCAGAAAAGAGGTGATAATTGGTGTATCACTGGTGATGCTCAGAAATGACACATGCACAGTGAAGGCAGGGCGGGCCAAATTTTAGGGGCGGGCCGTTCGGTCTGCGACGCTGGGAGCATAGGCGAGGGGTTCAAGTTGTTGTATCATGGTGAGGATAAGAAGAGAAATTGTGTTGGGTTAAAGGAAGAACATGTTAAGAGTGTGTTACAGGTTAAGCGAGTGTCTGACAGGGTGATGAGTGTGAAGTCCAACTTCACACACACACACACACACACACACACACACACACACACACACACACACACACACACACACACACACACACTTCACACAGACTTCTGGCAGGTGTGCATGATCCCGGTGCGACTGTTCATGCACGCAACTGTGTCTTTTGAGCAGGAACACAGTGCAAAAAGCTGCACCACATCATGCCGCTGTTGCGGAGAACAATAAAATAAAAACCAGCTGTATAATTAGTGAATATCACTGGGTCGATATAAATAATACGAAAAAGGGGACACAATATAGAACCCCGCGGTTAAATAACCTTGGTTAAAAAAATTTAAAATTCCCTCACAGGATTCAAACCCATAAGCTCTGATTACCAGACAGAAACTTTACAACTGTGCGACCATCTCTGTCCTGTGGAAGATGCGGGAAAATATCTGATATCAATAAGGACATTGACGTATTTAAAAGAAAAATAATACCACACATCATATAAAAACACTGCATTTTATTGAATCCCTCTTATGAAGCAGGTAATACAAGTTGGAAATTGAAGGGGTGATGATGAATATCATCAATGCATATGCCCCACAGGTAGATTGCAAGATGAAAGAGAAAGATTTCTTGAGTGAGTAAGATGAGGTGGTGGAGAGTGTGCCCAAGCATGAAAGACTGGTGATAGGAGTGGACTTGAAAGGGGTATGTTGGCGAAGGGAACAGAGGTGATGAGAAAGTAATGGGGTAGATATGGTATCAAGGACAAGAATGTGGAAGGGCAGGCGGTAGTTGATTTTGCAAAAAGGATGGAAATGGCTGTGGTGAATACCTAATTAAAGTAAAGGGAGGAGCACAGGATGACATATAACAATGGAGGAAGGTGCACCCAGGTGGACTATATTCTTTGTATGAGATGCAAGCTAAAATAAATTAGAGACTGTAAGGTGGTGGCAGGGAAGAGTGGAGGTAGACAGCACAGGATGATTGTTTGCAGGATGACTTTAGAGGTGAAGAAGAGGAAGAGAGTGAGAGCTCAACAAAGGATTAGATGGTGAAAGCTGAAGGAGGAAGACTGTTGTGTGAAATTCAGTGAGCAGGTGAGAGAGGCACGAGATGGAGGGGAAGCAGTTTTAGACACATGGAAAAGTACTGCAGATGTGGTGAGGGAGACGGCTAGAAAGGTACTGGGTGTGACATCTGGATAGCAGAAGGAAGACAAGGAGATTTGGTGGTGGAACACAGATGTCAAGGAAAGCGTAACAAGAAAGAGGTTCGCCAAAAAGAATTGGAATAGTCGGAGACATGAAGAAAGTAGACAGGAGTACAAGGAGATGTGGCGTAAGGAGAAAAGAGAAGTGGCAAAAGCTAAGGAAAAGGCATATAGCGAACTGTATAAGAAGTTGAATAGTAAGGAAGGAGAAAAGGACTTGTACCGACTGGCCACACAAGGGGACAGAGCTGGAAAGCATGTGCAGCAGGTTATGGTGGTAAAAGATGTACATGATAAGAGTACATGTACATCTTACGCAGCTCTGTGCATCTGGTGGTTGGCTCTCACTGCGGTATTGTATCACTTCCTGTTCCGGAGCACAGTGGTGTTTTGCTGTATCTGTTAGCTGTTTAATCTGTGTAGTTAGATTGATCTAGATAACTAGATAACGATTTATTTCACAGTGTAATCTTCATGGCTTACGGTTACGCCAATCGGAGGTCACTAAAATTAATATTGAATCGGTGTGTAACTTTGCAAAAACAATGTGGTACTCTGTAGTTTTCTCTGGGCCCCTCCCCAATCGGACCGGGAGTGACATGTTTAGCCGCATGTTCTCCTTGAATTGCTGGCTGTCTGAGTGGTGTCCAAAAAATGAGGTGGGCTTCATAGATAATTGGCAAAGTTTCTGGGGAAAACCTGGTCTTGTTAGGAGAGACGGCATCCATCCCACTTTGGATGGAGCAGCTCTCATCTCTAGAAATCTGGCCAATTTTATTAAACCCTCCAAATCGTGACTATCCAGGGTTGGGACCAGGAAGCAGAGTTGTAGTCTTACACACCTCTCTGCAGCTTCTCTCCCCCTGCCATCCCCCCAATACCCCATCCCCGTCGAGACGGTGCCTGCTCCTAGACCACCAATAACCAGTAAAAATCTATTTAATCATAAAAATTAAAAAGAAAAAATAATATAGCACCTTCAACTGCACCACAGACTAAAACAGTTAAATGTGGTCTATTAAACATTAGGTCTCTCTCTTCTAAGTCCCTGTTAGTAAATGATATAGTAATTGATCAACATATTGATTTATTCTGCCTTACAGAAACCTGGTTACAGCAGGATGATTATGTTAGTTTAAATGAGTCAACACCCCCGAGTCACACTAACTGTCAGAATGCTCGAAGCACGGGCCGAGGGGGAGGATTAGCAGCAATCTTCCACTCCAGACCCAGACAGAGCTTTAATTCATTTGAAAGTTTGACTCTTAGTCTTGTCCATCCAAATCGGAAGTCTCAAAAAACAGTTTTATTTGTTATTATCTATCGTTCACCTGGTCGTTACTGTGAGTTTCTCTGTGAATTTGTCTGACTTAGTGCTTAGCTCAGATAAGATAATTATAGTGGGTGATTTTAACATCCACATAGATGCTGAGAATGACAGCCTCAACACTGCATTTAATCTATTATTAGATTCAGTTGGCTTCACTCAAAATGTAAATGAGCCCACCCACCATTTTAACCGCACTTTAGATCTTGTTCTGACATATGGCATAGAAATTGAAGACTTAACAGTATTCCCTGAAAAACCCCTGTTGTCTGATCATTTCTTAATAACATTTACATTTACTTTAATGGACTACCCAGCAGGGGGGAATAAGTTTCATTACAGTAGAAGTCTTTCTGAAAGCGTTGTAGCTAGGTTTAAGGATATGATTCCTTCTTTGTTATGTTCTTCAATGCCATATACCAACACAGTGCAGAGTAGCTACCTAAACTCTGTGAGTGAGATAGATTATCTCATCAATAGCTTTACATCCTCATTGAGCACAACTTTGGATGCTGTAGCTCCTCTGAAAAAGAGAGCCTTAAATCAGAAGTGCCTGACTCCGTGGTATAACCCACAAACTCGCAGCTTAAAGCAGATAACCCGTAAGCTGGAGAGGAAATGGCGTCTCACTAATTTAGAAGATCTTCACTTAGCCTGGAAAAAGAGTCTGTTGCTCTATAAAAAAGCCCTCCGTAAAGCTAGGACATCTTACTACAACCCCTGGCAAAAATTATGGAATCACTGGCCTCGGAGGATGTTCATTCAGTTGTTTAATTTTGTAGAAAAAAAGCAGATCACAGACATGACACAAAACTAAAGTCATTTCAAATGGCAACTTTCTGGCTTTAAGAAACACTATAAGAAATCAGGAAAAAAAATTGTGGCAGTCAGTAACGGTTACTTTTTTAGACCAAGCAGAGGGAAAAAAATATGGAATCACTCAATTCTGAGGAAAAAATTATGGAATCATGAAAAACAAAAACGCTCCAACACATCACTAGTATTTTGTTGCACCACCTCTGGCTTTTATAACAGCTTGCAGTCTCTGAGGCATGGACTTTATGAGTGACAAACAGTAATCTTCATCAATCTGGCTCCAACTTTCTCTGATTGCTGTTGCCAGATCAGCTTTGCAGGTTGGAGCCTTGTCATGGACCATTTTCTTCAACTTCCACCAAAGATTTTCAATTGGATTAAGATCTGGACTATTTGCAGGCCATGACATTGACCCTATGTGTCTTTTTGCAAGGAATGTTTTCACAGTTTTTGCTCTATGGCAAGATGCATTATCATCTTGAAAAATGATTTCATCATCCCCAAACAACCTTTCAATTGATGGGATAAGAAAAGTGTCCAAAATATCAACATAAACTTGTGCATTTATTGATGATGTAATGACAGCCATCTCCCCAGTGCTTTTACCTGACATGCAGCCCCATATCATCAATGACTGGTAATTTACATGTTCTCTTCAGGCAGTCATCTTTATAAATCTCATTGGAACGGCACCAAACAAAAGTTCCAGCATCATCACCTTGCCCAATGCAGATTCGAGATTCATCACTGAATATGACTTTCATCCAGTCATCCACAGTCCACGATTGCTTTTCCTTAGTCCATTGTAACCTTGTTTTTTTCTGTTTAGGTGTTAATGATGGCTTTATTTTAACTTTTCTGTATGTAAATCCCATTTCCTTTAGGTGGTTTCTTACAGTTCGGTCACAGACGTTGACTCCAGTTTCCTCCCATTCGTTCCTCATTTGTTTTGTTGTGCATTTTCGATTTTTGAGACATATTGCTTTAAGTTTTCTGTCTTGACGCTTTGATGTCTTCCTTGGTCTACCAGTATGTTTGCCTTTAACAACCTTCCCATGTTTGTATTTGGTCCAGAGTTTAGACACAGCTGACTGTGAACAGCCAACATCTTTTGCAACATTGCGTGATGATTTACCCTCTTTTAATAGTTTGATAATCCTCTCCTTTGTTTCAATTGACATCTCTCGTGTTGGAGCCATGATTCATGTCAGTCCACTTGGTGCAACAGTTCTCCAAGGTGTGATCACTCCTTTTTAGATGCAGACTAACGAGCAGATCTGATTTGATGCAGGTGTTAGTTTTGGGGATAAAAATTTACAGGGTGATTCCATTATTTAGTCCTCAGAATTATTATCCTCAGTCCATATTTTTTTTCCCTCTGCTTGGTCTAAAAAAGTAACCGTTACTGACTGCCACAATTTTTTTTCATAATTTCTTATAGTGTTTCTTAAAGCCAGAAAGTTGCCATTTGAAATGACTTTAGTTTTTTGTCATGTCTGTGATCTGCTTTTTTCTACAAAATTAAACAACTGAATGAACATCCTCCGAGGCCAGTGATTCCATAATTATTGCCAGGGGTTGTATTCATCACTAACTGAAGAAAATAAGAACAACACCAGGTTTCTTTTCAGCACTGTAGCCAGGCTGACAAAGAGTCAGAGCTCTATTGAGCTGAGTATTCCTTTAACTTTAACTAGTAATGACTTCATGACTTTCTTTGCAAATAAAATTTTAACTATTAGACAAAAAATTATTCATAACCATCCCAAAATCATATCTTTATGTTCGGCTGCCTTCAGTAATGCTGGTATTTGGTTAGACTCTTTCTCTCCAATTGTTCTGTCTGAGTTATTTTCATTAGTTACTTCCTCCAAACCATCAACATGTCTATTAGACCCCATTCCTACCAGGCTGCTCAAGGAAGCCCTACCATTAGTTAATGCTTCAATCTTAAATATGATCAATCTATCTTTATTAGTTGGCTATGTACCACAGGCTTTTAAGGTGGCAGTAATTAAACCATTACTTAAAAAGCCATCACTTGACCCAGCTATCTTAGCTAATTATAGGCCAATCTCCAACCTTCCTTTTCTCTCAAAAATTCTTGAAAGAGTAGTTGTAAAACAGCTAACTGATCATCTGCAGAGGAATGGTCTATTTGAAGAGTTTCAGTCAGGTTTTAGAATTCATCATAGTACAGAAACAGCATTAGTGAAGGTTACAAATGATCTTCTTATGGCCTCAGACAGTGGACCCATCTCTGTGTTTGTCCTGTTAGACCTCAGTGCAGCTTTTGATACTGTTGACCATAAAATTTTATTACAGAGATTAGAGCATGCCATAGGTATTAAAGGCACTGCGCTGCAGTGGTTTGAATCATATTTATCTAATAGATTACAATTTGTTCATGTAAATTGGGAGTCTTCTTCACAGACTAAGGTTAATTATGGAGTTTCACAAGGTTCTGTGCTAGGACCAATTTTATTCACTTTATACATGTTTCCCTTAGGCAGTGTTATTAGAAAGCATTGCTTAAATTTTCATTGTTACGCAGATGATACCCAGCTTTATCTATCCATGAAGCCAGAGGACACACACCAATTAGTTAAACTGCAGGAATGTCTTTCAGACATAAAGACATGGATGACCTCTAATTTCCTGCTTTTAAATTCAGATAAAACTGAAGTTATTGTACTTGGCCCCACAAATCTTAGAAACATGGTGTCTAACCAGATCCTTACTCTGGATGGCATTACCCTGACCTCCAGTAATACTGTGAGAAATTTCTGTGAGCAAAATACTGTGAGCATATTTCACCCATATTGGCCTCTCTTCATTAGCTTCCTGTTAATTCTAGAATAGAATTTAAAATTCTTCTTCTTACTTATAAGGTTTTGAATAATCAGGTCCCATCTTATCTTAGGGACCTCATAGTACATATCACCCCAATAGAGTGCTTCGCTCTAAGACTGCAGGCTTACTTGTAGTTCCTAGGGTTTTTAAGAGTAGAATGGGAGGCAGAGCCTTCAGCTTTCAGGCTCCTCTCCTGTGGAACCAGCTCCCAATTCGGATCAGGGAGACAGACACCTTCTCTGCTTTTAAGATTAGGCTTAAAACTTTCCGTTTTGCTAAAGCTTATAGTTAGGGCTGGATCAGGTGACCCTGAACCATCCCTTAGTTATGCTGCTATAGACTTAGACCGCTGGGGGGTTCCCATGATGCACTGTTTCTTTCTCTTTTTGCTCTGTATGCACCACTCTGCATTTAAACATTGGTGATTGATCTCTGCTCTCTTCCACAGCATGTCTTTTTCCTGATTCTCTCCCCTCAGCCCCAACCAGTCCCAGCAGAAGACTGCCCCTCCCTGAGCCTGGTTCTGCTGGAGGTTTCTTCCTGTTAAAAGGGAGTTTTTCCTTCCCACTGTGGCCAAGTGCTTGCTCATAGGGGGTCGTTTTGACCGTTGGGGTTTTTCTGTAATTATTGTATGACTTTTGCCTTACAATATAAAGCGCCTTGGGGCAACTGTTTGTTGTGATTTGGCACTATATAAATAAAATTGATTTGATTTGATTTGATTTGATATCACCCCAATAGAGCGCTTCGCTCTCAGACTGCAGGCTTACTTTTAGTTCCTAGGGTTTGTAAGAGTGGAATGGGAGGCAGAGCCTTCAGCTTTCAGGCTCCTCTCCTGTGGAACCAGCTCCCAATTCGGATTAGGGAGACAGACACCCTCTCTACTTTTAAGATTAATCTTAAAACTTTCCTTTTTGAAAAAGCTTATAGTTAGGGCTGGATCGGGTGACCCTGAACCATCCCTTAGTTATGCTGCTATAGACTTAGACTGCTGGGGGGTTTCCCATGATGCACCCAGTGTTTCTTTTTATTCACCTCTTTTTGCTCTGTATGCACCACTCTGCTTTTAATCATTAGTGATTGATCTCTGCTCTCTTCCACAGCATGTCTTTTTCCTGATTCTCTCCCCTCAGCCCCAACCAGTCCCAGCAGAAGACTGCCCCTCCCTGAGCCTGGTTCTCCTGGAGGTTTCTTCCTGTTAAAAGGGAGTTTTTCCTTCTCACTGTCACCAAGTGCTTGCTCACAGGGGGTCGTTTGACCGTTGGGGTTTTTCTGTAATTATTGTATGGCTTTTGCCTTACAATATAAAGCGCCTTGGGGCAACTGTTTGTTGTGATTTGGCGCTATATAAATAAAATTGATTTGATTTGATTTGATAATGTGCTGACAAGTGAGGAGAGTGTGTTGAGAAGGTGGAGGGAATATTTTGAGGAGCTGATGAATGAACAAAATGAGAGAGAGAAAAGGCTGGATGATGTGGTGAGAGTAAATCAAGATGTACAAGAGATTAGTAAGGATGAAATGAGGGCAGCTATAAAAAGGATAAAGAGTGGAAAGGCAGTTGGTCCGGATGACATTCTGGTGGAGACATGGAAATGTCTTGGAGAGACAGCAGTGGAGTTTCTACCCAGATGGTTTAATAAAACCTTGGAAACAGAGAGGATACCTGAGGAGTGGAGATGAAGTGTGATGGTTCCTATTTTTAAGAACAAGGGTGATGTGCAGAGCTGCAGTCACTACAGAGGCATAACGTTGATCAGCCACAGCATGAAGTTATGGGAAACAGTTGCAGTCGCTAGGCTTAGAAAACAGGTGAAGAATTGTGAGCAGCAATATGGTTTCATGCCAACAAAGAGCACTACAGATGCAATGTTTGCTCTGAGAGTACTGACAGAGAAGCATAGAGAAGGCCAGAAGGAGATACATTGGATGTTTGTGGATTTAGAGAAATCTTATGACAGGGTGACAAGAGAAGATTTGTGGTATTGCATGAGGAAGTCTGGAATGTTAGAGAAGTATGTGAGGGTAGTGCTGGACATGTACAAAGATAGTGTGACAGCGGTGAGATGCTCAGTAGGAATGACAGACTCATTCAAGGTGGAGGTGAGATTACACCAAGGATCAGTTCAGAGTACTTTCTTGTTTGCAGTGGTGATGGACAGGTTGACAGATGAGATCAGACAGGAGAAGAGGGAGGTCAAAGAGGAGGCTTATGGATGTGCTGAGGGAGGACATGCAGGTGGTTGGTGTGACAGAAGATACAGAGGACAGGATGAGATTGAAACGACTGATCTGCTGAGGCGACCCATAATGGGAGCAGCTGACAGAAGAAGAGTGTGCGCGAGTATGACAGAGTTTGTCCTTCGCTATGTGGCCCTGTGACCGGATGAAGTCCTGTCTAGGGTGAACCTTGTCTCGCCCTGTGACCGCTGGGATAGGATCCAGCGACACACACACATACACACACCCTCCCGTGAGCGTAGTATGCAGTATAGAAAACAAATAAATATTATGTTGTGTTGTCATGTACTCAAAAGTACAACACAGAAATTTTCTTTTTTATTATTTGGTTTTAGGAGTATTTAGGCATTTCAGATTTGATTATTTTATTTTTTACTCACCGTGGAAGGAAAAAACTCACTACATTTTTATTAAAGTTCTGCACAATAGTTTATACATAGATGTGTAATCAAATATTGTGACGGAGTTATCACCTTTATCTCGTTAATATGGGAGATGGCTTTAGCTTTTATTTTATCTCCTAATAATGTGACATATTTATCACTTTCAGCTGTTGTCTTTTTATCTCTTAATATTGTGACACTGATATCACATTTAGCTTTTTTCTCTTCGTACTGTAACATTATCACATTGAGCAGGGATTAAAGCAAGAAAAAAAAAAACTGACTGAAAAAAAATTTTCACACCGAAATCATAAGATGATCACTTTCTACCTTTTTATAGAAACCCTTTTGGAATGACATCCTAGACTTTAAGGTAAAACAAGGTGGAAACGGCTAAGAAAACAGCCAAACAACCTGCTGAACATTATATTTTCCTCACTAATCATTGCTGCTCTTTTCTGATGCAGCATCATATTACAGAAAGACTTTAAGCTACACATTATTTAAATACTTCAGGATAAACACATTTTAAGGGGACAGCTTTTATACGGCTTTTACTTCATTCAATACTAATGTGGACCTTTGTTGGTAGGGGGTCTCTGAAAATTTGGGGTTTTTGATGTCCAGGGATGCATTCTGGAGTATTACTCCCAATTTAGTTCTACTACTTATTTTCGTTTGCACATTTTCACCTTTTCTTTGCCTTCACCCAAAATTCATATCACAATCTACGTTTGTTTGATAAGATTACTAACCATAAGAACCATAATCATTTTCATATTTTTGGCTTCCCTCATCCTAACTGACCTGATTTTGAAGCCAGAACCCCTAACAGACCCACTAACGCCCAACCTTAGACATTACATTAAAAAAAATATTGCTTTACATCCCACTTTGCTTAAGCAGAAAAGTTAAATCAACTAAACTTATTTTTATATGGCTCATCAGTTAAACTTAGTCCAGTACTATAGTAACACTGATTTAAACATTTTAGGTGTTAAAATCATTATTATTTTTATTATAAGTAGTAGTAGTAGTATGAAAAATGTCTTCAAAAGTGACCTTTAATCGAGGGGTGTTGTGGAGGACAAGCCCCCATGCACACACACATACACACACACACACACACACACACACACACACACACATACACAAAACACCCTCTATCCTTATGTGCCCCTTATTTGAAATCTCTGAGCAGGAACAATCAAGAATTTTAAAATTTATGTGGAAAAAGTGACCGGAGTGACAGGTAAGAAGATTTTATGAGCATATTTACGTCATGCCATCCCCAGGAAGAGATTTTAAGCATATTTTGGTGGAAATAAAATGTTATGTGTCGTGGATCTGCAGCTGTCTTGTTAGTTTAACCACAGCGATAACACTCACAGAGACACTCAGAGAAGACTTTGAAAGAAAAAGTTAAAATATCTTTGTAAAACTGTGCTCGTTGTGTCGGTTGCCACTAGAGGATGACATTTTTCGGGAATTCCCGTGGGTCACTTGATTCCCGCGGGATTCCTGGGATATCAATCCCGTGATTGGGATGGGACGGGAATAAAAATGAATGGGAGCGGGCAGGAGCGGGAATGCCAAAAATAGATGATGATTGTCATCTATTTAAAAAAAACAAAATTACACCTGTCCATTGTTACGGTCGTTTTTCAGTAAAGAACTACATATCCAACAGTGCTTTGACTTCCGCTCCACGCCAGCAGCTCCCGTATTTCCGGGCCAGAACTTAAATACAGAGCACCCGCAAGCCCAAATTCTTTCTGCGAAAACCAAGCTAACACAGCCACACACATCAGAGATCATGGAGAAAGGAGAAAAAGAAAACATACAACGGAAAGTTACAAACAAAGACAGTGCTGTAAGACTCATACGAGGTCTATTAGATAAGAAACTGACACTTTTTTTTTTAACTATATGGATTTGAATGACGTGCGATTACACCAATCATGCTTGAACCCTCGTGCGCATGCGTGAGTTTTTTTCACGCGTGTCGGTGACGTCATTTCCCTGTGGGCAGGCCTTGAGTGAGATGTGGTCCAGCCCTCTCGGCTGAATTCCTTTGTTTCACACGCTGCTCGAGACGGCGCGCGTTGCTTTCTCAAACTTTTTTCTGGACCTGTGAGGAATATCCGAGTGGACACTATTCGAGAAATTAAGCTGGTTTTCGGTGAAAAGTTTAACGGCTGATGAGAGATTATGGGGCGTTTCTGTCGGTGTAAGGACTTCCCACAGAGCAGGACGTCGCGCAGCGCTTCCAGGTGCCGTCATCGGCCTGTTTCGAGCTGAAAACATCCTAATTTAAGGCTTAATTCACCCAGGACGTCATGAGAGAACAGAGAAGAGGTTCAGAAGAGGCCGGCATGAGGACTTAATGCTGACATTCCACTGTTTAAGGACATTTTTTAATGAAAGACTTGCGCGCAAATTCGCCGAGTCGTTTCCGTGACGACTCGGCAAAACTGTGTGCGCCGCGACAGGAAGAACACCTCAACAAGTGAGTAACTGAGAAATTGTTTAACAGCTTGGGCATGTTCCAACTTGCCCATTAAAGTTTCCAACGGAGGTGTTTTTCCTGTCGCGACCCCCCGCAGTCAGGTCCGGCCCGACATGCGACTCAACAACAATGGAATGTCCGAATAAACTCCTCATGCCGACTTCTTCTGAAAGTTCTCTGTTCTCTGATGACTTACTGGGTCAACAGAGCCTGAAATGTGGAAGTTTTCAACTTGAAACGGCGAGACGCTGCCGCCTCAAAGCACAGATCGCCGTCAGGCACCATGGGCCGTCCTTACGGCGACACTACCAAACCAAAATCTCTCATCAGCCGTTAAAATTTTTACCGAAAACCAGCTGAATTTATCGAATGGTGTCCACTCAGTTGTGCCTTACAGTTTTGAAAAAATTTTGATCAAACAAAGCAGCAGTCTCTGAGCCATTCCTAAACAATGAAAAAATCGACGAGAGGGTGGGCCACTCGTCACTCAAAGACTGCCCACAGGCGAATGACGTAACCGACAGGCGTGAAAAAACTCTTGCATGCCCACGAGGGTTCAAGCATGTCTGATGTAATAACACGTGATTCAAATCCATATGGTTTTTGAAAAAAATAATAAGGTCGGATACTTTTCTAATAGACCTCGTAGACCTAAGGGGTAGGTCAGCTGTACTGCAAAAATTTTATCGTGTCGAAGTAGACGGAAATGAAACTGTGTATGCAGCGTGCAGAACCTGCCTGATCTGTGTTAAGTACTCCACGGAGTCGGGAACAAGTGGGCTTCAAAGACACACCTCAATCAATCAATCAATTTTTTTTATATAGCGCCAAATCACAACAAACAGTTGCCCCAAGGCGCTTTATATTGTAAGGCAAGGCCATACAATAATTATGTAAAACCCCAACGGTCAAAACGACCCCCTGTGAGCAAGCACTTGGCTACAGTGGGAAGGAAAAACTCCCTTTTAACAGGAAGAAACCTCCAGCAGAACCAGGCTCAGGGAGGGGCAGTCTTCTGCTGGGACTGGTTGGGGCTGAGGGAGAGAACCAGGAAAAAGACATGCTGTGGAGGGGAGCAGAGATCGATCACTAATGATTAAATGCAGAGTGGTGCATACAGAGCAAAAAGAAAAAGAAACAGTGCATCATGGGAACCCCCCAGCAGTCTACGTCTATAGCAGCATAACTAAGGGATGGTTCAGGGTCACCCGATCCAGCCCTAACTATAAGCTTTAGCAAAAAGGAAAGTTTTAAGCCTAATCTTAAAAGTAGAGAGGGTGTCTGTCTCCCTGATCTGAATTGGGAGCTGGTTCCACAGGAGAGGAGCCTGAAAGCTGAAGGCTCTGCCTCCCATTCTACTCTTACAAACCCTAGGAACTACAAGTAAGCCTGCAGTCTGAGAGCGAAGCGCTCTATTGGGGTAATATGGTACTACGAGGTCCCTAAGATAAGATGGGACCTGATTATTCAAAACCTTATAAGTAAGAAGAAGAATTTTAAATTCTATTCTAGAATTAACAGGAAGCCAATGAAGAGAGGCCAATATGGGTGAGATATGCTCTCTCCTTCTAGTCCCCGTCAGTACTCTAGCTGCAGCATTTTGAATTAACTGAAGGCTTTTTAGGGAACTTTTAGGACAACCTGATAATAATGAATTACAATAGTCCAGCCTAGAGGAAATAAATGCATGAATTAGTTTTTCAGCATCACTCTGAGACAAGACCTTTCTGATTTTAGAGATATTGCGTAAATGCAAAAAAGCAGTCCTACATATTTGTTTAATATGCACTTTGAATGACATATCCTGATCAAAAATGACTCCAATACCTGTAATATAAAGGAATGCACCCAGCCCAAAATGGTTTCATTTCTTAAACGAAAATTGCCTGCTGGTGTGAAGGTCCAAATCACTGAAAAAATAGCTCGTATGTGCAGCCAAAACCTGCACCCATTTGCCATCATGGAGGAGCGAGGGTTTCTGTCGGTGGTTCAGGAGTTACTAGACATTGGATCGACACACTGAGGCACCATCTTAGCAGAAGACCTCCTGCCCTCAGCGAGGACCGTCTCCAGACACGTAGACGCTGAATACGAAAAAGTGAAGGCCATCGTTCTGGAGGAGCTCAAAAAGGTACGTAGGCTTGAACAGTATATCCCTTTAATGTCTGCACCGAAGTGAGTGCTTTCAAGTTTCAATCTCATTGTGAATTCACCATGCTGCCATCTCTGCAGTTGGTCTGTGTGTGGGTGTGTGTGTGTGTGGATGTCCTGTACTGTGTTAATCTACCTCTAATGCACTGCTAACCTGGTCAGTGAATACTTGAACCCTGCACCTATTTATTATGTATCTTAATCTTCACAAATCATTACTTGATTGTATATTTTTATTGTGGATTTTTAAAGTTTTTATATTTTAAAAATATTGATGTACAGTAGCTGTATCGTTTAACTTACCTTTACTTTTGTGGACATCTGTGGGTTGTTTCCAAACGACACCTCACTGTACTTGTAAAGTGACAAAGTACTACTACTAATGTGAATAGTGTAAATTGTACATGTGAATAATGACAATAAAATACATTTTATATTCTATATTTAGAGCAGAGACCATGCGTCTACCACAGATCTGTGGTTAGAAGAGAGAACCAACACGAATTACATAACGGTCACCGTGCACTACATCCACAATTGGGAGATGTCAAACCGCATCCTAGCCACAAAGGAAGTGATAGGAGTGAAGTCTGGGGACTTCTTCACAAGTTGTGTAGAAGAGGAGGAGAGGGAGGACTGTGCCAAAGGGGAATTGGCTTCGGGCCGAGATTTGGTGCTGCAGTACATGCTGCAGAACATCAACACCCGCGGTCGGTCTCTTCTTGCTGTCTGGCAGGAGATGTCAGGTGGGCTAGTGCCGGTTGCCAAGAAGCTGCTGGCAATCCCAGCAACCAGTACTCCCTCTGAACGTTCATTCAGTGTCGCTGGGAGACTGATTGTGGAGAGGCGTACCTTCTTTGACCCGAAAATGTTAATTTGCTTTTATTTCTTCACAGCAACATTTAAAACACACACACACACACACACAGTGATGCTTGGAGAGACTTTTGGACTGATATTCCATTACCACTGAGCAAGCCTCCACTTCAAACACTGAAAGTTTTTTTTTGTGTGTGGTAAGAGGTGTGGTTTTTCTGTGTGAATACAAATACTGTTCATTGTTAAATACTTATATATGAAAAAAATGACAAAGCTAACTTGACTTCTTTAGTAGAATAACGTTAAAACTTAAAACTCCTTAAAACGTTAAAACTCTTGGTTGGTATTTCATACATTTGGGTAATTGTCTGTCTGGTTGACTCAACTCCTTAATTGCCAATGTGGTGTAGCAAACATATGAGACTGTATTTTGTTCAATAAAATCCATTCAAGTAATATAATGGCATTAAATAACTTTTTTCACATGCACACATAGTAAACCAGATGCCTATTGTTCACCTTTTGTGGTGGTTGTACAATTTGATATTTTCAGGGGCAACCAGTGTCATTTACTAAAAGGTTGCATGAAACAAAATATAAAACTATGTGGCCACAAACTGTTCTTTCACCAGTTGGCAGAGGAAATGGTGGGTAGAGGATTTTGAATTTCGCGATGTGGTGTGCTTTCAGTTCAAAATGTTGGATAGGACGCAAGTTGTTGGGAAACCGTGACGAAAGTTGGCTAACTTGTTACAGTAGGCCTTACTGTATTTTCTCTTCTCTGTGCATAACATGGCTATTCAGGGCAAAGAAACAGCTGAAACAGAAAGAGATCCCTTGCCAATCACAAGGTGGGAAAAACAAGACAAATGGGAGTGGGACTGATTTTGAGTGGGAGCAGGATGGGATTGGGAGTCATCTTTACAGGAGTGGGACGGGATGGGATTTATTTTTTTACTCCGGGCCAAGAATTGGGACGGGATGGGATTTTTTTTGTGGGAGCGGGATGGAACGGGAGTGAAAATCCACTCCCGTGTCATGCTCTAGTCACACTCAGAAACCCCCCCCCACACACACACACACACACAAAGAAAGCAGACAGGACACAGAGGAACAGACACAGAAATTTACCGCCAGGAGAAAAAACAAAAACAAGCAGAGACATTATTCTAAAAATTTATTTTTGAACGCAGTAAATTTTATATCTTTCATCCAGCATTGATTTTGAATCAAGATGGTTCCAGCACAAACACTGCCTTTTGGCAGCCCAGTTGACAGAAAGCTGTCATAGTGACAAAAGAACTTTAATCACTGCATTGAGCTGTTACCTTTTAATACTGTAACATTATCACATTGAGCTTTTATCTTTTAGTATTGTGAAGCCCTGGATCTGCTTTGGCGACCCCTAGTGAAAACATGGGAGCAGTTGAAGGGACTTACTATGACCTTACATTATGACATGGTTTTACCTTTTATCTCTCTTATTATTCTAATACTGTAACGTGTGTGTGCACATAAATAAATTTATTTTGGTGATTAGGTCCTTTTTTGTTATTCTTAATTTGCTTGTTATTCTGCGTCCAGTGTGTTGCTGCACAAATACACAAGGTGTGTGTGTGTGTGTAACATTACCCTGCTGTGTCAGAGAACTGAGACTCACACAATGCAATTACAATATTCAAATTTATTGATTAAACTCTGTAAAATATTCCACAAAAAATGTAACACATTATTAATTAGAATCCTGTTACCAGTACACTCATTCTTCAGTTACACTTTATAAATAACATACAGTCGACACTTTACAGAACCTCTGATCTTTCACACATTTATAAATAACACTGCTGCTTTCTGCTTATCAGTCAGATTTTTTAGCTGTTTTATAGTGATGAGTGGTTGCTGGTGGCTTCACACTGCCGCTAGGAGCAAAAACAAGTTGTTGGATCAGCAGTGCTGCCCTACAGCTCATGTGATTGGACGGTGGTTCAAAAATGGGCAAAACAAACATTAAGCTCCTCCTACTGGATACGTGACGTGAGCAGTGCCCTCTCACTCCCCCTCCTCGTTATTTCTCCCTGCTACCTCTTCCCTCACCTCCCTCTCTGACATCCTTTCAGGACCCATTACACTCACATGCCAGAATGAGCAGAGAAAGACCTGAGAAAGGGAAGTAATGACGACGGTTGTAGCTCTGAGTGCTTTACGTAACACCCTGCTGTGGATTTTAGGTTTCATATATGAACATCAAGCTCAGACAGCCACAAAAGCCTCCACACACATAAAAACTAGGTTCAGTAATAAGTCACGTCACCGGCGATGGAAATGACATGTTACTTTGCAACGACTGGAAAACATTTAATCTTCAGAAGAAAGCAGACAATGAAATAAACAATATTAAAGGGGTCATATCAGAGAGCATTCTTGGCTCAGAGTGTAAAACAGGAATGTTCAGCAAACGCATCAGGAGGTAGAAGAACACTGGACAAACTGCTGGACATTATGGCAGTCACCCTCTGCACACCGTCATCAGCAACCTGAGGAGCCTCTTCAGCCACAGACTGCTCCTTCCCAAGTGCAGGACCAACAGACTGAAATCTCCTTTGTCCTTCAGGCCATCAAACTGTACAACTCCTGGCTCGGGGGGAGGAGGAGTAACAGGAAGATAGAGGACAGGAAGGACAAGAACAGTAGTAGCCAGTAAACCAGTAGTTATCAGTATGACTGTTTTTTATATTTGCAAACTGTTTTCCTACTTTCACTTTTGATACTCTGTGTGCTTCTTACCCTGTGTACTGCAATACAATGTTGCTGGAACCACAGTTTCCCTGAGGGAGTCTTCCTCTAATCTAATCTAATCTCTAATCTAAGAGGAGTAAACCACAGAGAGTGAAAACTGAGTGTCTACTTCACTGCAGCCTTTGACAGACCCTAGAGTTCCCGGTAAAAACATTAAAAAGAAACCCAACACATTTTAAAACTCATTCATATTGTCATGGCTGCAAAAATACATCAGCTAGTATTATTTCAAACTCAGAAACATGATTGTTGATGAGCGTGAATCCACACATCAGTCTCAACTAGACTGTAATTAGATTACAGTTTCAAATAAATGCTTTGCTGTGTTCAGGTTGTGTTCTTACTATAAATACAAACTGCCAATGAGGAAAAACTGTTCAGACTGGCCTCATGAGGACTTTACAGAGGAAGAGAACTTTTCTATACAGACTTTTTGTGGTTGGTTCCATGTGGCACCGCAAATGGCAGAAAGGTCAACAAGAGCATCCAATCCACCGGCACTGACAGCCCAGAGACATAAAGACCTAAATTACATGTTCACACCAAACCGTTTGATTCTGTACTTAATGAATTTGACCTCCACTAATAAATAATAATACACAAAGTAGTTCTAACATTTTACACCAATTTCACTTCACCCCTTGAGATATATGACGTGAACATGTCACATTTAGGCATTACTTTAACTCTCTGTGCACTTCAACGGCTTGTAAATTCCCAAATTCAATGGCCACATGCTTCATGAGCCAAATGCATGTTTAGACAGTCCACCCACCGTCTGACTGAAGCCAGTGCTAATTTAAAAACAAATAAATTTAAAAAATCCTCTATGGTGCGACAGGAAACAGTCCCAGCACCGAAAGGAAAACCAGGCCTTTGACCCCCCAGGCTGGCTCGCTTAAGTAACTGAAAGGAATTCAATTAATAATCAACCCAGGTCTGATCTAATGCACAAACCCTGACAGCTGAGGATTCTTCCTCCACAGCAGCTGATTTGCACAGAGAAAACAAAATCTGCCAAAAGAGGATAAGTGTGTCATAATCATCTGTAATATCTGTGGTTTTACTCAGCAGCAAAGGAAACATGATCCACCTCAGATATCTGCATGGCTTCCCCTTGTGACGTGCAATGTCTTCAGTTGCAACACTTCCCTCGGAAGTGCTTGCTTCCATCTGTCTTCACCTCATTTGTCCAGTGTGTACTAGAACTGCACTTTCTGCTACACTCTGAGTGTAAAAACTGGCCTCTGCTTCAGCTACTTTCCCCTTATTGAATTAAATTCTATCCTATAATGCCATTATGGCTTGCATATTTGGCCTTAATAAATTATCAGCTGTACCCACTTGTTGATGGTTATTGTGGGTGTGGCCTTTCCCAGCCTATATTGGATCGGTCATCAGTCCATGACAGAACTGACACATATAAAGAAGTTAAACTCCTCCAGACCCCAGGTCAGGTATTGCACCAGCCAAAGAGGCTAAAATATACACTAGTGACCTACTAAGTAGGCTTCTGTCCTCCACTTAAAAGACACCCACAGACATCATATGTAATTTGAGTTGGACCACCAAGTTGTAAAAACTAAAATTAGCTGAAAACATCATAACAGATCATCAAGATCCAAATCAATCCATGTTCTCAGTCTGTCTGTCAGCATCCTGAGTCAGAGCAGCTGTGATCAGACTCTCAAACCTCACAAAGTCACATCGTGGCATTCAGGACCTTATTAGGATCTCCATGATATGGTCCAACTCATTCAAGTCCATCATACCTGTCTGGAGGCTCCCAGCTGAGGTGTGACTACTTGAGCATGTTTTCACCTCTTCATCAAGCCAGAGTGACACACTGACGGGCCAGACGGAGCCTGCCACCAACGCAGCAGAGAGGTCCGATGTGTCATACATTGAGGTATCAATGTCCTCAAAAATGTCATCCAGAGCAAGGTCACTGAGGTAGCCCATGGCATTTACTGCATCACTAAAAGCATTGATTGTCACAGCGGGCAGTGATTTCGGTTGGCTGGCTGAGCTGTATGTGTCCTGAGAAGAAAAAATTGGAGATGGTGGTGGAGGTGGACACAGGCTTTTTTCATTGCCCTCTGCACAACCAGGACACATAAATGACATGTCCTCCATAAGAAGGCAGGAGTTAGGATGGACACCATCCTTGGGCTCATTGAGAGAGCAGCTTCTTGCCCCGTCACACCGCATGTCCTCCTGGATCTGCCTGAGCATGTTGATGAGCAGCACAGAGCGACGCAAGCTGAGTTCCATCCCAGCCTGGTAGCGCTGGAGCTTCTCTAAGCAGAGGCCAAGCACGAGCTGACGCTGCTGCAGGTGACTCGTGTTAGCTCTGGACGGAGCCAGGAGGAACATACCCTCGTCGTCCCTGTGCTCCTCTCCATACTTCTCCTTTTCCTCAGTCATAACAGCAGGAACGGCCTCTACTTCCAGCTCGTCCAAGCAGCTCCACTTCCTCTTCGCACCACGACCCAACATGGACCTACACACAGATAACTAAACAAACACATCATCCATTATAATCTGCTTTATTTATTCTGAAGACTGACACAATGCTGATGTTGCTGTAGTGACAACACTGATGTTTAAAGACACACTGCTTCATAAACTTTCAATCACAAAAAAAAACACATCCAAATCATTTTCAGCCCAACAGCATTATTTATTGTTTTGAACAGTGACTGTAAACAGATACTCCTTCAAAACAACAAACACCATGAGGCCAAAAACTACAATCCCAATTCCAATGAAGTTGGGACATTGTGTGAAATGCAAATAAAAATAGAATACAATGATTTGCAAATCCTCTTCAACCTATATTCAACTGAATACACCACAAAGACAAGATATATAATGTTCAAACTGATAAACTTTATTGTTTTGTGCACATATTTGCTCATTTTGACATGGATGCCTGCAACACATTTCAAAAAAGTTGAATGCTCAAAGAACACCTGTTTGGAACATTCCACAGGTGAACAGGTTAATTAGTAACAGGTGAGTGTCATCATTGGATATAAAAGGAGCATCCCCAAAAGGCTCAGCCGTTCACAAGCAAAGATGGGGCGAGGATCACCACTTTGTGAACAACTGTGTGAAAAAAATAGTCCAACAGTTTAAGAACAATGTTTCTCAACGTTCAATTGCAAGGAATTTAGTGATTCCATCATCTACAGTCCACAATATAATCAGAAGATTCAGAGAATCTGGAGAACTTTCTACATGTAAGCGGCAAGGCCAAAAACCAACACTGAATGTCCGTGACCTTTGATCCCTCAGGCGGCACTGCATTAAAAAAACAACATCATTGTGTAAAGGATCTTACCGCGTGGGCTCAGGAACACTTCAGAAAACCATTGTCAGTTAACACAGTTAGTCGCTACATGTACACGTCCAAGTTAAAACTCTACCATGCAAAGCAATAGCCATACATCAACAACATCCAGAAATGCCACCATCTTCTCTAGGCCCGAGTTCATTTGAATCGGACAGACGCAAAATGGAAAAGTGTGCTGTGGTCTAATGAGTCCACATTTCAAATTGTTTTTGGAAATCATGGACATCATGTCCTCCAGACAAAAGAGGGCAAAGACCATCCAGATTGTTACCAGCACAAAGTTCAAAAGCCAGCATCTGTGATGGTATGGGGGTGTGTTAGTGCCCATGTCATGGGCAACTTACACATCTGTGATGGCACCAACAATGCTGAAAGATTTTGTAGCAACACATGCTGCCATCCAAGCAACATCTTTTTCAGGGACGACCCTGCTTATTTCAGGAAGACAATGCCAAGCCACATTCTGCACATGTTACAATAGCGTGGCTTCGTAGTAAAAGAGTGCGGGTACTAGACTGGCCTGCCTGCACTCCAGACCAGTCGCCCATTGAAAATGTGTGGCGCATTATGAAGCGCAAAATACGACAACTGAGACCCCGGACTATTGAACAACTGAAGTCGTACATCAAGCAAGAATGGGAAAGAATTCCACCTACAAAGCTTCAGCAATTAGTGTCCTCAGTTCCCAAACGCTTATTGAGTGTTGTTAGAAGGAAAGGTGTTGTAACACAGTGGTAAACATACCACTGTCCCAAATTTACAGGGAACCTTGGACAAGTTCAAAGATGGCTTCACATGCAAACTAGTGGAGCAATCCTGATAGTTAAAAAACTCTTTGTTTGAGCACATGAGATTGTCATCAGAGGCTCTCCGTCTGCTCCGTCTGCTTTCACTTTCGCTGTGCGTAACGGCAGAAAGCCATGTGACGGTGAACCAATTCTGATTGGTCACTCACATTGCGCACGTCATCACACAGCTTCTATGAAGAGTACAAAGATGGCCGATGGCTGGCTCGAAAGTCCATGGAGTTAACTTTTCAGCAAAAAAGTAAGTTTCTATCTCATATCATTAAAAAAGTTATTTATAATTTAGTAAAGCTTGGTATTAGCCGTTGTATACGACGGCGTCGGCCCCAGAGGCTTAACATAAAGAGCTCTTATAAGTTTTGTATGTTGAAGTCAACTTTACAACTCAACTCAACTTGTAAAGTTGAGTTGAGTTAAAGAGAGGTAAAGTTAAAGAGAGGTTGCAAGTGGACATAACTAAACACAGCTGCATGTTTTAGAGTGTAGTAGCTTTAACCACACCTGCTCCCAATTAATACCATGCATGTAATGATAAGGTAATTTCATACCACAAGCCCAGACATGTCCAGGCGCAGACAGGTATATGGTATCAGCCCAGTCTCACATTTTTTTTCGTCCTCCCATCACGAAATGAGTCAAATTTTCGTGATGGCATTTTTTTAACTCACTATTACTAACACTACTCCTTCCCCCAACACTAACCATAATCACCCCCAACTCCCCCACCCCCACCCCCCGGGTCACTTTTAATTTTGTGCAGCCATCACAGAATGAATAAGAATGAATTTGTGCTGCCGTGACGAAAACGAGGTGCTTTTCGTCACAATATCACAAAAGATTAATGTATATTTCGTGCTGCTGAATCACAACTTGCTGTGAGACTGGGTTGATGGTATACTAAATAAGCAAAACAAGGGCACTATTTGAATTCATCTGGTGCATCAACGTTAACCACCTTTTAATGATTTTCTCTTCATTATATGCCCGTTTAATTTGGTGATTTACAAGATTATAGCACTTATTGTTATTGAGTTATCATCCAGCTCATTTACCATTCTATTTACTCTAAAGCCAGGGAAAATGTTGTGATTCTCTCTGGTAAGCTAGCAAAGGCATTTGAACAATCTAAGCAATGAACATCAAAAGCATACGGTGAATTTTCAGTGGAAGTCTGAAGTACGACTATGACCTGTGGGTAAACAGTCACTATAGAAATTACATAACATCACCCACAAGTAGTCATAAAATGCAATAACACATTAATAACTACATTATACCATTTCCAGTTTTGGAAAAAAACACAATTGACTTCATTTATAAGCGCTTCTGCAGGTGCCAAAAATGACTGCAAACAATGTTTTAATACAACGAAGATGACAAAAGAAAAGTGAACTTGTCCTTTAATTACATCAATTAAAGATAACAAAAACTTTAAAAGAGTGTCTGTGTTTTGTTTTGTTTTTTTTCTTGGAGGTGTTCCTCTGACAGTGAATAAGAAATAACCATAAAAGCAGCCATAAAAGACACAAAGCATATATGTTTTAAGAGCTCAGTGAAACATTTGTGCTCGCATGTGAACTTACAGCACCTATTTTATGTAAGAGAGCCAGAGTCACAAAGCATTAGTTTGCTATTCACTGTGAATGGAGCAGCTCAAAAATGCTTAATAAACAGACAAAATTTAATGAATTTTCAAATTAAACTACGCCTGACTCTTGACCTCTCAGACTAACTGTGGGAGTCACTGCTTTCCCTAAAAAACCTTCACGTTCCTCTACGATGAATAACGGCTTATCTGAGAATACGTTTTGAAGAAAAGTTAAGGAAAACATCAGAATAAGCATTTCAGACATTTTAAGTAAACTTACGTGCCCTTGAGAAGCGTCATAGGTTATCCGGTCCGTCGTGTCACCTCGTTTCGGTTTGACTCCAGCAGCAGGAACGTGAGGATCTCCCACAGCAACCGGGGGAGGTGGAGGGAGCACGGGAGCTCACGGCGGGCCGTGATTGGTCCGTCGACGTGTTACTCAAGCCTCTGTCTCCGCCCCTCACGGGGCAGCGAATGTGCGGTTCCGACAGCGAGCTGGTGCTGCGTTCAGGTAATGCTCGGAATAATTTAAGAACGCTGTGCTAATGATCAGAGAACCACTGAATCGTGAGAACCAGAGTGCCTAATGAGACACGTGATTACAAAGTGTGACATTTTCGTAGCTGAGAAAAAGACACTGTGCCTTTTTTATAGTCCCTATCTTAAAAAGTTATGGAAATACAAATTGATTTAGACTTTTATATAGCATGTTTATGGTCAAAGCTTTTTACAGTGACGCCTCACATTCACTCAACGATGTCTGGCTGCAAGGGACTCGCTACACACCAAGAGCAACTTGTGGATTAAGGGCCTTCTCCAAGGGCCCTGAGTGAATTTCCAGTCTGACATGGATTTGACCCAAAGATTCTGTGTTCACAAGCCCACCACTTTAACGTCACCTCCCGAAGTAACCACAGCCTCTTTATTAGCTGAATAGAGTTCTTTCAGCTTCTCACTTTTTGCTCAGAGCGCCCCGGTACATACAGCATGGATCGGCATGTTGATTTGGCACACGTTTTACACCGGATGGCCTTTGCTGACACAAGGCACATGGGGTTTTGAACCAGGAACCTTCTGAGTTTTGAAGCAAGCACACTAACCACTTGGGCACCACGCTGCCATTCCCGCCTTATTACTCAATTGTGCATATATTTAAAACAAAGCTCAAATCGTGCAGCACACAGAAGTGTGGATTTCAACCCTTAAGATCAAAATTAATCATTCACTTTGGATCATTTTATTTAAAATGATTGACATTTTCACCCAGTTTTCCTGATGAGCAGGACAAGCACAGGCACCGTGTGCCTCATTCACGAACCATTCTTAAGAACAAATTTGTTCCGAAATTCTGCTTACGAATTTCTTACGAAGATTGTGGCATTCGTGAATGTTTTCCTACCCAGGATTTGTTCTTAGTTTAGGATTTGTTCTTACCTAAGAACAAATCTTACAACACTCAGGAGTACTCTGCGCACATTTCAGTTCCGACATGTCACAGTGACAATCTCATTGTCTGCTTGTTATTAAAATACAATATTGTAGTGATATGTCTGTGATATTTCTGTTCATTATTACATGTTGCGTTTTGGTAATTTACAGAGTATTATTTACGTTAAAATAAATTAAATGTACAATGTAAACAATGATAGCCCCATTAAGTTAAGTGAACGTATGTCTTCTAATTTACTCCTCTTGTAAATAGCAAGTTTACGATATTGGACCCAAGGTTATATGTTTTCAAAACCTAAACTTAAAGCTATCCATTGTCTTCACTAATTGTGAGTTCAAATGAAGCTTATCTTTAAGGTTGGTTAACTGATACTCACATTTTCAAGGCAGCTGGTGAACGTCAGTTTTTACAGTGTACCAACACTTTAACCAGTGGTGGGCACAGTTTTGCTAATCCGCTAACTGCTAATTAGTGAAGCTAACATTTTTGTTAGCAGATTAGCTTTTCAGCTAACTTTGAAAACCATCAGTGGACCAGTTAACCTCTGCTATATTTAGTTCCGATAACTTTCAGTCCCCTAACATTTTTTTTACTGGCATAGAGATAAAGCTGAATGGTCAGAAACATCTATAAAACCTAAAATCCTACATTTTAATTCCTGTTGTGTGCTTTGCAATAAACAGACCACTGTGAGAAGCTCAGTCCTCCCCCAGTAAAAGTAGGCAGACCAGCTGCTGCAAAGAAGAGGAAAAACATCATTACTTTCAACATGCCGATACTCACATAGTGGACAGCACCCTTCACTCATGGTTTCATTTAAAACCAACTAATTTCTGATAGTTTAGTGAAATTAACGGCCAACTGTCATTTTTACAAAGTGAAAATATCAGTATATGTTTTAGTTTTAAATAATGCACTAATTCTGAAGGTTTGACTTTAAACAGATACATGTGCCAAAAGGCATTATGGGAAAATTAAAATGACCTGCTCTCCTGAGAGTGCTGTCACCCCAATGATGGCCCTGATGCGCTGGTCCAACTCGGACAGCTTTTGGCGGTCTGCTGTTCCCCCTCCAGTCCACTGCATCTCCCATTGGGATTTTGCGATGGTATTTTTAGTATCAGTTTTTAAATCAAACCAATTTTTTTTTCGCTGATTTCCTGCAACATCTAACAACATACTGCTGAATGGAGAAAAGTCTGTGGAGTGTTGAGAATGTGTTTTCTCCCAAAACCAACCCCAAACATGCCCCTCTATTCTGGGGGATCCGGAAGTCCCAGTTGTGACCACTACAAAATACGATGATTTTCACCTGGACTCTGACTTCAGTGGATACGCCACATCAAAGAGGTGGTAAAGAAGACATCAAAGACGGCATCCAAATGGCTCCACGTTTTGACTGTCTTGGCAGACACGGCCTCCCCTGTGAGGACCTGGTCACCATCTACACCACTGTGATCAGGTCATGTCTGGAGTATGGCAGTCTCCTTTTAGTGGGCTGCAACGAGGGTCAAGCTGCACAGTTGAAGAGGCTGCAGAACAGAGCTCTCAAGTTCTGCTCCAGAGGCCGCACGTCATGTCCACAGGTTCTGTCCATCCAAAGTAGGAGGCAGCTGTCCAACTGGTTACAAAGATGTCAGACATCCAGCATCCACTCCATGACCTTCTCCCTCACACCAGGGTGGATGACACACAGAGATAATTACGCAGTAGAAAAAAAATCTCACAACCATCACCTACAATAAAGCCAGAACAACAACAGAAACACTACCCACTGCTTTTGGACTATACAATATATCAATGATGGGAAAATGACATAAAGACAAACACTTTTTCCCTCACGCACGTCTTCTTGAATTGTAAAAAAGTGATTTTTTTTTTTAAATGTATGAACTGTGGTTGTTTTGTTATATGTTTAGTCCTTCTATGTCTTTTTAGCTTATTTTTAGACCTTTTGTAAATTTTGCTCTGATTCAGTTTTTAACTGTAAAGCGAATGTAAATAAAGTCTCCTCTGAACTACCACAGTTCCTTTTTCTCTTTGCCTGCTGTGCTGAAACTGATTTTCCTTTTGCTTTCGGCATTTTGTTTCCTCTTTATGAAATCTGCATCTGGCCACCGCAATGCACTTCCATGCCCACCAGCTTTCGGTTTACCAGGAGATGGGATTCATCAATTTAGGAACACAGCTGCAAACAATTCTATGGTTTCAGAACACACTGATGAATCTGATGTAAAGTTTTCTTAAGAACCTTCTTAGGGACAGCTTAAGAAGGAATCTAAGAAGATTCTTAAGAAGATATTGGTGAATAAGGCCCAATGTACTTAGTCTGTGAGTCAACAAAATTTCCATCAGTATCTTCGTAAAAACTACTGCATATTCAGCTTTGACATTTTGAGTTTTGGTCTATACAGGTAACCTTTTATTGTGGGCCTTGTCGGTATTTAATATACCGACAAATAATATAATAATTTGCAGTTATTCTTTATTTTTTTTTATATTTCTTATAATGGAACAAAGTAGCTCAAGCTGAATTTTACTGAACTAACAACCACGTATCCTGCCTATTTCTTTTTGCCCTATGTACGCTATTACTGTTGAACAAATGAGCGCCCCCACCACCCCCCCAAAAAACAAAAGGAACAAAATAAATGCAGTTTTAAAACCACAAGTCTAGCACAATACTGTCAGAAAACTAGAGACCTCTTGCCTTCTTTTGACTGACAAATTTGACACTTGATATTTCCTCGTCTCATTTTTCCCGAGGCCATCAAATGTGGCTATTGGGTATTGCAAAGACTTTGCATCCATTCATCTCTCTGTCTGTCTCTGATGTGTGACGTGCGGTCTCACATCTGTCTCTGTGTGTTTGTGCACATGCGCACGAGCATGCACAAAATCATCATTATGGGATTGTAAGCGTCTGTCCCTCCCAACAGTGGCTGGAATTTTTCCCAGTTAGCCAATTTGTTTTTGTTTTGTTTTTTCGCCATTTTTCTTCCGGTTTCTGCCTCTTTCACCCAACTCTGCTTACAACATTCTCACTGTAGTATTCTCTGATTGTTGATTCACTGAAAACTTTGCACCTGATACGCCAGCTGCACATTTAGAGTTCATAGAGAGTTCCAACATACAGTTGTATGCAAAAGTTTGGGCACCCCTGATAATTTTCATGATTTTCCTTTATAAATCATTGGTTGTCTGGATCAGAAATTTCAGTTAAATATATCATATAGCAGATAAACACACTGATATTTGAGAAGTGAAATGAAGTTTCCAGTATTTACAGAAGTATGCAATAATTATTAAAAAAAATTGGGCAGGTGCATAAATTTGGGCACCCTTGTCATTTTATTGATTTGAATACATTTAGCACTAATTATTGGAACACAAAATTGGTTTGGTAAGCTCATTGACTCTTGACCTCCTTACACAGGTGAATCCAATCATGAGAAAGGGTATTTAAGGTGGCCATTTGCAAATGTTTCCCCTCTTTGCATCTCTTCTAATGAGTGGCAACATGGGAGCCTCTAAACAACTCTCAAATGACCTGAAAACAAAGACTGTTCAACATCATGGTTTAGGGGAAGGATACAAAAAGCTATCTCAGAGATTTCAGATGTCATTTTCCACTGTGAGGAACATAGTGAGGAAATGGAAGACCGCAGGCACAGTACTAGTTAAGGCCCAAAATGGCAGGCCAACAAAAATCTCAGATAAGCTGAAGCAAAGGATGGTGAGAACAGTCATAGTCAACCCACAGATCTGCTCCAAAGACCGACAACATGATCGTGCTGCAGATAGTGTCTCTGTGCATCGTTCAACTATACAGCGCACTTTGCACAAAGAGATGCTGTATGATGCTGTAATGCAGAGGAAGGCTTTTCTGCATACACGCCACAAACAGAGTCACTTGAGGTATGCTAAAGCACATTTGGACAAGCCAGCTTAATTTTGGGATAAGGTGCTGTGGACTGATGAAACTAAAATTGAGTTACTTGGACATAACAAGGGACGGTATGCATGGCTGAAAAGAATACAGCATTCCAAGAAAAATGCTTGCTACCTACAATAAAATTTGGAGGTGGTTCCATCATGCTGTGTGGCACAGTGCAGGTACTGGGAATCTTGTTAAAGTTTAGGGTCACATGGATTTCAGTCAATATCAGCAGATTCTTGAGAACAATGTTCATGAATCAATGACAAAGGGGGCTGGATCTTTCAACAAGACAACAACCCTAAACACTGCTCAAAATCTACAACCCCTGGCAAAAATTATGGAATCACCGGCCTCGGAGGATGTTCATTCAGTTGTTTAATTTTGTAGAAAAAAAGCAGATCACAGACATGACACAAAACTAAAGTCATTTCAAATGGTAACTTTCTGGCTTTAAGAAACACTATAAGAAATCCGGAAAAAAAAACTGTGGCAGTCAGTAACGGTTACTTTTTTAGGCCAAGCAGAGGGGAAAAAAAATATGGAATCACTCAATTCTGAGGAATAAATTATGGAATCATGAAAAACAAAAGAACGCTCCAACACATCACTAGTATTTTGTTGCACCACCTCTGGTTTTTATAACAGTTTGCAGTCTCTGAGGCATGGACTTAATGAGTGACAAACAGTACTCTTCATCAATCTGGCTCCAACTTTCTCTGATTGCTGTTGCCAGATCAGCTTTGCAGGTTGGAGCCTTGTCATGGACCATTTTCTTCAACTTCCACCAAAGATTTTCAGTTGGATTAAGATCCGGACTATTTGCAGGCCATGACATTGACCCTATGTGTCTTTTTGCAAGGAATGTTTTCACAGTTTTTGCTGTATGGCAAGATGCATTATCATCTTGAAAAATGATTTCATCATCCCCAAACATCCTTTCAATTGATGGGATAAGAAAAGTGTCCAAAATATCAACGTAAACTTGTGCATTTATTGATGATGTAATGACAGTCATCTCCCCAGTGCCTTTATCTGACATGCATATCATCAATGACTGTGGAAATTTACATGTTCTCTTCAGGCAGTCATTTTTATAAATCTCATTGGAACGGCACCAAACAAAAGTTCCAGCATCATCACCTTGCCCAATGCAGATTCGAGATTCATCACTGAATATGACTTTCATCCAGTCATCCACAGTCCACGATTGCTTTTCCTGAGTCCATTGTAACCTTGTTTTTTTCTGTTTAGGTGTTAATGATGGCTTTCGTTTAGCTTTTCTGTATGTAAATCCCATTTCCTTTAGGCGGTTTCTTACAGTTCGGTCACAGACGTTGACTCCAGTTTTCCCATTTGTTCCTCATTTGTTTTGTTGTGCATTTTCGATTTTTGAGACATATTGCTTTAAGTTTTCTGTCTTGACGCTTTGATGTCTTCCTTGGTCTACCAGTATGTTTGCCTTTAACAACCTTCCCATGTTGTTTGTTTGGTCCAGAGTTTAGACACAGCTGACTGTGAACAACCAACATCTTTTGCAACACTGCGTGATGATTTACTCTCTTTTAAGAGTTTGATAATCCTCTCCTTTGTTTCAATTGACATCTCTCGTGTTGGAGCCATGATTCATGTCAGTCCACTTGGTGCAACAGCTCTCCAAGGTGTGATCACTCCTTTTTAGATGCAGACTAACGAGCAGATCTGATTTGATGTAGGTGTTAGTTTTGGGGATGAAAATTTACAGGGTGATTCCATAATTTATTCCTCAGAATTGAGTGAGTCCATATTTTTTTCCCTCTGCTTGGTCTAAAAAAGTAACCGTTACTGACTGCCACAATTATTTTTCCTGATTTCTTATAGTGTTTCTTAAAGCCAGAAAGTTGCCCTTTGAAATGACTTTAGTTTTGTGTCATGTCTGTGATCTGCTTTTTTTCTACAAAATTAAACAACTGAATGAACATCCTCCAAGGCCGGTGATTCCATAATTATTGCCAGGGGTTGTACTAAGGTATTCATGCAGAGGAACAAGTACAACGTTCTGGAATGAACATCTCAGTCCCCAGACCTGAATATTATTGAAAATCTGTGGTGTGATTTTAAGCGGGCTGTCCATGCTCGGAAACCAACAAACCTGCGATGTTTTGTCAAGAAGAATGGTCCAAAATACCTTCAACCAGAATCCAGACTCTCATTGGAAGCTATAGGAAGCATTCCCTGATCTCTAGTAATACTGTGAGAAATCTTGGAGTTATTTTTGATCAGGATATGTCATTCAAAGCGCATATTAAACAAATATGTAGGACTGCTTTTTTGCATTTACGCAATATCTCTAAAATTAGAAAGGTCTTGTCTCAGAGTGATGCTGAAAAACTAATTCATGCATTTATTTCCTCTAGGCTGGACTATTGTAATTCATTATCAGGTTGTCCTAAAAGTTCCCTAAAAAGCCTTCAGTTGGTTCAGAATGCTGCAGCTAGAGTACTGACGGGGACTAGCAGGAGAGAGCATATCTCACCCGTGTTGGCCTCCCTTCATTGGCTTCCTGTTAATGCTAGAATAGAATTTTAAATTCTATTCTTACTTATAAGGTTTTGAATAATCAGGTCCCATCTTATCTTAGGGACCTCATAGTACCATATTACCCCATTAGAGCGCTTCGCTCTCAGACTGCGGGCTTACTTGTAGTTCCTAGGGTTTGTAAGAGTAGAATGGGAGGCAGAGCCTTCAGCTTTCAGGCTCCTCTCCTGTGGAACCAGCTCCCAATTCAGATCAGGGAGACAGATACCCTCTCTACTTTTAAGATTAGGCTTAAAACTTTCCTTTTCGCTAAGGCTTATAGTTAGGGCTGGATCGGGTGACCCTGGACCATCCCTTGGTTATGTTGCTTTAGACGTAGACTGTATTTCATAATTATTGTATGGCCTTGCCTTGCAATGTGGAGCACCTTGGGGCAACTGTTTGTTGTGATTTGGCGCTATACAAGAAAAAAGTTGATTGATTGATTGATTTAGAGGCTGTTACTTCTACAAAAGGAGGATCTACTAAATACTGATGTTTTTTCTGTTGGGATGCCCAAATCAGCCACTGATGTGTGAAAGAAAGTTTTGGATGACAAGGTGAGCCGATAAATAGTCTACCAAATCAAAAAAGCTCTTCTCTAATAAAATTGGGTCCCCTAGCTGTCACTACAGATGTACCCTCATCATTCTAATTGTGTGTTGAGAGAGTAAGCTACAAATTTCAACTAGTTGCAAACATTGTCTGACGTGCAATATATAGGGCCTACGTAATTTAAAGGACATGTCACACATTATTTAATATCCTGGCTAGCAAGTATTCATGATTGTAAGTCTATCTGTGCACATGTGCGAAAAGGTTAGTGGTCGCTGTTGTATTTTATTGCTAATTATTAGTGAGGCAGAAACCGACGCATTTTGAACAACTGAATCAATATGAAGCTATTGTGTTGAAATGGTTCAGTGTTTTGAAGTGTTTGATACAATTACATATGGCGACATCTGCTGGCCAATCTTTAACATAGAACATGCATGGAACAGTGAAAGTCAGGCACTATTACGTATGCTAAATAATAAAGGGTCTATGTGCATTTTGAAATTTGTGACTAATTTTCCTTTAAAGCCATTAATAATATACTTGTCTTATAATGTTAATGTTATAATGTTAGACTCTTTCTCTCCGATTGTTCTGTCTGAGTTATTTTCATTAGTTACTTCATCCAAACCATCAACATGTCTATTAGACCCCATTCCTACCAGGCTGCTCAAGGAAGCCCTACCATTATTTAATGCTTCAATCTTAAATATGATCAATCTATCTTATTAGTTGGCTATGTACCACAGGCTTTTAAGGTGGCAGTAATTAAACCATTACTTAAAAAGCCATCACTTGACCAGCTATCTTAGCTAATTATAGGCCAATCTCCAACCTTCCTTTTCTCTCAAAATTCTTGAAAGGGTAGTTGTAAAACAGCTAACTGATCATCTGCAGAGGAATGGTCTATTTGAAGAGTTTCAGTCAGGTTTTAGAATTCATCATAGTACAGAAACAGCATTAGTGAAGGTTACAAATATCTTCTTATGGCCTCAGACAGTGGACTCATCTCTGTGCTTGTCCTGTTAGACCTCAGTGCTGCTTTTGATACTGTTGACCATAAAATTTTATTACAGAGATTAGAGCATGCCATAGCTATTAAAGGCACTGTGCTGCGGTGGTTTGAATCATATTTATCTAATAGATTACAATTTGTTCATGTAAAAGGGAAATCTTCTTCACAGACTAAGGTTAATTATGGAGTTCCACAAGGTTCTGTGCTAGGATCAATTTTATTCACTTTATACATGCTTCCCTTAGGCAGTATTATTAGACGGCATTGCTTAAATTTTCATTGTTACGCAGATGATACCCAGCTTTATCTATCCATGAAGCCAGAGGACACACACCAATTAGCTAAACTGCAGGATTGTCTTACAGACATAAAGACATGGATGACCTCTAATTTCCTGCTTTTAAACTCAGATAAAACTGAAGTTATTGTACTTGGCCCCACAAATCTTAGAAACATGGTGTCTAACCAGATCCTTACTCTGGATGGCATTACCCTGACCTCTAGTAATACTGTGAGAAATCTTGGAGTCATTTTTGATCAGGATATATCATTCAATGCGCATATTAAACAAATATGTAGGACTGCTTTTTTGCATTTACGCAATATCTCTAAAATTAGAAAGGTCTTGTCTCAGAGTGATGCTGAAAAACTAATTCATGCATTTATTTCCTCTAGGCTGGACTATTGTAATTCATTATTATCAGGTTGTCCTAAAAGTTCCCTGAAAAGCCTTCAGTTAATTCAAAATGCTGCAGCTAGAGTACTGACAGGGACTAGAAGGAGAGAGCATATCTCACCCATATTGGCCTCTCTCATTGGCTTCCTGTTAATTCTAGAATAGAATTTAAAATTCTTCTTCTTACTTATAAGGTTTTGAATAATCAGGTCCCATCTTATCTTAGGGACCTCATAGTACCATATCACCCCAATAGAGCGCTTCGCTCTCAGACTGCAGGCTTACTTGTAGTTCCTAGGGTTTGTAAGAGTAGAATGGGAGGCACAGCCTTCAGCTTTCAGGCTCATCTCCTGTGGAACCAGCTCCCAATTCAGATCAGGGAGACAGACACCCTCTCTACTTTTAACATTAAGCTTAAAACTTTCCTTTTTGCTAAAGCTTATAGTTAGGGCTGGATCAGGTGACCCGGAACCATCCAAATTCAAATTCAAATTTATTAATTTATATAGCGCCAATTCACGACAAAATCGTCTCAAGGCGTTTCACAACATAAAAAACAATTAAAAATTTAAAACACAATAAAAACAACCATAAAAGAAAAACAGCAGTAAAAGAATACAAGATTAAAAACACATCATAACACTAATGATAAAACAGGGAAAATAAATGAGTCTTTAAACGTGATTAAAGGTCTCCACAGTGTCCGACTGCCGAATGTGTGCCGGCAGATCGTTCCACAGAGCTGGGGCATGATAGGAAAAAGCTCTGTGACCGGCAGACTTTTTATTCACCCTGGGAACACACAGAAGTCCTGCACCCTGAGAACGCAGGGCCCGAGCTGGTACATAGGGGCTTATCAAGTCAGCCAGATAGGGAGGTGCAAGTCCATGAACAATTTTAGAAACTAAAATCAGTACTTTAAAATCCGATCTTGCAGAAACAGGAAGCCAGTGCAGGGACGCCAAGATTGGCGTAATGTGGTCAAACTTTCTGCTCCGTGTCAAAAGTCTGGCAGCAGCATTCTGAACCAATTGAAGACCCCTGATCCTGGACTGCGGTAAACCAGAGAATAGAGCATTACAATAGTCCAATCTAGAAGAGACAAACGCATGAATCAAAGTCTCAGCATCAGCCATAGACAGAATAGGACGAATCCTCGCTATATTTCGCAAATGGAAGAAGGCAGTCCTTGTAATGTCTCTAATGTGGAGATCAAAGGACAACGCAGGATCAAAAATTACTCCAAGGTTCCTCACTTTATCCGTATGCTGTATAACACATGGACCTAAGCTAAATGCTAGCTGATCAAATTGATGCCGATATCTCGCTGGACCAAAAACCATAACTTCAGTCTTAATAGAATTTAAAAGTAGGAAGTTACTAGACATCCAACTTCTTACTGATGCAAGACAATCTTCCAAGGATTTTATGTGAGTAAGATTACCAGCAGTTATTGGCATATACAATTGAGTGTCATCAGCATAGCAATGAAAGGGAATCCCAAAACGCCGCAATATATTCCCGAGGGGTGCTACATAAAGAGAAAAAAGCAAGGGGCCCAAAACGGATCCCTGAAGAACCCCAAACTTCATCCCTTAGTTATGCTGCTATAGACTTAGACTGCTGGGGGGTTCCCATGATGCACTGAGTGTTTCTTTCTCTTTTTGCTCTGTATGCACCACTCTGCATTTAATCAATCAATCAATTTTTTTATATAGCGCCAAATCACAACAAACAGTTGCCCCAAGGCGCTTTATATTGTAAGGCAAGGCCATACAATAATTATGTAAAACCCCAACGGTCAAAACAACCCCCTGTGAGCAAGCACTTGGCTACAGTGGGAAGGAAAAACTCCCTTTTAACAGGAAGAAACCTCCAGCAGAACCAGGCTCAGGGAGGGGCAGTCTTCTGCTGGGACTGGTTGGGGCTGAGGGAGAGAATCAGGAAAAAGACATGCTGTGGAGGGGAGCAGAGATCGATCACTAATGATTAAATGCAGAGTGGTGCATACAGAGCAAAAAGAAAGAAACAGTGCATCGGGAACCCCCCAGCAGTCTACGTCTATAGCAGCATAACTAAGGGATGGTTCAGGGTCACCTGATCCAGCCCTAACTATAAGCTTTAGCAAAAAGGAAAGTTTTAAGCCTAATCTTAAAAGTAGAGAGGGTGTCTGTCTCCCTGATCTGAATTGGGAGCTGGTTCCACAGGAGAGGAGCCTGAAAGCTGAAGGCTCTGCCTCCCATTCTACTCTTACAAACCCTGGGAACTACAAGTAAGCCTGCAGTCTGACAGCGAAGCGCTCTATTGGGGTGATATGGTACTACGAGGTCCCTAAGATAAGATGGGACCTGATTATTTAAAACCTTATAAGAAGAAAGAATTTTAAATTCTATTCTAGAATTAACAGGAATTAACAGGAAGCCATTAGTGATTGATTAGTGATTGATCTCTGCTCCCCTCCACAGCATGTCTTTTTCCTGGTTCTCTCCCTCAGCCCCAACCAGTCCCAGCAGAAGACTGCCCCTCCCTGAGTCTGGTTCTGCTGGAGGTTTCTTCCTGTTAAAAGGGAGTTTTTCCTTCCCACTGTTGCCAAGTGCTTGCTCACAGGGGGTCGTTTTGACCATTTGGGTTTTTACGTAATTATTGTATGGCCTTGCCTTACAATATAAAGCACCTTGGGGCAACTGTTTGTTGTGATTTGGCGCTATATAAATAAAATTGATTGAAAATTGATTGATTGATAATGTGATTGTGCTGTCATAAAATACTGTATGTAATAGAGATATAAATTGTGAAATGCTTGTGCAACTAGGGACTGTTATGACCATAGTTGAACAAAATGAAGGGGATTTGGGGGCTTCAGAGGTTTTTATTTAAAATAAGATCATTTCAGTGGTGTTAAGCTTGAGTCTGTTCCTCTTCTCTCCAGTTTTGGAGAAGACTCCCTCATATGGCACAGAAGATAAATGGACTGCATTTATATAGCGCTTTTCCATCTGCATCAGACGCTCAAAGCGCTTTACAATTATGCCTCACATTCACCCTGGGTGCTGCCATACAAGGTGCTCACTACACACCGGGAGCAATAGAAGATAGAGTTTGTCCAGCTTGTAAAGAGTTGGATAAACAGCTGCCTTCATCCTTCCTATCTCTCCTTGCAAATTCACTGCAGAAAATGGTTCTAGGGACCATTAGCATGGCTAAAACCCTTCAGCTTTGACCCTTCAATCAGGGCCTTCTTGATCCCCAGCCATTATAGCATTTTTCTTTATTTGCCTCTCACATGCCTATTCACCTTATTCAGGAAGTCAGGGTGGGTGGCTCCATTTGTCAAGCAACTTCCAGTTTGCGTCGATGATTAGCTACGTGGGAACACAGTACACTAGAAGTGTCCAAACATGAGCAGCATTAATTGTTCAGTTCGTGGGTGTCACAACAACTGGAAGAAGAGGAAACTATCTCTTTCAGAACGATGTTTTGAACAGGGAGAGATCTGAGTGCTGTGGACCAGCATTTAACTTGTTCCCTCCTCCATCGAAAGACGAGGCTCTCCGGTGCTGGCTAAAGGCGCTGTATTTTAAAAATCCACCCAAACGTCCCCATGTCTGTTCTTTTCATTTTGTGGAGAAAAAACCACACCACTGCATCCTTACCCAGAGAAACGACTGGACTATAACACTCCATGAAGAAGCCACGGCGAATGCTACTGAGACATATGTGTTTGTAGCGTTAGCTGCTATCTTATTTACTCATTTTCTGGCGTTTGATACAACCAAGCATTGTATAAAATAACACCATACGTATATTAATGTTACGTAATCTTGGCATTACGGTGGTATTACTTGTCGGGTAGTATTTTAACTTGATTGTGCTTTTACATGCGCTTATACGAGCTGCACAGCGTGAAACTCGTAGTTCCTCATAGCCAAACCGTCCACGCCGAGTGACAACACAAAGTAGTTAAAAATAATCGAGGGCCACTTTTCATGTCATCTTCCCACTCTGTTATGACTGTGGGTGAGCCAGAGTCAATCCCTTTGCGCTTTTCAAAAAGGTTTTTGTTTCTACCCATGCAATGACTTCCATTGTTCTATATTGAAAACACCGCTTAGCGGAAGTCCTAAGACAAAACGGAAATGCCTCTGTTGTAAAAGTGGGCAGCGCTGAATAAGGTGAATAGATGAGCTTGCTGAAATATTTCAGAAAAAGGAAGGAGGATGGATGTGGAGAGAAAAACAATCAAGCAGTTTGTCTTCTGTTATTATTTTTATTAGTAAACAAGGACTGCTTTGTTTTTTTTATTAGGGTTAGGGTTACCAAAAATTTTCGGCACACACAGAGTGTCACTCCAGCCAAAGTCCCAAAGTTGGCAACCCTGCGCTAACTCAAAGATAACTTCTGCTCTTGTCAAAAGCTCATAAACATATTGTTTATGATTAATTGATAGAGGGGCTTTATTGAACATGTACGAGGGTTGTCAATAAAGTATCCTTTTATTTTTTCAAAACTATATGGATTTCATTCATATGTTTTTACGTCAGACATGCTTGAACCCTCGTGCGCATGTGTGAGTTTTTCCACGCCTGTCGGTGACGTCATTCGCCTGTGAGCACTCCTTGTGGGAGGAGTCCTCCAGCCCCTCGTCGGAATTCCTTTGTCTGAGAAGTTGCTGAGAGACTGGCGCTTTGTTTGATCAAAATTTTTTCTAAACCTCTGAGACACATCGAAGTGGACACGGTTCGAAAAATTAAGCTGGTTTTCGGTGAAAATTTTAACGGCTGATGAGAGATTTTGAGGTGATACTGTCGCTTTAAGGACTTCCCACGGTGCAAGACGTTGCTCAGCGCTCCCAGGCGCCGTCGTCAGCCTGTTTCAAGCTGAAAACCTCCACATTTCAGGCTCTATTGATCCAGGACGTCGTGAGAGAACAGAGAAGTTTCAGAAGAAGTCGGTTTCAGCATTTTATCCAGATATTCCACTGTTAAAGGAGATTTTTTTAATGAAAGACGTGCAGCTGGCGCGGTGCAGCGGCACAGGAAAAACACCTCCGTGTTGATAACCATTTGTAAAATCCAGGCGGCTTTTGATGGCTTTCAGTGGAGTGAGTATATGAGAAATTGTTTATCAGCTGGACATGTTCCAGCTTGTCCTTAAGGCTTCCAACAGAGGTGTTTTTCCTGTGGCGGAGCGTCGCGGCGGCTGCAAGCCGACGCTGCAATCCGTCCGCACGTCTTTCATTAAAAAATTCTCCTTTAACAGTGGAATATCCGGATAAAATGCTGAAACCGACTTCTTCTGAAACTTCTCTGTTCTCTCACGACGTCCTGGATCAATAGAGCCTGAAATGTGGAGGTTTTCAGCTTCAAACAGGCTGATGACGGCGCCTGAGAGCGCTGCGCAACGTCTCGCACCATGGGAAGTCCTTAAAGCGACAGAATCACCTCAAAATCTCTAAAATTTTCACCGAAAACCAGCTTAATTTTTTGAACCGTGTCCACTTCGATGTGTCTCACAGGTTTAGAAAAAATTTTGATCAAACAAAGCGCCAGTCTCTCAGCAACTTCCCAGACAAAGGAATTCCGACGAGGGGCTGGACGACTCCTCCCACAAGGAGTGCTCACAGGCGAATGACGTCACCGACAGGCGTGGAAAAACTCACGCATGCGCACGAGGGTTCAAGCATGTCTGACGTAAAAACATATGAATGAAATCCATATAGTTTTTGAAAAAATAAAAAGGACCTATACTTTATTGACAGACCTCGTACAATTGTACATTAGAATAGGATCTTAATAATTAATGCAAATAACAATAAATGTGTATATATATATATACTATATAAAGAAAAAAGTTATTATCAAGTGTTAATACTGTGTCCAGTATGGCACAAAAAATATATACATATAAATGTCAAAAATAGAATGTGGAAAAACCAGTAAAAATATTTAAACTGATTGTAAAGGACCAAAAAGCAAGGTCTTGTTAAACTGGGTGGAGAAAAAAAAATGTTGCTTGAATTAATTGTATATTCCTTTTCCCATTTCAACAACCAACTTACCAGTATGTGCAAACAGTTGATATAACTAGATTAACTAAATATAGCATTTCATGATGTTCAAAAGTCAAGAACATGATGTGCGATAAGTGGTCAGGATCATAGATCAGGATCGAACCCAAAAGTCAGGACCAAAATCAGTTACTGGGATAAAAAGACAGAGATCAGGATTAAAGCTCTGTGATCAGGACAAATTCTTAGTGATCTGGATTAAAGAAAGGAAATGTTAACAGGTGTTGTAATATCTGATACGGCAGTCCAACATAAACATTTAAAGGAAACTATTTACCTCAAAACAATTAAGTAATGATATAAACAAAAATCAAGCATTAATAATCATTTGAAGCATAATAAACTTTGTAGATTAGTGATGAATAAACTTAAATACTTTCAACTTTCTTACACTCATTCATCATTGGTATTTAATACATTCATTGTGATCAGGATTCTTGCACCCAGGCACTCTTCCTTAATGTGAGTGGGACTTGAGCACATTGGGCTTTCACATCTTTCTGAAGGATGACTTGACATGCAGCAGTTAGTTTCAGAACAATATATTCTTTATAATTGCATGAAAGGAGTGTACATTTACACAAAATGCAATTTCAATTTTGTGCTTAAAATTTCGAAATTTACCATAAATTAACCACATTTATTTTACTTAAACACAATATTTGACTAAACTTAAATATTTTGAGGTAATGAGTTTCTTCAAATACTTGAGTAGAACTAACGTCTCAGGTTTTACTTTGGAGAGGGCTGTTGCACCGTGGAGCGTGTGTGTGCGTTCCCTCCGTGTCGACGTGGGTTTCCTCCCACAAACCAAAGTCACTGTGTGACTAAACTGCTGGTGTGAGTGTGAACTCAGTGGCGCCTGCCTGCTGCTGTGAAAAAAGTCTGTGACGTGTGTATGAAGTCAGCAGTGAGTACCTGAATGCAACATTTTAAAGGGACAGATGACTCAGAAGGGAAGTGGAAAGACGTGGACGGAAAAACGAGGAAGGCAAAGACCAAAAAAGGAAAATCTTTCACATTTTCGCCCCGAAGCTGTTTCCACTTCTACTTCTTTCCTTTTCTATTTTTATCAGAATTTTAATATACAGGACATTAAGCAGTGGTGGTGACCAAGTGGTTAGTGTTTGGTTTTGGTGCATAAGGTTCCCGGTTCATTTCTCCATGCCAATCACCTTAGTATTTCTTGTTGCTTAATGCTGACAAATTATACTGTATTTCTTGTCTTTCTGATGCCTGATTGTTTTTTTCTCTCTGTTTGAGGTGCGGCTCCATCCAGAGATGGGAGTGGTGTCAATTTCTGCAACCCTCCTGTGTATTAGTTTTTTAAATTGTCAGTAGCATGGCCTAAGCAGAGGGTCACCCCTTTGAGACTGGTCTGTTTGAGGTTTCTTCCTCAAATCAGAGGGAGTTTTTCCATACCACTGTCGCCTGTGTGCTTGATTTGGGGGTTGGTAAGGTTAGACTTTATTTGTGTGAAGTGCCTTGAGGCAGCTTTGTTGTGATTTGGCGCTATATCAATGTATGTCAATCGAGAACATAAATCTAACCTAACTTAAACAAAATAAATCCAAAGTCACCTGGTTCAGACACTAGTAATACATTAATTTTAAAAAAGTTTTGTGGTTTACTTCTTACCCGATAGTGATTAGTACTTCCTGGATTTTGTTATGTCTTTTGAGACATCTCGATTGTGTCTAGGCTCTTGTGTTAAACGATGCCACTGAATTCGTCGACTGCATTAAACAAATGTCACACTTGAACAAAATATACTCGGCACAACAGAGCTGGTTTATTGCATGTAATTATTGCCCAGGTACCTTTATTTGATAACCATGCTAGTGAGTGAACAGAAAGGTCCGGGGTGCTCAGTGTACTAACTGGGCTGCTGGTTCAACACCACATTCTCCATATTTACATAGAAAAAAAGACAAACATCAGGGGGAAATCTAAATAATAAATAAATTTAAAAAAAAATGCTAGTCCCTGGCAATTATTTTAATAAAGGCACTTCTTTTTTAATTATATACATTTCTTTCATCTTAAGAACATGTTTTGGGCTTTCACAGTAACAACCATAGCAGACATGATTCACACAAATTAACACCACTACAGACGAAACATTAAAGATGATATATTTAAAAGTGTTAACAAGACAATGGAAGCAAAAGCACTTTTCAAGCTATCCTAATTAAAGTTAAAATAAAAAAACATAAAACAGTAGCAGCTCGGAATAAAAGAGATGTCTCTCATGTCTAACAGCACAACTTTTTGAAATGAAGTGCCACTCATCTTAGTGGCTATTCTTCACTGTGGACACACACTTAATGGATAAACTGGGGGGGACAAGAACGTAATCAACACCAACTTAATTTGAGTGTTTCAGCTATACAGTAATAAAAAAGTGTTCTATGTGCTTTATGAATGAAACATTTCCAAACATTCTGTCCTGTGCAAGAGATTCAGAGTTTATCATCAAACAAAAACTAGATTACCAAGTGCCAGGGAGAAAAAAAAAAAGAAAGAAAAAAAAGAGGAAAAAAAAAAAGTTGTTTCTGATCACAGCTGCAGGACAGATCAACTTTTTTTCCTCTTTGGTGAAAAAGTGATCCATTGAAAGTAGATCATTTGCATGAAATGCTGCTCCCCAGCCAGCCACCAGGTGTCGCTGTGTTAATCTGCAGAAAGCTACACCTTTAGTGATCAGGAAACCATTTCGTCAAGGACGAAGCAACACGTGGTTCAGAACTGCCAGGAATCACACAAACCAACAAGGCGTGTTGACAAACACAATCTATCATAAACGTGTGACAACTTTGTGCTTGAGACCAGAAGATCCTTGGTTCAAATCCCAGCCTGACGGGAAAATAATTAGGGCCCTTAGGCAAGGTCTTTAATCCCCTAGTTGCTCCCGGTGTTTTAGTGAGCACTATGTATGGCAGCACCTGACATCAGGGTGAATGTGAGGGCATTATTTGTAAAGCGCTTTGAGTGTCTGACGCAGATGGAAAAGCGCTCTATAAATGCAGTCCATGTAATGTGGAGCTGTGTCAGGAAGAGCATCTGGTGTAAAATTTCTGCCAATTCAACATACAGCTCCACCTTGGATCTTCTGTGGTGACCTGAGTGAAAACAAGGGAGCAGCTGCAGGGACTATGCTAATTTGTTTTTCTATTAATTATTTATCTTTGTGTGTGTGTGTGTGTGTGTGTGTGTGTGTGTGTGTGTTGTGTGTGTGTGTGTGTGTGTGTGTGTGTGTGTGTGTGTATATATATATATATTATATATATATATATATATACAAATAAATAAATAAAAATCCGACATTAAAATCCTTTCAACCTAATTCACCACATTGAATCACACATCTATGTAGACTGAAAATGTCATTTGCGTCTGTTCTTCATATAATAGCACTTTACTAAGTATATTGTGGCAAATATTCAACACATAATGGGCAGTGTGGACATAATTCACCTACCAGGTTATAAACCTATGTTTAGTGTGTGTTTTGTGTTATGCATGTGATAACACGCCGAGAGGGTGCAGCGCACATCAAAATGTCTATGTCATTTTGATGCAAGCTGTTTTTTGTTTCTGTTGTGCATGTGACAAGCTGGCATTGTGTGAGGTGCATATCAAAGCGTCTCAGTTGCTTTGACGTTTTTCCCATCAGGAACCCCTGTGTTGTTAATGGGCGGTGCTGAGTTGTGCTTTAAAGTCCTGAGTTGTGTGAACCAAAACAGGAGAAATAATTGACACACCATTGCATTGCTGACATGGGAAATTGTCACTCCTTATTTCATCCATCGTAATTTCCACAATATACAGTGAAACTCGCATAATGGATTGAGGTGGCCCGAATTTTGTCAATTACAACCCCAATTCCAGTGAAGTTGGGACGTTGTGTAAAATGTAATTAAAAACAAAATACAATTTGCAAATCCTCTTCAACCTATATTCAATCTTATACACCACAAATACAAGATATTTAATGTTCAAACTGATAAACTTTATTATTTTTGTGCAAATATTTGCTCATTTTGAAATGGATGCCTGCAACACGTTTCAAAAAAGCTGGGACAGTGGTATGTTTATCACTGTGTTACATCACCTTTCCTTCTAACAACATGCAATATGCGTTTGGGAACTGAGGACGCTAACTGTTGAAGCTTTGTAGGTGGAATTCTTTCCCATTCTTGCTTGATGTACGACTTCAGTTGTTCAACAGTCTGGAGTCTCTCTTGTCCTATTTTGTGCTTCATAATGCGCCACACATTTTCAATGGGTGACAGGTCTGGACTGCAGGCAGGCCAGTCTAGTACCCGCACTCTTTTACTATGAAGCCACGCTGTTGTAACACGTGCAGAATGGGGCTTGGCATTGTCTTGCTGAAATAAGCAGGGACATCCCTGAAAAAGATGTTGCTTGGATGGCAGCATGTGTTGCTCCAAAACCTGGATGTACCTTTCAGCATTGATGGTGCCATCACAGATGTGTAAGTTGCCCCTGACATAGGCACTAACACACCCCCATACCATCACAGATGCTGGCTTTTAAACTTTGCGCTGGTAACATGGATGGTGATTGTCCTCTTTTGTCTGGAGGACACGATGTCCATGATTTCCAAAAACAATTTGACATGTGGACTCAACAGACCACAGCACACTTTTCAACTTTGCGTCTGTCTATTTCAAATGAACTTGGGCCCAGAGAAGGCAGCGGCGTTTCTGGATGTTGTTGATGTACGGCTTTTGCTTTGCATGGTAGAGTTTTAACTTGCACTTGTAGATGTAGCGATGAACTGTGTTAACTGACAATGGTTTTCTGAAGTGTTCCTGAGCCCACATGGTAAGATCCTTTACACAATGATGTTGGTTTTTAATGCAGTGCCGCCTAAGGGATCGAAGGTCATGGACATTCAGTGTTGGTTTTCGGCCTTGCCACTTATATTATGGACTGTAGATTATGGAATCCCTAAATTCTTTGCAATTAAACATTGAGAAACATTGTTCTTAAATTGTTGGACTATTTTTTCACACAGTTGTTCACAAAGTGGTGATCCTTGCCCCATCTTTGCTTGTGAATGGCTGAGACTTTTGGGGATGCTCCTTTTATACCCAATCATGACACTCACCTGTTTCTATTTAGGTGTTCTTTGAGCATTCATCAAATTTCCCAGTCTTTTGTTGCCCCATTCCAACTTTTTTGAAATGTGTTGCAGGCATCCATTTCAAAATGAGCAAATATTTACATAAAAACAATAAGGTTTATCAGTTTAAACATTATATATATTGTCTTTGTGGTGTATTCAGTTCAATATAGGTTGAATAGGATTTGCAAATCATTGTATTCTGTTTTATTTACATTTTCCACAATGTCCCAACTTCATTGGAATTGGGGTTGTATAATTGAAATGTTTATATGTATAAAATGGACAAAATCTGATATATGTATTAAACGGACAAAATCCGTCATATGTATGTAATGGAAAGATCTACAGGGAATCCTCAGCACCAATTAGGCTTATGTATTTCCTTGATTAAATGCCTGACCTTGAATAGAGGTCTGCCTCATTTAATGACCAGGTCAAAACCCGGTGCATTAAAAAGATTACATTTGGTCGAGTCACTCTTTTTCTAAGTCCGCTGTGGAGTGGTACCTTAAAATCCTAACCTCATTTATGCTTCTACAACTCGGTAACTCTTTAGCCATGCAATGACGTCGATGTGCGCATGATCCATTTAAAGTTCTCCATCGCGCTGATGAGTGTCCTAATGCAATTTACCGCAGGAACAGTGGCTTTTTCTGGATCAATTTGTCCCTCAACGAGCTCCACTTCTTTATGCAATCATTAACCCCATACCATTGTTACAGTATGTGCAATTTCCTTCCATGAATTGTGGGTCATTTGAGTCTATTTGTAGTTTTCTGACTCCATGTTGTAAAGTTGGTCATATTTGTGGACTTTTCTGCCAAACATTCATCTATCTAATCTATGATCGAAATGTAATCGGCATGGGCACTGCAAAAACTTTAAAAATATAATGGGAGAGGAAGGAGTAAACCCAGAAAAATGACCAGTCACAGCCTTTGCTGTCTCCGTTGTTAAAGGAGGTGCATATCAGGCTACAGAGAGAGTTTGCAGCAATGCAGAGGGCTCTGATCTAAAGTGGTTGTCTTTCATTTGTCACACCCAGGGATATGTATGGAACTTAACACGTATTACAGTGTAGGTAGCAAGCAGCATTTTATTAATAATCGCCAGCCTTGAATAAAAGCCTGCCTTGTTTAGGCGCTGGGTCTGAGCATGGTTTGAAAAAAATAAACGCCTAGGATTTTAATGAAGGAAATACAGTATCCATTTTCCTTGAATCATCGCGTGTTAGTGCTGAACTTCATTTCATACCTCCATTGCGACTGGGCAAGGCTAGACTGCTCTGTCTGGTACATGCAAGTGGTTTTTAATGGAAATACACTGCGATGGGACGGGATGTTTTGTCCGATGTGAGCGAAAATCCATCATACAAAATCTTGCATATACAGTGTTATTACATGGAAAACCATACAAAATATTGGGACTTTCGCATTTGTCCAGTGAATGCAAGTGTCTGGTTTATACAATGACAGTTTAGGAGAGTTTCACTGTAGTTAGTGTAGATACCTATAGACCACAGTTTGATTCTAGGTGTGTGCTTCGGGCAACCCAGGTCCTGCAGCAATACATTTTATCTGCATTGTCCCAACCCGATGGGTACCAGCACTGACTGAGGCATAATCTGTGATGGACCGGCATCCAGTCCAGGGGGATTCTTGACTTCTCATCCACTTTAAGTATGTCCCTTCATTTTCTCCTTTGTTTTATTTGGGGTCACCACAGGAAATATAGTATTGTTCTGCATGCTGATTTGGCACAAGTTTTACGCCGGATGCCCTTCAAGGTGCAGCTCCACATTTGATGGAGAATGACCAGGGGTTGAATCTGGATCCTTCTGCTCTGGAAACAAGTGTACTAAATGCTTGGCTCAACTCTCATCGGCTTTATGTTAACATATCCATGGATAAGCCTCTGGGCCTCCAATTGATACTCAGAGGATCTTTAATCAGTCGCAGACAAAATGTAGTTATGACATATTATTTGTGATGTTCATGTTGTCAATATATCTTCATGAAGACCGCAGTGACTGCAATTATACTGACTGAAGCCTGGTCACTGAGCCTGAATCTGTTTTGCAAATCAGTGACAGAAACCTGAATACACTGTTATCAGGGTTTCCAGCAGGATTTTTTCATAGCATAGGGGAGAACTTGGCGGGCATAAGCTGTGTGGCGAGCATTGCAGGCATGAGTATTCTTGGAAGGTCTGGGGGCATTCCCCCCGAAAAATTTATAACCCTCTGAAACCCTACGAGGGCTGTCATAAAGTTACGGTCCTTTTTATTTTTTTCAAAAACTATATGGATTTCATTCATATTTTTACGTCAGACATGCTTGAACCCTCGTGAGCATGCGTGAGTTTTTCCACGCCTGTCGGTGACGTCATTCGCCTGTGAGCACGCCTTGTGGGAGGAGTCGTCCAGCCCCTCGTCGGAATTCCTTTGTCTGAGAAGTTGCTGAGAGACTGGCGCGTTGTTTGATCAAAATTTTTTCTAAACCTGTGAGACACATCGAAGTGGACACGGTTCGAAAAATTAAGCTGGTTTTCAGTAAAAATTTTAACGGCTGATGAGAGATTTTGAGGTGATTCTGTCGCTTTAAGGACTTTTCACGGTGCGAGACGTCGCGCAGCGCTCTCAGGCGGCGTCATCAGCCTGTTCAAGCTGAAAACCTCCACATTTCAGGCCCTATTGATCCAGGACGTCGTGAGAGAACAGAGAAGTTTCAGAAGAAGTCGGTTTCAGCATTTTATCCGGATATTCCACTGTTAAAGGAGATTTTTTTAATGAAAGACGTGCGGACGGGTCCGCGCGTCGGGACGCAGCCGCCGCGACGCTCCGCCACAGGAAAAACACCTCTGTTGAAAGCCTTAAGGACAAGTTGGAACATGTCCTGCCTGTTAAACAATTTCTCATATACTCACTCCACTGAAAGCCATCAAAAGCCGCCTGGATTTTACAAATGGTTATCAACACGGAGGTGTTTTTCCTGTGCCGCCGCACCGCGTCGGCTGCGTCCCGACGCGCGGATCCGTCCGCACGTCTTTCATTAAAAAAATCTCCTTTAACAGTGGAATATCTGGATAAAATGCTGAAACCGACTTCTTCTGAAACTTCTCTGTTCTCTCACGACGTCCTGGATCAATAGAGCCTGAAATGTGGAGGTTTTCAGCTTGAACAGGCTGATGACGCCGCCTGAGAGCGCTGCACGATGTCTCGCACCGTGAAAAGTCCTTAAAGCGACAGAATCACCTCAAAATCTCTCATCAGCTGTTAAAATTTTCACTGAAAACCAGCTTAATTTTTCGAACCGTGTCCACTTCGATGTGTCTCACAGGTTTAGAAAAAATTTTGATCAAACAACGCGCCAGTCTCTCAGCAACTTCTCAGACAAAGGAATTCCGACGAGGGGCTGGACGACTCCTCCCACAAGGAGTGCTCACAGGCGAATGACGTCACCGACAGGCGTGGAAAAACTCACGCATGCGCACGAGGGTTCAAGCATGTCTGACGTAAAAACATATGAATGAAATCCATATAGTTTTTGAAAAAAATAAAAAGGACCGTTACTTTATTGACAGCCCTCGTATGTCCTACATGTCTGGCCGGTGGGCCAAATTTTGTAAAGAAAAGCTCAAGATTTTCATCTTTGTTACAGCCTTACTTTAAAGCCAAAAGAATCAAGGCATCAGGTCGCAATGTGTGTCAGAGGAGCATCAGAACTGCTAATTTATACACAGCAGTTTTCGGAAGAAAATCCTAACAAATATTTTTTACTTCAAGATTAATTTCCGATTACTGTACATTTTAGCTTTAAGTAAAAAAAGACTTTAGAAACCTTTGATCTTCAGCATTTCTTAGACTTCATTTACATCAATCATTCAGAAATACAACACAAACACTGTGGTACTTTATGGCAAATCTGTGTCAGGTAGGCAGTTCTCAAAAACTAAATGACCACGCTGGAAGAAAACGAGTGAGGGATGCCACCAAGACACAACTCTGGAAGAATCTTTGCCTTATGTGGGTGAGTGGAGAAACTGACTAGTGCAGTATTTTTATGTTTAACTTTACATACAGTCCTAATGTTTTCTGATTTGTGGTTGTTTCTGTTGCATTTCTTGAAATTACAGAACTACTGTAAAGAAAAGCGTTAACATTTTATTGTTTTTAAGAACTTTGATGAACTGATGTAAAGACCAAACCACACAGACATGTCCAAGGAAACTGATATAAACTGAACAGAACAATGCAGGCTTATTTGACTCTCCTTTTTTGAAAAAGAATAATAACAGGTAACTTACTTTGAAATAAATAAAACATATAGCTGCAGCCTAATAACTTTGAAAAATGACATTAAAAATTATCAGCTTGTATTTTTATTCGGACTCAAGTTCATTTAGTGTGATGGAAGTTATCGTCTTGTTTTATTTTTCTCCTCAGTCACGTTTTGTGCTTGAACATAACACAATTACATTAAGCTCAAGGCTAAAAAAAAATCCTTTGTAAAATAACAGTCTTGTAAATTTCATTGTTCTCACCTCCTTAATGAGATTTCTGCTTCTGTTCATCACTGCAGTTTCCACATCAGGTTTCTTTTATTAAACACACGTATGCATGATTTTATTCAGTTATACGTATATTCTAATTTTAAGTAATGTTAACCATTTATTTCATCTGGTAAATTCTGTATATTGTCGCCTACACGTGGTTAACCTCTGCTATATTTAGTTCCGATAACTTTCAGTCCCCTAACATTTTTTTACTGGCATAGAGATAAAGCTGAATGGTCAGAAACATCTATAAAACCTAAAATCCTACATTTTAATTCCTGTTGTGTGCTTTGCAATAAACAGACCACTGTGAGAAGCTCAGTCCTCCCCCAGTAAAAGTAGGCAGACCAGCTGCTGCAAAGAAGAGGAAAAAACATCATTTACTTTCAACATGCCGATACTCACATAGTGGACAGCACCCTTCACTCATGGTTTCATTTAAAACCAACTAATTTCTGATAGTTTAGTGAAATTAACGGCAACTGTCATTTTTACAAAGTGAAAATATCAGTTATATGTTTTAGTTTTAAATAATGCACTAATTCTGAAGGTTTGACTTTAAACAGATACATGTGCCAAAAGGCATTATGGGAAAATTAAAATGACCTGCTCTCCTGAGAGTGCTGTCACCCCAATGATGGCCCTGATGCGCTGGTCCAACTCGGACAGCTTTTGGCGGTCTGCTGTTCCCCCTCCAGTCCACTGCATCTCCCATTGGGATTTTGCGATGGTATTTTTAGTATCAGTTTTTAAATCAAACCAATTTTTTTTTCGCTGATTTCCTGCAACATCTAACAACATACTGCTGAATGGAGAAAAGTCTGTGGAGTTGAGAATGTGTTTCTCCCAAAACCAACCCCAACATGCCCCTCTATTTCTTGGGGGATCCGGAAGTCCCAGTTGTGACCACTACAAAATACGATGATTTTCACCTGGACTCTGACTTCAGTGGATACGCCCACATCAAAGAGGTGGTAAAGAAGACATCAAAGAAGGCATCCAAATGGCTCCACGTTTTGACTGTCTTGGCCAGACACGGCCTCCCCTGTGAGGACCTGGTCACCATCTACACCACTGTGATCAGGTCATGTCTGGAGTATGGCAGTCTCCTTTTAGTGGGCTGCAACGAGGGTCAAGCTGCACAGTTGAAGAGGCTGCAGAACAGAGCTCTCAAGTTCTGCTCCAGAGGCCGCACGTCATGTCCACAGGTTCTGTCCATCCAAAGTAGGAGGCAGCTGTCCAACTGGTTACAAAGATGTCAGACATCCAGCATCCACTCCATGACCTTCTCCCTCACACCAGGGTGGATGACACACAGAGATAATTACGCAGTAGAAAAAAAATCTCACAACCATCACCTACAATAAAGCCAGAACAACAACAGAAACACTACCCACTGCTTTTGGACTATACAATATATCAATGATGGGAAAATGACATAAAGACAAACACTTTTTCCCTCACGCACGTCTTCTTGAATTGTAAAAAAGTGATTTTTTTTTTTAAATGTATGAACTGTGGTTGTTTTGTTATATGTTTAGTCCTTCTATGTCTTTTTAGCTTATTTTTAGACCTTTTGTAAATTTTGCTCTGATTCAGTTTTTAACTGTAAAGCGAATGTAAATAAAGTCTCCTCTGAACTACCACAGTTCCTTTTTCTCTTTGCCTGCTGTGCTGAAACTGATTTTCCTTTTGCTTTCGGCATTTTGTTTCCTCTTTATGAAATCTGCATCTGGCCACCGCAATGCACTTCCATGCCCACCAGCTTTCGGTTTACCAGGAGATGGGATTCATCAATTTAGGAACACAGCTGCAAACAATTCTATGGTTTCAGAACACACTGATGAATCTGATGTAAAGTTTTCTTAAGAACCTTCTTAGGGACAGCTTAAGAAGGAATCTAAGAAGATTCTTAAGAAGATATTGGTGAATAAGGCCCAATGTACTTAGTCTGTGAGTCAACAAAATTTCCATCAGTATCTTCGTAAAAACTACTGCATATTCAGCTTTGACATTTTGAGTTTTGGTCTATACAGGTAACCTTTTATTGTGGGCCTTGTCGGTATTTAATATACCGACAAATAATATAATAATTTGCAGTTATTCTTTATTTTTTTTTATATTTCTTATAATGGAACAAAGTAGCTCAAGCTGAATTTACTGACTAACAACCACGTATCCTGCCTATTTCTTTTTGCCCTATGTACGCTATTACTGTTGAACAAATGAGCGCCCCCACCACCCCCCCAAAAAACAAAAGGAACAAAATAAATGCAGTTTTAAAACCACAAGTCTAGCACAATACTGTCAGAAAACTAGAGACCTCTTGCCTTCTTTTGACTGACAAATTTGACACTTGATTTTCCTCGTCTCATTTTTCCCGAGGCCATCAAATGTGGCTATTGGGTATTGCAAAGACTTTGCATCCATTCATCTCTCTGTCTGTCTCTGATGTGTGACGTGCGGTCTCACATCTGTCTCTGTGTGTTTGTGCACATGCGCACGAGCATGCACAAAATCATCATTATGGGATTGTAAGCGTCTGTCCCTCCCAACAGTGGCTGGAATTTTTCCCAGTTAGCCAATTTGTTTTTGTTTTGTTTTTTCGCCATTTTTCTTCCGGTTTCTGCCTCTTTCACCCAACTCTGCTTACAACATTCTCACTGTAGTATTCTCTGATTGTTGATTCACTGAAAACTTTGCACCTGATACGCCAGCTGCACATTTAGAGTTCATAGAGAGTTCCAACATACAGTTGTATGCAAAAGTTTGGGCACCCTGATAATTTTCATGATTTTCCTTTATAAATCATTGGTTGTCTGGATCAGAAATTTCAGTTAATATATCATATAGCAGATAAACACACTGATATTTGAGAAGTGAAATGAAGTTTCCAGTATTACAGAAGTATGCAATTATTAAAAAAAATTGGGCAGGTGCATAAATTTGGGCACCCTTGTCATTTTATTGATTTGAATACATTTAGCACTAATTATTGGAACACAAAATTGGTTTGGTAAGCTCATTGACTCTTGACCTCCTTACACAGGTGAATCCAATCATGAGAAAGGGTATTTAAGGTGGCCATTTGCAAATGTTTCCCCTCTTTGCATCTCTTCTAATGAGTGGCAACATGGGAGCCTCTAAACAACTCTCAAATGACCTGAAAACAAAGACTGTTCAACATCATGGTTTAGGGGAAGGATACAAAAAGCTATCTCAGAGATTTCAGATGTCATTTTCCACTGTGAGGAACATAGTGAGGAAATGGAAGACCGCAGGCACAGTACTAGTTAAGGCCCAAAATGGCAGGCCAACAAAAATCTCAGATAAGCTGAAGCAAAGGATGGTGAGAACAGTCATAGTCAACCCACAGATCTGCTCCAAAGACCGACAACATGATCGTGCTGCAGATAGTGTCTCTGTGCATCGTTCAACTATACAGCGCACTTTGCACAAAGAGATGCTGTATGATGCTGTAATGCAGAGGAAGGCTTTTCTGCATACACGCCACAAACAGAGTCACTTGAGGTATGCTAAAGCACATTTGGACAAGCCAGCTTAATTTTGGGATAAGGTGCTGTGGACTGATGAAACTAAAATTGAGTTACTTGGACATAACAAGGGACGGTATGCATGGCTGAAAAAGAATACAGCATTCCAAGAAAAATGCTTGCTACCTACAATAAAATTTGGAGGTGGTTCCATCATGCTGTGTGGCACAGTGCAGGTACTGGGAATCTTGTTAAAGTTTAGGGTCACATGGATTTCAGTCAATATCAGCAGATTCTTGAGAACAATGTTCATGAATCAATGACAAAGGGGGCTGGATCTTTCAACAAGACAACAACCCTAAACACTGCTCAAAATCTACAACCCCTGGCAAAAATTATGGAATCACCGGCCTCGGAGGATGTTCATTCAGTTGTTTAATTTTGTAGAAAAAAAGCAGATCACAGACATGACACAAAACTAAAGTCATTTCAAATGGTAACTTTCTGGCTTTAAGAAACACTATAAGAAATCCGGAAAAAAAAACTGTGGCAGTCAGTAACGGTTACTTTTTTAGGCCAAGCAGAGGGGAAAAAAAATGGAATCACTCAATTCTGAGGAATAAATTATGGAATCATGAAAAACAAAAGAACGCTCCAACACATCACTAGTATTTTGTTGCACCACCTCTGGTTTTTATAACAGTTTGCAGTCTCTGAGGCATGGACTTAATGAGTGACAAACAGTACTCTTCATCAATCTGGCTCCAACTTTCTCTGATTGCTGTTGCCAGATCAGCTTTGCAGGTTGGAGCCTTGTCATGGACCATTTTCTTCAACTTCCACCAAAGATTTTCAGTTGGATTAAGATCCGCTATTTGCAGGCCATGACATTGACCCTATGTGTCTTTTTGCAAGGAATGTTTTCACAGTTTTTGCTGTATGGCAAGATGCATTATCATCTTGAAAAATGATTTCATCATCCCCAAACATCCTTTCAATTGATGGGATAAGAAAAGTGTCCAAAATATCAACGTAAACTTGTGCATTTATTGATGATGTAATGACAGTCATCTCCCCAGTGCCTTTATCTGACATGCATATCATCAATGACTGTGGAAATTTACATGTTCTCTTCAGGCAGTCATTTTTATAAATCTCATTGGAACGGCACCAAACAAAAGTTCCAGCATCATCACCTTGCCCAATGCAGATTCGAGATTCATCACTGAATATGACTTTCATCCAGTCATCCACAGTCCACGATTGCTTTTCCTGAGTCCATTGTAACCTTGTTTTTTTCTGTTTAGGTGTTAATGATGGCTTTCGTTTAGCTTTTCTGTATGTAAATCCCATTTCCTTTAGGCGGTTTCTTACAGTTCGGTCACAGACGTTGACTCCAGTTTCCTCCCATTTGTTCCTCATTTGTTTTGTTGTGCATTTTCGATTTTTGAGACATATTGCTTTAAGTTTTCTGTCTTGACGCTTTGATGTCTTCCTTGGTCTACCAGTATGTTTGCCTTTAACAACCTTCCCATGTTGTTTGTATTTGGTCCAGAGTTTAGACACAGCTGACTGTGAACAACCAACATCTTTTGCAACACTGCGTGATGATTTACTCTCTTTTAAGAGTTTGATAATCCTCTCCTTTGTTTCAATTGACATCTCTCGTGTTGGAGCCATGATTCATGTCAGTCCACTTGGTGCAACAGCTCTCCAAGGTGTGATCACTCCTTTTTAGATGCAGACTAACGAGCAGATCTGATTTGATGTAGGTGTTAGTTTTGGGGATGAAAATTTACAGGGTGATTCCATAATTTATTCCTCAGAATTGAGTGAGTCCATATTTTTTTCCCTCTGCTTGGTCTAAAAAAGTAACCGTTACTGACTGCCACAATTATTTTTCCTGATTTCTTATAGTGTTTCTTAAAGCCAGAAAGTTGCCCTTTGAAATGACTTTAGTTTTGTGTCATGTCTGTGATCTGCTTTTTTTCTACAAAATTAAACAACTGAATGAACATCCTCCAAGGCCGGTGATTCCATAATTATTGCCAGGGGTTGTACTAAGGTATTCATGCAGAGGAACAAGTACAACGTTCTGGAATGAACATCTCAGTCCCCAGACCTGAATATTATTGAAAATCTGTGTGTGATTTTAAGCGGGCTGTCCATGCTCGGAAACCAACAAACCTGCGATGTTTTGTCAAGAAGAATGGTCCAAATACCTTCAACCAGAATCCAGACTCTCATTGGAAGCTATAGGAAGCATTCCCTGATCTCTAGTAATACTGTGAGAAATCTGGAGTTATTTTTGATCAGGATATGTCATTCAAAGCGCATATTAAACAAATATGTAGGACTGCTTTTTTGCATTTACGCAATATCTCTAAAATTAGAAAGGTCTTGTCTCAGAGTGATGCTGAAAAACTAATTCATGCATTTATTTCCTCTAGGCTGGACTATTGTAATTCATTATCAGGTTGTCCTAAAAGTTCCCTAAAAAGCCTTCAGTTGGTTCAGAATGCTGCAGCTAGAGTACTGACGGGGACTAGCAGGAGAGAGCATATCTCACCCGTGTTGGCCTCCCTTCATTGGCTTCCTGTTAATGCTAGAATAGAATTTAAAATTCTTCTTCTTACTTATAAGGTTTTGAATAATCAGGTCCCATCTTATCTTAGGGACCTCATAGTACCATAGTACCCCATTAGAGCGCTTCGCTCTCAGACTGCGGGCTTACTTGTAGTTCCTAGGGTTTGTAAGAGTAGAATGGGAGGCAGAGCCTTCAGCTTTCAGGCTCCTCTCCTGTGGAACCAGCTCCCAATTCAGATCAGGGAGACAGATACCCTCTCTACTTTTAAGATTAGGCTTAAAACTTTCCTTTTCGCTAAGGCTTATAGTTAGGGCTGGATCGGGTGACCCTGGACCATCCCTTGGTTATGTTGCTTTAGACGTAGACTGTATTTCATAATTATTGTATGGCCTTGCCTTGCAATGTGGAGCACCTTGGGGCAACTGTTTGTTGTGATTTGGCGCTATACAAGAAAAAAGTTGATTGATTGATTGATTGATTTAGAGGCTGTTACTTCTACAAAAGGAGGATCTACTAAATACTGATGTATTTTTTTCTGTTGGGATGCCCAAATCAGCCACTGATGTGTGAAAGAAAGTTTTGGATGACAAGGTGAGCCGATAAATAGTCTACCAAATCAAAAAAGCTCTTCTCTAATAAAATTGGGTCCCCTAGCTGTCACTACAGATGTACCTCATCATTCTAATTGTGTGTTGAGAGAGTAAGCTACAAATTTCAACTAGTTGCAAACATTGTCTGACGTGCAATATATAGGGCCTACGTAATTTAAAGGACATGTCACACATTATTTAATATCCTGGCTAGCAAGTATTCATGATTGTAAGTCTATCTGTGCACATGTGCGAAAAGGTTAGTGGTCGCTGTTGTATTTTATTGCTAATTATTAGTGAGGCAGAAACCGACGCATTTTGAACAACTGAATCAATATGAAGCTATTGTGTTGAAATGGTTCAGTGTTTTGAAGTGTTTGATACAATTACATATGGCGACATCTGCTGGCCAATCTTTAACATAGAACATGCATGGAACAGTGAAAGTCAGGCACTATTACGTATGCTAAATAATAAAGGGTCTATGTGCATTTTGAAATTTGTGACTAATTTTCCTTTAAAGCCATTAATAATATACTTGTCTTATAATGTTAATGTTATAATGTTAGACTCTTTCTCTCCGATTGTTCTGTCTGAGTTATTTTCATTAGTTACTTCATCCAAACCATCAACATGTCTATTAGACCCCATTCCTACCAGGCTGCTCAAGGAAGCCCTACCATTATTTAATGCTTCAATCTTAAATATGATCAATCTATCTTTATTAGTTGGCTATGTACCACAGGCTTTTAAGGTGGCAGTAATTAAACCATTACTTAAAAAGCCATCACTTGACCCAGCTATCTTAGCTAATTATAGGCCAATCTCCAACCTTCCTTTTCTCTCAAAAATTCTTGAAAGGGTAGTTGTAAAACAGCTAACTGATCATCTGCAGAGGAATGGTCTATTTGAAGAGTTTCAGTCAGGTTTTAGAATTCATCATAGTACAGAAACAGCATTAGTGAAGGTTACAAATTATCTTCTTATGGCCTCAGACAGTGGACTCATCTCTGTGCTTGTCCTGTTAGACCTCAGTGCTGCTTTTGATACTGTTGACCATAAAATTTTATTACAGAGATTAGAGCATGCCATAGGTATTAAAGGCACTGTGCTGCAGTGGTTTGAATCATATTTATCTAATAGATTACAATTTGTTCATGTAAAAGGGAAATCTTCTTCACAGACTAAGGTTAATTATGGAGTTCCACAAGGTTCTGTGCTAGGATCAATTTTATTCACTTTATACATGCTTCCCTTAGGCAGTATTATTAGACGGCATTGCTTAAATTTTCATTGTTACGCAGATGATACCCAGCTTTATCTATCCATGAAGCCAGAGGACACACACCAATTAGCTAAACTGCAGGATTGTCTTACAGACATAAAGACATGGATGACCTCTAATTTCCTGCTTTTAAACTCAGATAAAACTGAAGTTATTGTACTTGGCCCCACAAATCTTAGAAACATGGTGTCTAACCAGATCCTTACTCTGGATGGCATTACCCTGACCTCTAGTAATACTGTGAGAAATCTTGGAGTCATTTTTGATCAGGATATATCATTCAATGCGCATATTAAACAAATATGTAGGACTGCTTTTTTGCATTTACGCAATATCTCTAAAATTAGAAAGGTCTTGTCTCAGAGTGTGCTGAAAAACTAATTCATGCATTTATTTCCTCTAGCTGGACTCTTTGTAATTCATTATTATCAGGTTGCCTAAAAAGTTCCCTGAAAAGCCTTCAGTTAATTCAAAATGCTGCAGCTAGAGTACTGACAGGGACTAGAAGGAGAGAGCATATCTCACCCATATTGGCCTCTCTTCATTGGCTTCCTGTTAATTCTAGAATAGAATTTAAAATTCTTCTTCTTACTTATAAGGTTTTGATAATCAGGTCCCATCTTATCTTAGGGACCTCATAGTACCATATCACCCCAATAGAGCGCTTCGCTCTCAGACTGCAGGCTTACTGTAGTTCCTAGGGTTTGTAAGAGTAGAATGGGAGGCACAGCCTTCAGCTTTCAGGCTCATCTCCTGTGGAACAGCTCCCAATTCAGATCAGGGAGACAGACACCCTCTCTACTTTTAACATTAAGCTTAAAACTTTCCTTTTTGCTAAAGCTTATAGTTAGGGCTGATCAGGTGAACCCTGAACCATCCAAATTCAAATTCAAATTTATTAATTATATAGCGCCAATTCACGACAAATCGTCCTCAAGGCGTTTCACAACATAAAAAACAATTAAAAATTTAAAACACAATAAAAACAACATAAAAGAAAAACAGCAGTAAAAGAATACAAGATTAAAAACACATCATAACACTAATGATAAAACAGGGAAAATAAATGAGTCTTTAAACGTGATTAAGGTCTCCACAGTGTCCGACTGCCGAATGTGTGGCCGGCAGAATCGTTCCACAGAGCTGGGGCATGATAGGAAAAAGCTCTGTGACCGGCAGACTTTTTATTCACCCTGGGAACACACAGAAGTCCTGCACCCTGAGAACGCAGGGCCCGAGCTGGTTACATAGGGGCTTATCAATGTCAGCCAGATAGGGAGGTGCAAGTCCATGAACAATTTTAGAAACTAAAATCAGTACTTTAAAATCCGATTCTTGCAGAAACAGGAAAGCCAGTGCAGGGACGCCAAGATTGGCGTAATGTGGTCAAACTTTCTGCTCCGTGTCAAAAGTCTGGCAGCAGCATTCTGAACCAATTGAAGACCCTGATCCTGGACTGGCGGTAAACCAGAGAATAGAGCATTACAATAGTCCAATCTAGAAGAGACAAACGCATGAATCAAAGTCTCAGCATCAGCCATAGACAGAATAGGCGAATCCTCGCTATATTTCGCAAATGGAAGAAGGCAGTCCTTGTAATGTCTCTAATGTGGAGATCAAAGGACAACGCAGGATCAAAAATTACTCCAAGGTTCCTCACTTTATCCGTATGCTGTATAACACATGGACCTAAGCTAAATGCTAGCTGATCAAATTGATGCCGATATCTCGCTGGACCAAAAACCATAACTTCAGTCTTATCAGAATTTAAAAGTAGGAAGTTACTAGACATCCAACTTCTTACTGATGCAAGACAATCTTCCAAGGATTTTATGTGAGTAAGATTACCAGCAGTTATTGGCATATACAATTGAGTGTCATCAGCATAGCAATGAAAGGGAATCCCAAAACGCGGCAATATATTCCGAGGGGTGCTACATAAAGAGAAAAAAGCAAGGGGCCCAAAACGGATCCCCTGAAGAACCCCAACTTCATCCCTTAGTTATGCTGCTATAGACTTAGACTGCTGGGGGGTTTCCCATGATGCACTGAGTGTTTCTTTCTCTTTTTGCTCTGTATGCACCACTCTGCATTTAATCAATCAATCAATTTTTTTATATAGCGCCAAATCACAACAAACAGTTGCCCCAAGGCGCTTTATATTGTAAGGCAAGGCCATACAATAATTATGTAAAACCCCAACGGTCTCAAAACAACCCCCTGTGAGCAAGCACTTGGCTACAGTGGGAAGGAAAAACTCCCTTTTAACAGGAAGAAACCTCCAGCAGAACCAGGCTCAGGGAGGGCAGTCTTCTGCTGGGACTGGTTGGGGCTGAGGGAGAGATCAGGAAAAAGACATGCTGTGGAGGGGAGCAGAGATCGATCACTAATGATTAAATGCAGAGTGGTGCATACAGAGCAAAAAGAGAAAGAAACAGTGCATCATGGGAACCCCCCAGCAGTCTACGTCTATAGCAGCATAACTAAGGGATGGTTCAGGGTCACCTGATCCAGCCCTAACTATAAGCTTTAGCAAAAGGAAAGTTTTAAGCCTAATCTTAAAAGTAGAGAGGGTGTCTGTCTCCCTGATCTGAATTGGGAGCTGGTTCCACAGGAGAGGAGCCTGAAAGCTGAAGGCTCTGCCTCCCATTCTACTCTTTACAAACCCTGGGAACTACAAGTAAGCCTGCAGTCTGACAGCGAAGCGCTCTATTGGGGTGATATGGTACTACGAGGTCCCTAAGATAAGATGGGACCTGATTATTTAAAACCTTATAAGTAAGAAGAAGAATTTTAAATTCTATTCTAGAATTAACAGGAATTAACAGGAAGCCATTAGTGATTGATTAGTGATTGATCTCTGCTCCCCTCCACAGCATGTCTTTTTCCTGGTTCTCTCCCTCAGCCCCAACCAGTCCCAGCAGAAGACTGCCCCTCCCTGAGTCTGGTTCTGCTAGAGGTTCTTCCTGTTAAAAGGGAGTTTTTCCTCCCACTGTAGCCAAGTGCTTGCTCACAGGGGGTCGTTTTGACCATTTGGGTTTTTACGTAATTATTGTATGGCCTTGCCTTACAATATAAAGCACCTTGGGGCAACTGTTTGTTGTGATTTGGCGCTATATAAATAAAATTGATTGAAAATTGATTGATTGATAATGTGATTGTGCTGTCATAAAATACTGTATGTAATAGAGATATAAATTGTGAAATGCTTGTGCAACTAGGGACTGTTATGACCATAGTTGAACAAAATGAAGGGGATTTGGGGGCTTCAGAGGTTTTTATTTAAAACAAGATCATTTCAGTGGTGTTAAGCTTGAGTCTGTTCCTCTTCTCTCCAGTTTTGGAGAAGACTCCCTCATATGGCACAGAAGATAAATGGACTGCATTTATATAGCGCTTTTCCATCTGCATCAGACGCTCAAAGCGCTTTACAATTATGCCTCACATTCACCCTGGGTGCTGCCATACAAGGTGCTCACTACACACCGGGAGCAATAGAAGATAGAGTTTGTCCAGCTTGTAAAGAGTTGGATAAACAGCTGCCTTCATCCTTCCTATCTCTCCTTGCAAATTCACTGCAGAAAATGGTTCTAGGGACCATTAGCATGGCTAAAACCCTTCAGCTTTGACCCTTCAATCAGGGCCTTCTTGATCCCCAGCCATTATAGCATTTTTCTTATTTGCCTCTCACATGCCTATTCACCTTATTCAGGAAGTCAGGGTGGGTGGCTCCATTTGTCAAGCAACTTCCAGTTTGCGTCGATGATTAGCTACGTGGGAACACAGTACACTAGAAGTGTCCAAACATGAGCAGCATTAATTGTTCAGTTCGTGGGTGTCACAACAACTGGAAGAAGAGGAAACTATCTCTTTCAGAACGATGTTTTGAACAGGGAGAGATCTGAGTGCTGTGGACCAGCATTTAACTTGTTCCCTCCTCCATCGAAAGACGAGGCTCTCCGGTGCTGGCTAAAGGCGCTGTATTTTAAAAATCCACCCAAACGTCCCCATGTCTGTTCTTTTCATTTTGTGGAGAAAAAACCACACCACTGCATCCTTACCCAGAGAAACGACTGGACTATAACACTCCATGAAGAAGCCACGGCGAATGCTACTGAGACATATGTGTTTGTAGCGTTAGCTGCTATCTTATTTACTCATTTTCTGGCGTTTGATACAACCAAGCATTGTATAAAATAACACCATACGTATATTAATGTTACGTAATCTTGGCATTACGGTGGTATTACTTGTCGGGTAGTATTTTAACTTGATTGTGCTTTTACATGCGCTTATACGAGCTGCACAGCGTGAAACTCGTAGTTCCTCATAGCCAAACCGTCCACGCCGAGTGACACACAAAGTAGTTAAAAATAATCGAGGGCCACTTTTCATGTCATCTTCCCACTCTGTTATGACTGTGGGTGAGCCAGAGTCAATCCCTTTGCGCTTTTCAAAAAGGTTTTTGTTTCTACCCATGCAATGACTTCCATTGTTCTATATTGAAAACACCGCTTAGCGGAAGTCCTAAGACAAAACGGAAATGCCTCTGTTGTAAAAGTGGGCAGCGCTGAATAAGGTGAATAGATGAGCTTGCTGAAATATTTCAGAAAAAGGAAGGAGGATGGATGTGGAGAGAAAAACAATCAAGCAGTTTGTCTTCTGTTATTATTTTTATTAGTAAACAAGGACTGCTTTGTTTTTTTTATTAGGGTTAGGGTTACCAAAAATTTTCGGCACACACAGAGTGTCACTCCAGCCAAAGTCCCAAAGTTGGCAACCCTGCGCTAACTCAAAGATAACTTCTGCTCTTGTCAAAAGCTCATAAACATAAATATTGTTTATGATTAATTGATAGAGGGGCTTTATTGAACATGTACGAGGGTTGTCAATAAAGTATAGGTCCTTTTTATTTTTTCAAAACTATATGGATTTCATTCATATGTTTTTACGTCAGACATGCTTGAACCCTCGTGCGCATGTGTGAGTTTTTCCACGCCTGTCGGTGACGTCATTCGCCTGTGAGCACTCCTTGTGGGAGGAGTCCTCCAGCCCCTCGTCGGAATTCCTTTGTCTGAGAAGTTGCTGAGAGACTGGCGCTTTGTTTGATCAAAATTTTTTCTAAACCTCTGAGACACATCGAAGTGGACACGGTTCGAAAAATTAAGCTGGTTTTCGGTGAAAATTTTAACGGCTGATGAGAGATTTTGAGGTGATACTGTCGCTTTAAGGACTTCCCACGGTGCAAGACGTTGCTCAGCGCTCCCAGGCGCCGTCGTCAGCCTGTTTCAAGCTGAAAACCTCCACATTTCAGGCTCTATTGATCCAGGACGTCGTGAGAGAACAGAGAAGTTTCAGAAGAAGTCGGTTTCAGCATTTTATCCAGATATTCCACTGTTAAAGGAGATTTTTTTAATGAAAGACGTGCAGCTGGCGCGGTGCAGCGGCACAGGAAAAACACCTCCGTGTTGATAACCATTTGTAAAATCCAGGCGGCTTTTGATGGCTTTCAGTGGAGTGAGTATATGAGAAATTGTTTATCAGCTGGACATGTTCCAGCTTGTCCTTAAGGCTTCCAACAGAGGTGTTTTTCCTGTGGCGGAGCGTCGCGGCGGCTGCAAGCCGACGCTGCAATCCGTCCGCACGTCTTTCATTAAAAAATTCTCCTTTAACAGTGGAATATCCGGATAAAATGCTGAAACCGACTTCTTCTGAAACTTCTCTGTTCTCTCACGACGTCCTGGATCAATAGAGCCTGAAATGTGGAGGTTTTCAGCTTCAAACAGGCTGATGACGGCGCCTGAGAGCGCTGCGCAACGTCTCGCACCATGGGAAGTCCTTAAAGCGACAGAATCACCTCAAAATCTCTAAAATTTTCACCGAAAACCAGCTTAATTTTTTGAACCGTGTCCACTTCGATGTGTCTCACAGGTTTAGAAAAAATTTTGATCAAACAAAGCGCCAGTCTCTCAGCAACTTCCCAGACAAAGGAATTCCGACGAGGGGCTGGACGACTCCTCCCACAAGGAGTGCTCACAGGCGAATGACGTCACCGACAGGCGTGGAAAAACTCACGCATGCGCACGAGGGTTCAAGCATGTCTGACGTAAAAACATATGAATGAAATCCATATAGTTTTTGAAAAAATAAAAAGGACCTATACTTTATTGACAGACCTCGTACAATTGTACATTAGATAATAGGATCTTAATAATTAATGCAAATAACAATAAATGTGTAATATATATATATATACATATATAAAGAAAAAAGTTATTATCAAGTGTTAATACTGTGTCCAGTATGGCACAAAAAATATATACATATAAATGTCAAAAATAGAATGTGGAAAAACCAGTAAAAATATTTAAACTGATTGTAAAGGACCAAAAAGCAAGGTCTTGTTAAACTGGGTGGAGAAAAAAAAATGTTGCTTGAATTAATTGTATATTCCTTTTCCCATTTCAACAACCAACTTACCAGTATGTGCAAACAGTTGATATAACTAGATTAACTAAATATAGCATTTCATGATGTTCAAAAGTCAAGAACATGATGTGCGATAAGTGGTCAGGATCATAGATCAGGATCGAACCCAAAAGTCAGGACCAAAATCAGTTACTGGGATAAAAAGACAGAGATCAGGATTAAAGCTCTGTGATCAGGACAAATTCTTAGTGATCTGGATTAAAGAAAGGAAATGTTAACAGGTGTTGTAATATCTGATACGGCAGTCCAACATAAACATTTAAAGGAAACTATTTACCTCAAAACAATTAAGTAATGATATAAACAAAAATCAAGCATTAATAATCATTTGAAGCATAATAAACTTTGTAGATTAGTGATGAATAAACTTAAATACTTTCAACTTTCTTACACTCATTCATCATTGGTATTTAATACATTCATTGTGATCAGGATTCTTGCACCCAGGCACTCTTCCTTAATGTGAGTGGGACTTGAGCACATTGGGCTTTCACATCTTTCTGAAGGATGACTTGACATGCAGCAGTTAGTTTCAGAACAATATACTTTTCTTTATAATTGCATGAAAGGAGTGTACATTTACACAAAATGCAATTTCAATTTTGTGCTTAAAATTTCGAAATTTACCATAAATTAACCACATTTATTTTACTTAAACACAATATTTGACTAAACTTAAATATTTTGAGGTAATGAGTTTCTTCAAATACTTGAGTAGAACTAACGTCTCAGGTTTTACTTTGGAGAGGGCTGTTGCACCGTGGAGCGTGTGTGTGCGTTCCCTCCGTGTCGACGTGGGTTTCCTCCCACAAACCAAAGTCACTGTGTGACTAAACTGCTGGTGTGAGTGTGAACTCAGTGGCGCCTGCCTGCTGCTGTGAAAAAAGTCTGTGACGTGTGTATGAAGTCAGCAGTGAGTACCTGAATGCAACATTTTAAAGGGACAGATGACTCAGAAGGGAAGTGGAAAGACGTGGACGGAAAAACGAGGAAGGCAAAGACCAAAAAAGGAAAATCTTTCACATTTTCGCCCCGAAGCTGTTTCCACTTCTACTTCTTTCCTTTTCTATTTTTATCAGAATTTTAATATACAGGACATTAAGCAGTGGTGGTGACCAAGTGGTTAGTGTGTTTGGTTTTGGTGCATAAGGTTCCCGGTTCATTTCTCCATGCCAATCACCTTAGTATTTCTTGTTGCTTAATGCTGACAAATTATACTGTATTTCTTGTCTTTCTGATGCCTGATTGTTTTTTTCTCTCTGTTTGAGGTGCGGCTCCATCCAGAGATGGGAGTGGTGTCAATTTCTGCAACCCTCCTGTGTATTAGTTTTTTAAATTGTCAGTAGCATGGCCTAAGCAGAGGGTCACCCCTTTGAGACTGGTCTGTTTGAGGTTTCTTCCTCAAATCAGAGGGAGTTTTTCCATACCACTGTCGCCTGTGTGCTTGATTTGGGGGTTGGTAAGGTTAGACTTTATTTGTGTGAAGTGCCTTGAGGCAGCTTTGTTGTGATTTGGCGCTATATCAATGTATGTCAATCGAGAACATAAATCTAACCTAACTTAAACAAAATAAATCCAAAGTCACCTGGTTCAGACACTAGTAATACATTAATTTTAAAAAAGTATTTGTGTGGTTTACGTTCTTACCCGATAGTGATTAGTACTTCCTGGATTTTTGTTATGTCTTTTGAGACATCTCGATTGTGTCTAGGCTCTTGTGTTAAACGATGCCACTGAATTCGTCGACTGCATTAAACAAATGTCACACTTGAACAAAATATACTCGGCACAACAGAGCTGGTTTATTGCATGTAATTATTGCCCAGGTACCTTTATTTGATAACCATGCTAGTGAGTGAACAGAAAGGTCCGGGGTGCTCAGTGTACTAACTGGGCTGCTGGTTCAACACCACATTCTCCATATTTACATAGAAAAAAAGACAAACATCAGGGGGAAATCTAAATAATAAATAAATTTAAAAAAAAATGCTAGTCCCTGGCAATTATTTTAATAAAGGCACTCTCTTTTTTTAATTATATACATTTCTTTCATCTTAAGAACATGTTTTGGGCTTTCACAGTAACAACCATAGCAGACATGATTCACACAAATTAACACCACTACAGACGAAACATTAAAGATGATATATTTAAAAGTGTTAACAAGACAATGGAAGCAAAAGCACTTTTTCAAGCTATCCTAATTAAAGTTAAAATAAAAAGCAACATAAAACAGTAGCAGCTCGGAATAAAAGAGATGTCTCTCATGTCTAACAGCACAACTTTTTGAAATGAAGTGCCACTCATCTTAGTGGCTATTCTTCACTGTGGACACACACTTAATGGATAAACTGGGGGGGACAAGAACGTAATCAACACCAACTTAATTTGAGTGTTTCAGCTATACAGTAATAAAAAAGTGTTCTATGTGCTTTATGAATGAAACATTTCCAAACATTCTGTCCTGTGCAAGAGATTCAGAGTTTATCATCAAACAAAAACTAGATTACCAAGTGCCAGGGAGAAAAAAAAAAAAAGAAAGAAAAAAAAGAGGAAAAAAAAAAAAGTTGTTTCTGATCACAGCTGCAGGACAGATCAACTTTTTTTTCCTCTTTGGTGAAAAAGTGATCCATTGAAAGTAGATCATTTGCATGAAATGCTGCTCCCCAGCCAGCCACCAGGTGTCGCTGTGTTAATCTGCAGAAAGCTACACCTTTAGTGATCAGGAAACAATTTCGTCAAGGACGAAGCAACACGTGGTTCAGAACTGCCAGGAATCACACAAACCAACAAGGCGTGTTGACAAAACAATCTATCATAAACGTGTGACAACTTTGTGCTTGAGACCAGAAGATCCTTGGTTCAAATCCCAGCCTGACGGGAAAATAACTTAGGGCCCTTAGGCAAGGTCTTTAATCCCCTAGTTGCTCCCGGTGTTTAGTGAGCACTATGTATGGCAGCACCCTGACATCAGGGTGAATGTGAGGCATTATTTGTAAAGCGCTTTGAGTGTCTGACGCAGATGGAAAAGCGCTCTATAAATGCAGTCCATGTAATGTGGAGCTGTGTCAGGAAGAGCATCTGGTGTAAAATTTCTGCCAATTCAACATACAGCTCCACCTTGGATCTTCTGTGGTGACCCTGAGTGAAAACAAGGGAGCAGCTGCAGGGACTATGCTAATTTGTTTTTCTATTAATTTATTTATCTTTGTGTGTGTGTGTGTGTGTGTGTGTGTGTGTGTGTGTGTGTGTGTGTGTGTGTGTGTGTGTGTGTGTGTGTGTATATATATATATATATATATATATATATATATATATACAAATAAATAAATAAAAATCCGACATTAAAATCCTTTCAACCTAATTCACCACATTGAATCACACATCTATGTAGACTGAAAATGTCATTTGCGTCTGTTCTTCATATAATAGCACTTTACTAAGTATATTGTGGCAAATATTCAACACATAATGGGCATTGTGGACATAATTCACCATACCAGGTTATAACCTATGTTTAGTGTGTGTTTTGTGTTATGCATGTGATAACACGCCGAGAGGGTTGCAGCGCACATCAAAATGTCTATGTCATTTTGATGCAAGCTGTTTTTTGTTTCTGTTGTGCATGTGACAAGCTGGCATTGTGTGAGGTGCATATCAAAGCGTCTCAGTTGCTTTGACGTTTTTCCCATCAGGACCCCTGTGTTGTTAATGGGCGGTGCTGAGTTGTGCTTTAAAGTCCATGAGTTGTGTGAACCAAAACAGGAGAAATAATTGACACACCATTGCATTGCTGACATGGGAAATTGTCACTCCTTATTTCATCCATCGTAATTTCCACAATATACAGTGAAACTCGCATAATGGATTGAGGTGGCCCGAATTTTGTCAATTACAACCCCAATTCCAGTGAAGTTGGGACGTTGTGTAAAATGTAATTAAAAACAAAATACAATTTGCAAATCCTCTTCAACCTATATTCAATCTTATACACCACAAATACAAGATATTTAATGTTCAAACTGATAAACTTTATTATTTTTGTGCAAATATTTGCTCATTTTGAAATGGATGCCTGCAACACGTTTCAAAAAAGCTGGGACAGTGGTATGTTTATCACTGTGTTACATCACCTTTCCTTCTAACAACATGCAATATGCGTTTGGGAACTGAGGACGCTAACTGTTGAAGCTTTGTAGGTGGAATTCTTTCCCATTCTTGCTTGATGTACGACTTCAGTTGTTCAACAGTCTGGAGTCTCTCTTGTCCTATTTTGTGCTTCATAATGCGCCACACATTTTCAATGGGTGACAGGTCTGGACTGCAGGCAGGCCAGTCTAGTACCCGCACTCTTTTACTATGAAGCCACGCTGTTGTAACACGTGCAGAATGGGGCTTGGCATTGTCTTGCTGAAATAAGCAGGGACATCCCTGAAAAAGATGTTGCTTGGATGGCAGCATGTGTTGCTCCAAAACCTGGATGTACCTTTCAGCATTGATGGTGCCATCACAGATGTGTAAGTTGCCCCTGACATAGGCACTAACACACCCCCATACCATCACAGATGCTGGCTTTTAAACTTTGCGCTGGTAACAGTCTGGATGGTGATTGTCCTCTTTTGTCTGGAGGACACGATGTCCATGATTTCCAAAAACAATTTGACATGTGGACTCAACAGACCACAGCACACTTTTCAACTTTGCGTCTGTCTATTTCAAATGAACTTGGGCCCAGAGAAGGCAGCGGCGTTTCTGGATGTTGTTGATGTACGGCTTTTGCTTTGCATGGTAGAGTTTTAACTTGCACTTGTAGATGTAGCGATGAACTGTGTTAACTGACAATGGTTTTCTGAAGTGTTCCTGAGCCCACATGGTAAGATCCTTTACACAATGATGTTGGTTTTTAATGCAGTGCCGCCTAAGGGATCGAAGGTCATGGACATTCAGTGTTGGTTTTCGGCCTTGCCACTTATATTATGGACTGTAGATTATGGAATCCCTAAATTCTTTGCAATTAAACATTGAGAAACATTGTTCTTAAATTGTTGGACTATTTTTTCACACAGTTGTTCACAAAGTGGTGATCCTTGCCCCATCTTTGCTTGTGAATGGCTGAGACTTTTGGGGATGCTCCTTTTATACCCAATCATGACACTCACCTGTTTCTATTTAGGTGTTCTTTGAGCATTCATCAAATTTCCCAGTCTTTTGTTGCCCCATTCCAACTTTTTTGAAATGTGTTGCAGGCATCCATTTCAAAATGAGCAAATATTTACATAAAAACAATAAGGTTTATCAGTTTAAACATTATATATATTGTCTTTGTGGTGTATTCAGTTCAATATAGGTTGAATAGGATTTGCAAATCATTGTATTCTGTTTTTATTTACATTTTCCACAATGTCCCAACTTCATTGGAATTGGGGTTGTATAATTGAAATGTTTATATGTATAAAATGGACAAAATCTGATATATGTATTAAACGGACAAAATCCGTCATATGTATGTAATGGAAAGATCTACAGGGAATCCTCAGCACCAATTAGGCTTATGTATTTCCTTGATTAAATGCCTGACCTTGAATAGAGGTCTGCCTCATTTAATGACCAGGTCAAAACCCGGTGCATTAAAAAGATTACATTTGGTCGAGTCACTCTTTTTCTAAGTCCGCTGTGGAGTGGTACCTTAAAATCCTAACCTCATTTATGCTTCTACAACTCGGTAACTCTTTAGCCATGCAATGACGTCGATGTGCGCATGATCCATTTAAAGTTCTCCATCGCGCTGATGAGTGTCCTAATGCAATTTACCGCAGGAACAGTGGCTTTTTCTGGATCAATTTGTCCCTCAACGAGCTCCACTTCTTTATGCAATCATTAACCCCATACCATTGTTACAGTATGTGCAATTTCCTTCCATGAATTGTGGGTCATTTGAGTCTATTTGTAGTTTTCTGACTCCATGTTGTAAAGTTGGTCATATTTGTGGACTTTTCTGCCAAACATTCATCTATCTAATCTATGATCGAAATGTAATCGGCATGGGCACTGCAAAAAACTTTAAAAATATAACGGGAGAGGAAGGAGTAAACCCAGAAAAATGACCAGTCACAGCCTTTGCTGTCTCCGTTGTTAAAGGAGGTGCATATCAGGCTACAGAGAGAGTTTGCAGCAATGCAGAGGGCTCTGATCTAAAGTGGTTGTCTTTCATTTGTCACACCCAGGGATATGTATGGAACTTAACACGTATTACAGTGTAGGTAGCAAGCAGCATTTTATTAATAATCGCCAGCCTTGAATAAAAGCCTGCCTTGTTTAGGCGCTGGGTCTGAGCATGGTTTGAAAAAAATAAACGCCTAGGATTTTAATGAAGGAAATACAGTATCCATTTTCCTTGAATCATCGCGTGTTAGTGCTGAACTTCATTTCATACCTCCATTGCGACTGGGCAAGGCTAGACTGCTCTGTCTGGTACATGCAAGTGGTTTTTAATGGAAATACACTGCGATGGGACGGGATGTTTTGTCCGATGTGAGCGAAAATCCATCATACAAAATCTTGCATATACAGTGTTATTACATGGAAAACCATACAAAAATATTGGGACTTTCGCATTTGTCCAGTGAATGCAAGTGTCTGGTTTATACAATGACAGTTTAGGAGAGTTTCACTGTAGTTAGTGTAGATACCTATAGACCACAGTTTGATTCTAGGTGTGTGCTTCGGGCAACCCAGGTCCTGCAGCAATACATTTTATCTGCATTGTCCCAACCCGATGGGTACCAGCACTGACTGAGGCATAATCTGTGATGGACCGGCATCCAGTCCAGGGGGATTCTTGACTTCTCATCCACTTTAAGTATGTCCCTTCATTTTCTCCTTTGTTTTATTTGGGGTCACCACAGGAAATATAGTATTGTTCTGCATGCTGATTTGGCACAAGTTTTACGCCGGATGCCCTTCAAGGTGCAGCTCCACATTTGATGGAGAATGACCAGGGGTTGAATCTGGATCCTTCTGCTCTGGAAACAAGTGTACTAAATGCTTGGCTCAACTCTCATCGGCTTTATGTTAACATATCCATGGATAAGCCTCTGGGCCTCCAATTGATACTCAGAGGATCTTTAATCAGTCGCAGACAAAATGTAGTTATGACATATTATTTTGTGATGTTCATGTTGTCAATATATCTTCATGAAGACCGCAGTGACTGCAATTATACTGACTGAAGCCTGGTCACTGAGCCTGAATCTGTTTTGCAAATCAGTGACAGAAACCTGAATACACTGTTATCAGGGTTTCCAGCAGGATTTTTTCATAGCATAGGGGAGAACTTGGCGCGGCATAAGCTGTGTGGCGAGCATTGCAGGCATGAGTATTCTTGGAAGGTCTGGGGGCATTCCCCCCGAAAAATTTATAACCCTCTGAAACCCTACGAGGGCTGTCAATAAAGTTACGGTCCTTTTTATTTTTTTCAAAAACTATATGGATTTCATTCATATGTTTTTACGTCAGACATGCTTGAACCCTCGTGAGCATGCGTGAGTTTTTCCACGCCTGTCGGTGACGTCATTCGCCTGTGAGCACGCCTTGTGGGAGGAGTCGTCCAGCCCCTCGTCGGAATTCCTTTGTCTGAGAAGTTGCTGAGAGACTGGCGCGTTGTTTGATCAAAATTTTTTCTAAACCTGTGAGACACATCGAAGTGGACACGGTTCGAAAAATTAAGCTGGTTTTCAGTAAAAATTTTAACGGCTGATGAGAGATTTTGAGGTGATTCTGTCGCTTTAAGGACTTTTCACGGTGCGAGACGTCGCGCAGCGCTCTCAGGCGGCGTCATCAGCCTGTTCAAGCTGAAAACCTCCACATTTCAGGCCCTATTGATCCAGGACGTCGTGAGAGAACAGAGAAGTTTCAGAAGAAGTCGGTTTCAGCATTTTATCCGGATATTCCACTGTTAAAGGAGATTTTTTTAATGAAAGACGTGCGGACGGGTCCGCGCGTCGGGACGCAGCCGCCGCGACGCTCCGCCACAGGAAAAACACCTCTGTTGAAAGCCTTAAGGACAAGTTGGAACATGTCCTGCCTGTTAAACAATTTCTCATATACTCACTCCACTGAAAGCCATCAAAAGCCGCCTGGATTTTACAAATGGTTATCAACACGGAGGTGTTTTTCCTGTGCCGCCGCACCGCGTCGGCTGCGTCCCGACGCGCGGATCCGTCCGCACGTCTTTCATTAAAAAAATCTCCTTTAACAGTGGAATATCTGGATAAAATGCTGAAACCGACTTCTTCTGAAACTTCTCTGTTCTCTCACGACGTCCTGGATCAATAGAGCCTGAAATGTGGAGGTTTTCAGCTTGAACAGGCTGATGACGCCGCCTGAGAGCGCTGCACGATGTCTCGCACCGTGAAAAGTCCTTAAAGCGACAGAATCACCTCAAAATCTCTCATCAGCTGTTAAAATTTTCACTGAAAACCAGCTTAATTTTTCGAACCGTGTCCACTTCGATGTGTCTCACAGGTTTAGAAAAAATTTTGATCAAACAACGCGCCAGTCTCTCAGCAACTTCTCAGACAAAGGAATTCCGACGAGGGGCTGGACGACTCCTCCCACAAGGAGTGCTCACAGGCGAATGACGTCACCGACAGGCGTGGAAAAACTCACGCATGCGCACGAGGGTTCAAGCATGTCTGACGTAAAAACATATGAATGAAATCCATATAGTTTTTGAAAAAAATAAAAAGGACCGTTACTTTATTGACAGCCCTCGTATGTCCTACATGTCTGGCCGGTGGGCCAAATTTTGTAAAGAAAAGCTCAAGATTTTCATCTTTGTTACAGCCTTACTTTAAAGCCAAAAGAATCAAGGCATCAGGTCGCAATGTGTGTCAGAGGAGCATCAGAACTGCTAATTTATACACAGCAGTTTTCGGAAGAAAATCCTAACAAATATTTTTTACTTCAAGATTAATTTCCGATTACTGTACATTTTAGCTTTAAGTAAAAAAAGACTTTAGAAACCTTTGATCTTCAGCATTTCTTAGACTTCATTTACATCAATCATTCAGAAATACAACACAAACACTGTGGTACTTTATGGCAAATCTGTGTCAGGTAGGCAGTTCTCAAAAACTAAATGACCACGCTGGAAGAAAACGAGTGAGGGATGCCACCAAGACACAACTCTGGAAGAATCTTTGCCTTATGTGGGTGAGTGGAGAAACTGACTAGTGCAGTATTTTTATGTTTAACTTTACATACAGTCCTAATGTTTCTGATTTGTGGTTGTTTCTGTTGCATTTCTTGAAATTACAGAACTACTGTAAAGAAAAGCGTTAACATTTTATTGTTTTTAAGAACTTTGATGAACTGATGTAAAGACCAAACCACACAGACATGTCCAAGGAAACTGATATAAACTGAACAGAACAATGCAGGCTTATTTGACTCTCCGTTTTTTGAAAAAGAATAAAATAACAGGTAACTTACTTTGAAATAAATAAAACATATAGCTGCAGCCTAATAACTTTGAAAAATGACATTAAAAATTATCAGCTTGTATTTTTATTCGGACTCAAGTTCATTTTAGTGTGATGGAAGTTATCGTCTTGTTTTATTTTTCTCCTCAGTCACGTTTTGTGCTTGAACATAACACAATTACATTAAGCTCAAGGCTAAAAAAAAATCCTTTGTAAAATAACAGTCTTGTAAATTTCATTGTTCTCACCTCCTTAATGAGATTTCTGCTTCTGTTCATCACTGCAGTTTCTCCACATCAGGTTTCTTTTATTTAAACACACGTATGCATGATTTTATTCAGTTAATACGTATATTCTAATTTTTAAGTAATGTTAACCATTTATTTCATCTGGTAAATTCTGTATAATTGTCGCCTACACGTGCACATGGTGTGAACAGGATGGTACCATCAGTACAGCGCTAGTAGAGAAGGTTGAAAGAGAAATAATGCAGCTCCAGTTTTGTTTTTCTTAACATTATTTCACGCTCAGGTTAAAATCTTCCCTCTCTGCTCTGTACTCGCTATCTCACGTGCACTGATCTTTCAGAATTAGGGAATAACCCTGTTATGTCTGATGGTTTGCATACATTCATGCTGGTTATACGGTTGCAAATTGAGCTTTACCGATGACACGTAAGTGGAGCCGGTAAAAAGGAGTTTTACGGCTATTTGCGAGTGTACGAGGGCTGTCAATAAAGTATAGGTCCTTTTTATTTTTTTCAAAAACTATATGGATTTCATTCATATGTTTTTACGTCAGACATGCTTGAACCCTCGTGCGCATGCGTGAGTTTTTCCACGCCTGTCGGTGACGTCATTCGCCTGTGAGCACTCCTTGTGGGAGGAGTCGTCCAGCCCCTCGTCGGAATTCCTTTGTCTGAGAAGTTGCTGAGAGACTGGCGCTTTGTTTGATCAAAATTTTTTCTAAACCTGTGAGACACATCTAAGTGGGCACGGTTTGAAAAATTAAGCTGGTTTTCAGTGAAAAGTTTAACGGCTGATGAGAGATTTTGAGGTGATACTGTCTGTCGCTTTAAGGACTTCCCACGGTGCGAGACGTCGCGCAGCGCTCTCAGGCGCCGTCGTCAGCCTGTTTCAAGCTGAAAACCTCCACATTTCAGGCTCTATTGATCCAGGACGTCGTGAGAGAACAGAGAAGTTTCAGAAGAAGTCGGTTTCAGCATTTTATCCAGATATTCCACTGTTAAAGGAGATTTTTTTAATGAAAGACGTGCGGACGGGTCCGCGCATCGGGAAGCAGCCGGCGCGGTACGGCGGCACAGGAAAAACACCTCCGTGTTGATAACCATTTGTAAAATCCAGGCGACTTTTGATGGCTTTCAGTGGAGTGAGTATATGAGAAATTGTTTAACAGCTGGACATGTTCCAACTTGTCCTTAAGGCTTCCAACAGAGGTGTTTTTCCTGTGGCGGAGCGTCGCGGCGGCTGCGAGCCGATGCTGCAATCCGTCCGCACGTCTTTCATTAAAAAAAATCTCCTTTAACAGTGGAATATCCGGAAAAAATGCTGAAACCGACTTCTCCTGAAACTTCTCTGTTCTCTCACGACGTCCTGGATCAATAGAGCCTGAAATGTGGAGGTTTTCAGCTTGATGAAAGACGTGCGGACGGATTGCAGTGTCGGCTCACAGCCGCCGCGACGCAACGCCACAAGAAAAACACCTCTGTTGGAAGCCTTAAGGACAAGTTGGAACATGTCCAGCTGTTAAACAATTTCTCAGATACTCACTCCACTGAAAGCCATCAAAAGTCGCCTGGATTTTACAAATGGTTATCAACACGGAGGTGTTTTTCCTGTGCCGCCGCACCGCGCCGGCTGCGTCCCGACGCGCGGACCCGTCCGCACGTCTTTCATTAAAAAAAATCTCCTTTAACAGTGGAATATCCGGAAAAAATGCTGAAACCAACTTCTTCTGAAACTTCTCTGTTCTCTCACGACGTCCTGGATCAATAGAGCCTGAAATGTGGAGGTTTTCAGCTTGAAACAGGCTGACGTCGGCGCCTGAGAGCGCTGCGCGACGTCTCGCACCGTGGGAAGTCCTTAAAGCGACAGTATCACCTCAAAATCTCTCATCAGCCGTTAAAATTTTCACTGAAAAATTAATTTTTCGAACCGTGTCCACTTAGATGTGTCTCACAGGTTTAGAAAAAATTTTGATCAAACAAAGCGCCAGTCTCTCAGCAACTTCTCAGACAAAGGAATTCTGACGAGGGGCTGGACGACTCCTCCCACAAGGAGTGCTCACAGGCGAATGACGTCACCGACAGGCGTGGAAAAACTCACGCATGCGCACGAGGGTTCAAGCATGTCTGACGTAAAAACATATTAAGGAAATCCATATAGTTTTTGAAAAAAATAAAAAGGACCTATACTTTATTGACAGACCTCGTACAACAGCATTAACGTCCACAAATTATCAGACACAATGGGGTTATTCAGTTTATTTTCTATAGGTAATTCAGTCGACAAGGCTTACCATGAGGCAGCGTTGCTGCAACAGCAGTCATGGCACGAAGTAATCCATCAAACATGAAAATCCATCAAATGTGAAACGGTAATTCTGCATCAGAATCCACAGATACTTTCATATGGTATCTTAAATTCACACATTTCATCAGCATTGGTGGCGTCAGTACTCAATTTTCTCTCGCTCTCAGCTAACAGCGCTAACAGCTAGCAGCGTGTGCAGCCGGTGTTCTGTTGAACTGTGCATCTCATCGCAGAAATCGACAGTTCCACTTCCCGACAATACTGCGCATGCGTGCACAGTTGCGCGGAGGACAGGAATGACATCTCGTCAGAACACCAGTCAGGGCACAGAGTTGTTGTTGTTCATTCGGCTGCTCCCGGTTTTGTTCAGGGTCGCCACAGCAGATACAACCAGATCCGCATTGGTAACTGGCACAAGTTTTACGCCGGATGCCCTTCCTGATGCAACTCCAGTTTTACCTGGAGAAACACACACAGCTGCTGGTGTTCCAAAGAGATCTCCCATCCAAGTAGTACTATCCAGATCCTGCTCTGCTTAGCTTCTGAGATCTGATGGGATTAGGCTGACACAGAGCAAGCTGGCTGCAGTCAGGGCACAGAGTAATACATCTAAATGTGAAATGATTAAATATTTTGCCACCATTACCCCAATATTATATAGTCTGAAATATCACACGATTAACCAATCAGATTAGCGGGAAAAATGTAATTGGATTAGAATGTAGCATCTCATGCCTCCGTTCAGGAAACCCCTCCCCCCAGCTGACGGCTTTGAGCAAGCCGTCCACTGTTTTTTTCACGGTCCTTTTCGAAAATTGACCGTCCAAATGACGGCTGGATGGCTTACTCTCTAAAACCCTGCCCTCCCCCCACGTGGGAAGAATCACAGTGTAGGGGATCAAAATCACAATGTAGGAGCTCCCTATGCTCAACTGCGCTAGCGAGAACTCTGGTTATCATATTGAAAGTCAGAAAAATGACTTCCAAACATGTCAGAAATAAAGGACATCTATATTTTAATAGCCAAGTGGCCTCTGTGTGCATGTGTGTGTATGGCTTCAATCATGCTAAAACCAGGGAGAGCTGACATTTGTCATTTGGTATGCTTATGTACTTGGGGTCAAGGATGAATGCTGCGAAAACAGAAAGTTGATAAGACAAATATTTTTGGATAAATTAGCAATTTTATCTAACCAGTAAACAATGGCCATTGTGCTGCAATGCACCATGGGAGTTCAGGGTTTTGAGGTTTTAAACATGTTAGTTTAACAGTGTTGGTGGTGTTACTATTGTGTTTTTGTAGTTCAATTGGTTTAGTATTAAGTCTCATGCTGCTGTTATCTAAGTGAGTTAAGTCTCATGTTGGTACCATGAATGAAATGTGTAGTGTTCTGAATGTCTTCTGCCACCATCTTCATTTGTCCAATTAAAAGCACCTACTTACAGCAGCTGTGCGTGTGTGCAACTTCAATCACAGAGAAACTGTGGGCAGCTGACATTTGTCGTTTGGTATGCTTATGTATTTTGGGTCAAGGAGGAACGCTGCGAAAATGGAATGTTGATAGGATTAATATTTTTGGTGAAGCTGCAGTTATTAGCTAACACCAAACAACGTACGTTACTTTCTTGGCTCACATGCCATTCCAGCAGGGCAAGTCATCTTTATATTAAAAGCGAGATTTATTAAAAGTGAGATTATTTACTAAGTTCACTGGACGTACATATCATTGTAAATACGTTAAAAATACATGGATGACAAGAAAGTTAAAACTTGTTTTCATTGTGGTCCATTTAAAAATCAAATGACAAAATTGAAGTGAACATAAAATAATGTATCTGATAAGAACCTAAACAATTTATAAAGGCAGTTAAGACTGTAAATTAACATTTTAAACTACAGAATTAACAGGAAATAAAATGGTTGAGTTCCTCTTCCAAAAATTGTCTAAGGTTCTAAAAACAGTCTGGACTCACACACCAACTCATTATACAAGCTTTATTACCACCCTTGAAAATCTCAGCTACATATTTTATAAACGTAACTCAATCTAGACCCTGTGGATACCCACGGGCCGCACGCTAGTTCATATTTTAACATTGGTATGGTGTACAGATTTAAATACCAGTCCATTTCTGAAACATTACATGTACTGTCAGCTTCTTTTTATGCCACTATAGTCTCCTCCAATGACTCAGCTGTTCCTCATCCCATTTTTGTTGTCACCGTGAGCTCATTAATCTTTAACAATGGGCTAAGCAAAAGCAGGCCATAATCCAACATTCAGTGAGCTAGCCTTTTACAAATACTTTTCAGACAGAACTTTACAAATGAGTGGTCCCCTAGTGGTCTGTGAGTATATTGGTAAAATATCCCATTTTAAACCATATATTTGAACTTAAAAGCCTTTCTCAAATTGCTTGAAAACGACTCCGAAGTCTAATAGATTACTGCTGGAGTGTTATACAGACCTGTTATCTTTGGATATTTGAGGAGCTATGTGGCCTGTGAGGTTTTTTAAACTGGTTGAATAGTCTTTTGTCTGGAAACACTCTGACTTAAATCAACTAATAAAGCCATATCTATTTGTATAAGCAATAGGTTTGTTGTCTCTCACGGCAGCCTGTACTTAAGGTTCTTGAAATGGAGCAGTATGTCCACCTGATGGACATTTACCATTAACATAGGTACAACAGAATTTTGCCAAGAGCCCTTGGGATTTGTTTAGAGCAGACTGGCTTCAAAAATAGTAAACAAAGTAGTGCATGAGAACTCTGAAGTAGTTACAGAAGAAAACAAGTGATAGTTTCAATGGTGCCTGTATTCTCAATCTTTTTAAAGCATTTCATTGATGGTTCATAAAAGGAAACATAACTTGTCAGCATAGACAATGTAATTGACGTATAATTTTCCATTTGACAAAGTAACACTTCAAAAGGCTCTTTTGTGTAGTGTATATCACACTGAAAATCATATTTTGTCTTTAACATGTTAATCCGTGGGCCAAGCACATTTTCGGTACCACTTGTAGGTGTCAAACTGATTCCAGAAAGGGCCAAGAGGGTGCAGGTTTTCTTTGTAACCACCCACTGCACCTGGTGATTTCACTGATTAACATCACTTTGAGCAGATGGAATCAGTTATGCAGTGAGTGGTTACAAAGAAAACCTGCACCCTCTTGGCCCTTTCTGGAATCAGTTTGACACCTATCCAGTCTCAGTGTACTGTGGCCGACACTAAAATGTAGTCCAGCCATCCCGGGGTGGCAACTGTAGCCAGGTAGGGCTCAATGAAGAATTACACATAGGTCAAAATGTAACTTGTTTGGGTTAATAGGGTTCTTAAAAGTAAGTTTGCAGTATCTGTCACGCTTAGTTGTTACAGAATAACATGTGACAGCATAGAATCAAATGGATGTCAACCATGTTTGACCTTTACTTTGAAGACCAAACATTCAAGTCAAAACTATTCCATTTGTTAATCCTTTTATTTCAACCGATAATTTGTTTTTTTTTTGTTTTTTTACTGAAATTTGAGCAACTTTTAACTTTTTACCCCTGTACAAACTGAAACGCCACCAGTTTTGCTGTTTTTACCCCATAACATTCAGTCATAGATAGTCCAAACTATACCTTTTTATAATCATTATGATCAAACAAATTTACATTTTGACCTCTATAATTCATTAACCCTTAGCTGGCTACAGCTGCCACCCTGGGATGGCTGTACTAAAGTTTTGTGTAGGCCATGGCACACTGAGGCTGGACTCTTAAGTGTTGTTTGATCACCTTAAATGGTACACATTAGGTCAAAATTGATGACTGGCTATGTCAGGTAACAAGCTATTCAATAAACAAATTTACTCCAAACCCACATCAATCTTATAATCAAAACTCAAACATAAATTGGCAAAATTATCCCCCAGAAAACATCTACAAATAAACACCCATTTCACATAATGAATAGTTGCACCTTTTATTATAAAAAAATATTTACAAAGATGCTACACTGTTTTTCCTCAATATAAAAAATGCATACATTTTACAACAGTAATTCATCTTTGAAGTTCTAGCTCCCATTCAGACCAGAATGACATCCTTCAGGAGTGTTGTGGTACGGTATTCAGCGTGTCATAATACTGTATTTTTGTCAATACATTTTGCTTGCCTGAGTTAATCTCTTCATTACAATAAGGAACTTTGAAAAATGCATTTAACGTCCCACATCTTTAGGAGAAAGGCAACTGTTTGCATAAAGGAATTAAAGGACATTTGAGTTGTATACAATCATTTTGAAACATGACAGAGCTGCATAGTGATTTGAATAGTAACCCGGTTATTACTAACATCATAAAAACCCAAAAAATAAAAAAATAAATAGGTATTGCATTCAACGCAGAGGGCATAATTTGGATAATTTCATTGGGGCTTTTGCTTGATTTGAAAATATGATGCATGTACCTAAATAATAATAAATACAATAAATAAAAATAATAAATTAGATGGGTTAAGACAGAATTCTTCATTTGTAGTTTGTACAAATGAGAGAGAAATATGGCTTCTTGATGTAATCATCACCCGGGGATTTGTACATACTTCCAAGAGAAGCTGTATGTAAAGGAGGGCAGGAAATTCATTTCAGTTTGTACACTGGTTACTCCAGTCATTTTACCAGCCAAAGGTTTTTGTTTTGTGTTTTTTGGTGATGCCCATTTTCCTACTGAATTGACTGAGGGAACATGTAAACTTACCAGAAATAAGACAAACCTTGACCAGCGTTCTGTTATCTGGCAGTAATTTCCACACCCTGCATAAAGCTTCAGAGAAAACAAAATAACAGCGCCTATTAAGTGTGACGATGTCAGTCTTGACACCAGTTATGGTCGATTTATTACACCAAACCACGGGAAGACACTGTCTCAAAACTGGCTACATTAAAATCTTAAAAACCACTTGGGAGGGAATAAGAATAATATCAAATGATACTTGCAAAATCCCCAGCTGTATAATGCAAAAAAATATATTTCTATATACACATACGTACATATACATATATTCCATTCATAACTGTTCAAATCTTTTAGGAAAATATGCATTGATTCATAGATTTGGATTTACAATTTGTTCTGGTTTCTGATGTGTGTAGTGTGATGACTTGTTCCTCTCAGTCCATGTAACAATAAATAGAACTGGACAAAAAGGCGGAGAATACCATAGAACTGGACAAAAAGGCAGAGAATCCCAAAAATGGCGCATGTATGACACGTAAACATGGAAAGTATGTAAATGAAAGTGTCGCGTAGAAGTAATTATCTTTGCCTTCTCACAGATACTGTTGAGTTTTCTATTTCAACAACAATGTAGGAAACTAACTGCATCGCCAACAGGCCACAGTGGCTCATGAATCCCAAAATGTGCTAATTTACATTTCTGAATAAAACACTGAGGTCCCAACAGCAGCTGGCCATTTAGAGCAGATAACCCCTCCTGGCCGATCTCTTATTTGGCTTGCTGCTAATTTCCCACCTTGTCTGAAACAATCTCCACGTGTAACAATACCACATACAGAACATGCACATTGTACTGCGCATAGTCAGGCAACAGTTTATGGAATCAGTACAGGCCAGAGGAATGTTCAGCGTTTCAGGATCCCACTATAATTTCCATGATGTGGTCCAGTTCATTCAGGTCTGACCTGCAGCTCGTGCTGGAACTCAGGGCTGTTGGCCCATGAGAGGACAGGCTTTCCAGCAGATCGTAGGGTCCCATCTTCGGGGCGCTCTGCATGCCTGTCAGCACCGTATCCAGGTCATAGTAGGATGGGTCCACATCTGAGAACAGCTCCTCGAGTGCAGGGTCAGGTGACGGTGACGGGTGCTTGATTTCAAAAGTGCCAAATACTTGATCGCCTGTCCTGGTTTCTGGAGTCAGATGGTCCTGCTCTCCCTCCTCCCCCTCTGACACACACTCTTCACTGTCCTCCTCTTCATCTTCTTCACACTCGCCATCTTCCTCCTCCTCCTCTTCCCAGCATGGTCCCATGCCAAAGGGGCTTGTGAGGTAAGAAGCTGACGACAGCTGAGGGGAGACAGGAGACAAAGTGGACATGGTGACCTCTGTCTCTGCATCTCCCTCCATCACTGCCTCTTCCGAGTGGTAGCCTTCATCCAGACCGACCACTGAAAAGGGCTTTGGGCTCTGTCCAGCTTGAGCCGCCACATCCGTCTGCCGACACAGCACCTCTGTGGCTACCAGTCGGTCGGTGGGACACTGGGTGGCAGCGAGGGCCTGAGTCATTATCTGCCAGGTACCGTCCTGGGTCATCTCTTCCTGGATCTGCCGCACGGTGTTAGCAATGAGCACCGAGCGGCACAGGTTTGGCTCCACCAGCATGTGGCAGAGCTGCAACTTAATCAGAGACATGTCGAGCAGCGACTGCCGCTGTAGGCTGTAAGAGGACGACAGCGTCCGAGCTGATACGGATGGAGGAGATACACCTTGGTCACTGCCTGATACTGGCTCCTCCCCAGAGTCTGAGAACTTGCGCTTGGTGCCCTTTGGGAACATGTTTTCTCTCTGTGGTGATGATGAAGAGACAAACAAGTCAGAAGCCAAATACCAATACTTATGAGCATAATCAAACTTGTCACACTTAAAATTATTGTGAATTTCATTGGCTAATACTAAATGAGATGCCATATAATTAATGACTAGGTGAAGCAATGAAGCTAAGTGGGGTATTATTTGTGTGTGGACATGTGATCTACAGCAACAATCTGAGTGTCAGGTGACAGATACATATTTGTAAGCTACAGTAAAAAGAAAACTGTTGTAGTTGAGTTTTGGTTTTTGTTTTGTTTTTTTTCTTAAAGTTTGCTATACCTTTCCTGTTGAGAGGGACAGGCAATAGCATAGCAGCTTGGTCCCGGCTGCAATGCTTCAAGTACTTTTGTACGAGCGACAAGCAGCTTTTGTTCAGCACCATTTCTGCCCATTTTAGGCCAGTCTGAGGCAAGACTCCTGCTGGGCGGAACAACCACACTTTTAACAGACCACTGAGCCACTGAAAATAGCACGGTCACCAACTAAATAGCATTGCTGCATCAAAGATAGCAGAGGCTAGTAGAGACCTTTGTCAGAAAACAAAAACAGCACTTTAGTTATGTAATCAGCATACTGATATTCTTTCACCTGTGATCAGGAAAATAGCCAAATAATAATGTTATCACCTCCACCCCCTTTTTTTAGGGTTAACATGATGGACAAATGAAAAAAAAGTCTTTACAATGTTAACAATACAGCAGATCATCCTGAGCCACTAATATTTAGAAGAGAAGTCAGGCTTCCAGGTCTGCACACACCACATCAAAAACTAGTAGAACAAGAATTTACTTTCTCTTCACTGGGGAGGGGAAGAAAAGTACAGTCAACTTCCTTATTGCAAACTGCTTCGTCCACAAATCTCTTTCAGGAATAAAAAGACACTCCTGCCAACATTAAAGGCTTCTCACTCCCCAAAAATAAATGGGACATGAGCAAATAGGAGAATGAGCCACCAACAGCTGTGTGCGGCATTTCATTTTCCATCAGACAGCAAATACAGCGTGCAGTGTCCAGCTGAGCGTCCTGTGTAAAACCTGTAGGGATGGCATTCAGTAAATAATTTCACCTTATTTGGAGTGGGGGGGGGAAGCTTGAAGAAAGGGAATGAAACCTTGAGAAACCTTGCATGCAGAGGAGAGAAGTTGGCTCCATGACAGTACAGACTGACACGCAGAATTTGATACATTGGAAAACATCAGAAGACATTTCCAGGAATTAATGGACTTTATTAACGTACCACGATCGTGAGAGAACTGGAAGGGGGTGAAAGAAAGCTTCAGCGCAAGAGCATTTTATTCATATTGAGTCTTAAAGTAAATAATATGAAATTGGTCACTGGATCCTTGATCTCTGGGCATAATTAGAAAAAAAACTAGTATTTGTCAAAAGCATTTCCTTTCAGATATTAATGGCACAAATGTAACGCCACAGACCCTGAGCTGAGCACAGGGCATCTCATTTGGGAGGGGAAAAAAAAACAAAAAACAAAACATCTTGGTCTGTTGTGGTTTGTTGATTGTATTACAACGTTTGGAAAGAGGTGTCATTTGATTTAAAACCGAAATTTGCTTTGAAGTTATTCATTCCAACCGGACTCTACCTTTCTAACTTGACTCAGCAGAGAGCAGCGCAGCATTTGGAGCTGTGCAAACGGAACTGAGGATGAGTCTCGTTGCTTGCCCCAACAAGAGTCCCACTTAGTGACTTTAATCCACACAAAAGTGACTCAAGATTAACATCTTTAAATGGCTTTGAGAGGGGTTAAAAAGTGGACCTGTCGCTTCTGAAAAGCACCAAAGCAGAGAACCAAGGAAGCAGTGGGTTGGAGCACTACTTCGTTGGTTCAAGCTTAAAGCAGAGCTGCTATATATACACAACCCCTAGCAAAAATTATGGAATCACCAGCCTTGGAGGATGTTCATTCAGTTGTTTAATTTTGTAGAAAAAAAAGCAGATCACAGACATGACACAAAACTAAAGTCATTTCAAATGGCAACTTTCTGGCTTTAAAAAACACTAAGAAATCAGGAAAAAAAATTGTGGCAGTCAGTAACGGTTACTTTTTTAGACCAAGCAGAGGGAAAAAAAATATGGAATTACTCAATTCTGAGGAAAAAATTATGGAATCACCCTGTAAATTTTCATCCCCAAAACTAACACCTGCATCAAATCAGATCTGCTCGTTAGTCTGCATCTAAAAAGGAGTGATCACACCTTGGAGAGCTGTTGCACCAAGTGGACTGACATGAATCATGGCTCCAACACGAGATATGTCAATTGAAACAAAGGAGAGGATTATCAAACTCTTAAAAGAGGGTAAATCATCATGCAATGTTGCAAAAGATGTTGGTTGTTCACAGTCAGCTGTGTCTAAACTCTGGACCAAATACAAACAACATGGGAAGGTTGTTAAAGGCAAACATACTGGTAGACCAAGGAAGACATCAAAGCATCAAGACAGAAAACTTAAAGCAATATGTCTCAAAAATTGAAAATGCACAACAAAACAAATGAGAAACGAATGGGAGGAAACTGGAGTCAACGTCTGTGACCGAACTGTAAGAAACCGCCTAAAGGAAATGGGATTTACATACAGAAAAGCTAAATGAAAGCCATCATTAACACCTAAACAGAAAAAAACAAGGTTACAGTGGGCTAAGGAAAAGCAATCGTGGACTGTGGATGACTGGATGAAAGTCATATTCTGTGATGAATCTCGAATCTGCATTGGGTAAGGTGATGATGCTGGAACTTTTGTTTGGTGCCGTTCCAATGAGATTTATAAAGATGACTGCCTGAAGAGAACATGTAAATTTCCACAGTCATTGATGATATAGGGCTGCATATCAGGTAAAGGCACTGGGGAGATGGCTGTCATTACATCATGAATAAATGCACAAGTTTACGTTGATATTTTGGACACTTTTCTTATCCCATCAATTGAAAGGATGTTTGGGGATGATGAAATCATTTTTCAAGATGATAATGCATCTTGCCATAGAGCAAAAACTGTGAAAACATTCCTTGCAAAAAGACACATAGGGTCAATGTCATGGCCTGCAAATAGTCCGGATCTTAATCCAACTGAAAATCTTTGGTGGAAGTTGAAGAAAATGGTCCATGACAAGGCTCCAACCTGCAAAGCTGATCTGGCAACAGCAATCAGAGAAAGTTGGAGCCAGATTGATGAAGAGTACTGTTTGTCACTCATTAAGTCCATGCCTCAGAGACTGCAAACTGTTATAAAAGCCAGAGGTGGTGCAACAAAATACTAGTGATGTGTTGGAGCGTTCTTTTGTTTTTCATGATTCCATAATTTTTTCCTCAGAATTGAGTGATTCCATATTTTTTTCCCTCTGCTTAGTCTAAAAAAGTAACCATTACTGACTGCCACAATTTTATTTCCTGATATAGTGTTTCTTAAAGCCAGAAAGTTGCCATTTGAAATGACTTTAGTTTTGTGTCATGTCTGTGATCTGCTTTTTTTCTACAAAATTAAACAACTGAATGAACATCGTATATATATATATATATATATATATATATATATATATATATATATATATATATATATATATATATATATATATATATATATATGTGTGTGTGTTGTGTGTGTGTGTGATTTAGTTTTTTATTTTTAATAAATTTGCAAAATCTCAAGAAACTGTATTGCATGTAGAATTTTGAAGGGGGAAAAAATGAATTTCATTCATTTTGGAATAATGCTATAACAACTGTGGAAAAAGTCAAGTGCTGTGAATACTTTCCGGATGCATTATCAAATGTAATTAAAGGGTCATTGATTTATTAGCATTAGGTTTTCATTCAAAATTTGTGCATAAAAGAGAGTACCACTGTTTATAATTTCTCATTAAAACCCAATGTAAAGTGTAAGGGGGAAAACGTCTCAACTACTTTTTTGAGGCTGGGTCAAATACTATACTCCCCATATTGTAAGAAACTATGACTATTTTAAAAACAACCAAATGGACTGACTACACACTCGGAGGTCTTATAAGTCCTGTATAGAAACACAGTCCTGTCAATGGACAGATTTGGAAAAAAGTAATTTTGAAGATGTCCAGAAATCTAGAAGAATGAGAAAACAATTATAAACATATGTTGTCTCCTTATGTAATGCACCTTTGTGCTGGCCCTGTTAAACAAGAGAATACTATCTTCTAAATGTGGAAGAAAAAAAAAAAAATATATATATATATAAAAACCAGGAATGTTAAGCAGGCCTGTAAACAGATCAAGCACAACGTACAGAGAACGTTTTGACATGACAAATGTTCACATTCACGGATTCTGAATACCACGTTAGCACACAAGTTTAACCTCTTTCAATATAGTTTTTGCCCCCCCCCCCCCCCTTAAATTTCTCAGATGAAAATGGCTTAATTCTTGACCACTCCATTAGGCCCATCAGCAGACAACAAATCAAACATCAACCTTACAACTGAGGCTACATAATTTAACAAATCTCCCACAACAGCGCACAGCACGCCATAGCAACCAGGACAAAGGGTAACACAAAATGTTGATCAGTACATTTCTGAAGACAGGTTCATAACTTACTCATGTCCCAAATATGTTGCATTATTGGTTCTACCAACAAGACGACTAAAAGCAAATAACTAATTTTACTTTATCACAAGGAAGGCAGCTGAGCCACAAAGAAAAAAGAAATGGCTCCAGATGATTAGGAGAGCCACTATTCCAGCTAACGCTAAAATATGGTGGCACAAATTATAATATCAGAACTAGGAATGGGTATTGATAAGACTTTATCTATCGATGCCATTATCGATTCCGCTTATCGATCCGATTCCTTATCGATACCTCTTGTGATTTTTCTGTGTACAAAATGTAGGCTTTACAGGTTTTCTATGTCAACATTTTACTGAGTCTTAAAATAAATAAATATTAAATTGGTCACTGGATGGTTTATTTATGGACATAAATAAAAATAGGACTGAAACGATTAGTCGAGTACCTCGAATAATTTGATTACAAAAAATGTTTGAGGCAGTGAAGCAGTGCGTTTGTCTATTTTTAAAAGTCACACGGTCCGCTCGACATGAAGAGAGACTATTGACCCGGTGGCTGGCTACTGTCTCCCTCTGCTCGGTGCGAGTCACAGCTCCGTCCCCGGAGTGAGTGAAGAGTAGGGGTGGGTATTGATAAGATTTTAATTGATATCAATATACCATTATCGATTCTGCTTATCAAGCCCATTTCTTATTGAATTTTCTGTGTACTAAAGGTAGACTTTACAGGTTTTCTATGTCAACAACATTTTAGTAAATAAATATGAAATTGGTCACTTAATCCTTAAACGCTGGACATAAACTCTACACGGTGGATCCTTGATCTCTGGACATAAATAGAAATAAACAAAATCTGTAGTTTTTGTCAAAAACATTTCCTTTCAAGACATTATTGATATGAATGTTTTTCCATACATCTGAGGTGAGCTCTTGCAGCCGGCTGTGCTGCACGTCAGCATCAATGTAATTCATGAAGAGCGCAGGATGTCTCATTTTGTGAGGGAAAAAAACAAAAAAACATTTTAGTCAACTGTCGTTTATTGTCTGTATTACAACATTTGAAAACAGGTGTCATTTTATTTAAAGCACAGATTCGCTTTGAAGTTACGTTTGCAGCTGTGCGGACGGAACGGAGGACGATTCTCATTTCTTGGCTGCAACAAGACAAGAGTCCACTTAGTGACTTTAATCTGCACAAAAGTGACTCATAATTGACATTTTAAATGGTTTTGAGAGGGGTTAAGAAGCGGACTTGCCGCTTCTGAAAAGCATCAAATCAGAGAACCAACGAAGCGGTGGATCGGAGTATTGCTTCGCTGGTTCAAGCTTCAAAGCGGAGCCGCGCTGCAGAAGCGGTTGATTACAGACCTGCTGCACGGTCTGCAATCAACGTAGACAAATGATCATTTTCCTGACAAACACCCTCAAAAACAACAACTGCTCTGAAGGGCCGATAAGGGAATCGTTAAGAAATTATTTGATCCACCGACAACAGCCTTTTTGCTTAACGATTCTCGAAAAGAACCGGTTCTCGATACCCAAGCCTAATCAGAACGCATGTTGTTAACTTACATTCTACATCTGCTAGACTCTTACTAATCAATATTTTAATTACAGTATTCGTGCATCAGAGTACACTGGGTGTTCTGTACAAAATTCTGCTTATATTCCAATATTACATTTGTCAGAATGCCCACTTCAACAAAATGTTTAACAATCACAAAAAAAAAGAAAAAGTAAAACCACAAATTCATGAAATGTGTTCCCTGAGTCAGCTAGAAGTTCTAGCGTGTTCACCATCACAAAGCTAGCCATTGTCCTGGCACACTGTTTTCTTGCACAAGTCTATCAATATAAGAGCATATTTCAACATAAACTTCAATTCGACTAACAGCCCACACTGATAACATCATCACAGGTAAGACCCAAAAAGACAAAAACCAAACATTTTTTATGATGTGTTGGAATCACAAACTTACTTAACTTTGGGTGAGTGTTTAATCAACTTTAATAAAAATTAATTTAATTTAGGATGGGTGTTTAACCAGCTTCCTTCAACACAGAGCTCCTCCCGAGTGACTGAGCTCCTCACCCTTTCTCTAAGGGAGCGCCCAGTCACCCTGCGGAGGAAACTCATCACGGCCGCTTGTACTCGCGATCTCATTCTTTCAGTCATGAGCCAAATCTCATAACCATAGGTGAGGATCGGAACGTAGATTGATCGGTAAATCGAGAGCTTTGCCCCCCTACTCAGCTCTCTCTTCACCACGACGGTCCGATACAGCGACCGCATCACTGCAGATGCTGCACCGATCCGTCTATCGATCTCACGCTCCATCCGTCCCTCACTCGTGAACAAGACCCGAGATACTTAAACTTGAGGCAAGGACACTCCATCGACCTGAAGAGGGCAAAGCACCTTTTTCCGGTCAAGAACCATAGCCTCGGATTTGGAGGTGCTGATTTTCATCCTGGACGCTTCACACTCGGCTGCAAACCGCCCCAGTGCACGCTGAAGGTCCTGATTTGACGAAGCCAAAAGAACCACATCGTCCGCAAACAGCAGAGACGAGATTCTATGGTTCCCAAACCAGACCCCCTCTACACCCTGGCTGCGCCTAGAAATTCTGTCCACAAAAATAATGAACAGAACTGGTGACAAAGGGCAGCCCCCTCTCCCCCTCTAGCTGCCACCTTATCGTGGTGGGGGAGTTTGCGTACCCGGATGATCTTAGGAGCTATGTTGTCGGGGGCTTTGTGCTCCCTGTAGGGTCTCCCAAGGCAAACAGGTCCTAGGTGACGGGTCAGACTAAGGGCAGTTCAGAACCTCCATGACCAGTAAAAAAAAAAATCAAGGACCAAGATGTCGCCCGGTATGGCGGAGCCGGGGTCCCACCCTGGAGCCAGTGCCTGGTGGTCAGGCCTTAGCCCATGGAGCCCGGCCGGGCTCAGCCCGAAAGAGCGAAGTGGGCCCGCCCTCCTGTGGGTTCACCACCTGCAGAGGGGGCCATAGGGGTCGGGTGCAGAGAGGATTGGGTGGCAGTCGAGGGCGGGTGGCCCGGCGGCCCGGTCCATGCTCACAGCCCCTGGCTGTTGGAACGTGGAATGTCACCTCGCTAGGGGGGAAGGAGCCTGAGCTTGTGCGGGAGGTTACGAGATACCGACTAGAGATAGTCGGGCTCACCTCCACGCACAGCTTGGGCTCTGGTACCCAACTCCTGGAGAGGGGCTGGACGCTATTTAAAACTTACATTTATTTCAATATTGGCAATAGGGCTTTGGATCACACTGCTCAAAAATTCCTTCATGTGGATCCAAAAATAGTCTTAATAATTTACAGTTTTATAGTATTAAGGCATGGTGTGCATTTTATTATATTGCCTTTCATTTTTAATCACGGCTCCAGGTTGCTACGTAGGCAACCTGACAGCAGCAGGTGACCTTTGTGCAGATTACAGATCTGAACAGAAATTAAGTGATACTTTCAGAATGCTGACAAAATAAAATAGTGAAATGACAGCATTTCCATTGAGTGATGGAATACAACTGCTGGATTTTGTCTTCTTACAATAACTTATTCAAGTAAGGCATGGGCAAGAACTGTAATTCCAATTCTCTCTGTGACAGAAGGGTCCCGCAAAATACTGCCTTTCTGTTATTGTTATTGTCATAACATCACAAGGTTAAGAAGCTCTCCATCTTGTACTCCATGCACATGTATTTTAAAATATTACGTAATGCTTTCTGTACATCACGTGAACTGTAATAGCAAAAAAGTGTTTCCATTCAACTTTTGCAAAATAAGGTTTCATCAAATTGTCTGAAAAACCACCTCATGCAAGCATAAAACCTTTTTGTAATATTTTGCAGTTTGTTTGTTTTTTTAACTACAAGTGTATGTATTTTCAAGTCACTACTTCAAAACATGCAATTTGGAAAGTCTTGTGATATGACCCGATACAATGGATTTGTGGTTGAGACATAATGCAAACTGTATACTAAAAGGGTTTTCAATAAACATCCAAATAGGGATGGGTATTGATAAGAATTATCAATATCAATGCCATTATCGATTCTGCTTATCTATCCGATTCCTTATCAATTCCCTTATCGATACCTCTTGTGAATTTCTGTGTACTAAAAGTAGGCTTTACAGGTTTTCTATATCAACAACATTTTATTGAGTCTCAAAGTAAATAAATATGAAATTGGTCACTGTATCCTTGATCTATGGACATTAATAAAAATAAACAAAATCTGTAGTATTTGTCAAAAGCATTTCCTTTCAGACATTTTGGCATGAATATCTCTCCATACCTCTGAGCTGAGCTCGGCCGGCTGCTGTACATCAGCGCAGGACGGCTCATTTTGGGAAGAAAAATAAAAAACATTTTGACCGATTGCAGTTTGTATTATAACGTTTGGAAAGAGGTGTCAATTGGTTTAAATGGCGTTTCACTTTGAAGTTATTAATTCCGGCTGGACTTCATTGTTCTAACTTGACTCAGCAGAGAGCCGCGCAGAGTATGGAGCTGTGTGAACAGAACGGAAGACAATTCTCGTTGCTTTCTCGCAACAAGACAGGAGTCCCAGTTAGTGACTTTAATCTGCACAAAAGTGACTCACAATTGACATATTTAGGGATGAAAGTGGTGAAAAACAAAAAAGTTGTAACCCAAAATTACCCCCCCCACCACCACCCGCACGGAAATGTTTGAACTCTAGAAGCTCTGAAATGCAATCTGGGACTATTCCAGACAACAAACTGCAGTGAGTGCAGCATCCATTTTGGTGAGAGAAAAAAAAACATCTTTCCTTATTCACATTATGCACATTATCCTTATGCAGTAGTATTCTGCTCTTACTAGGATGCAGCAGTTTTCTAGCGATAGTTCTGGAGGAAATCACCAAAGAAATTAAACTGAAAATATGGTTTGACCAAAACAAACTGTCATTAAACTTTAATAAAACAGTGATGAAGTGCAGGTGTAAGAGTCACTAGGTGTTCAGAGGAAACATTTATTTATGTTCATTGTTAGTTGGTTTTATATTTTCTGTTGTGTTTTTAATCAGGTTCTTTGTGTCTTTCTCTAAAATTGTATTGTGGCATTATTAGTTATTATTACTATTATTGTTGTTGCTGCTGCTATTATTATTATTAGTATATAAACAAAAGTAAAAAAGTATTACAATTTGTAATACATGTGACTCTTTTACGACAACAAACGCTGACATTAATTATACAGAAAACAAATGCACACAAACGTGCTGAGATGCGAACAGCTTAATGCTAACTTTAACATTGAAAATGCCATAGACATGCTAACGCATTAGCATCAGTCCCAAGTTATTAAATACATCTATCAACTGTTTCAGCAGACCATAACAGGTCAGTTTAACATTAAAAAAAAAAAAAAAAAAAAAAAAAAAAAAAAGGTAAATATTACTCAGACATATGCTCTTTGGGGTGTTAGCGGGGAAAAAAATGAAGATAAAGAGACATAAAACAAAGAACCATGACGCAGCGGGTCGGATCAATGCTTCGTTGTTTCAAGCTTCAAAGAAGAGCCGTGCTGCTGAAACGGTTGATTACAGACCCTGCAGAGGTTCTGTAATCAACGTAGAGACATGATCATTTTCCCGACAAACACCCCCAAAAACAACGGCCACTCTGAAGGACCGATAAGGAAATCATTAAGCAAAAATCGGTGGATCGAATCATTTTTTTAATGATACCCGAAAAGAACTGGTTCTCGATACCCATCCCTACATCCAAATGTCCACAAAATCTACAATCGGGATCAGATCCTGATCAAGTGTCAGGTGACAGTCTGCACCTGACTTTCAAAGAGTGATTGGGGTATGCTGGATTAAGACATAATGTAAAATATACATGAACTAGGGTTTTCAATGTTAAATTTAAATTCCCACAAAATCTGCAATCCAGATCAGATTTGGATCAAACTTTGTCAGTCGATAAAGGACACCAACCAACATAATGCTCTCAAATATGAAAGAAATTTGATCTGTTTTGACAATTCTGAATTTTTGAAAATTTGTTCAATGTTAAAGTACGGGATTTTTCCAATTTTCCAGGCTTTTTCCTGACTTTCACCTTTGAATTTTTTAACAATATATGAAAAATTGTGGGTTACAGCTTGTTAACAAAAAGACAAACAAACGAGAGCTCATTATAGTGTAGTTTTGCCTAGGGATGCGTGGAATGAGTCCGCGACAATGAATAAACACTGCTTCTCTCACTAATAAACTACTAAAATACATGGCAATCAGGGCTCTCACACTGATCTCATTATATTACTGGATCGCTCATTGGTCAATATATCAAAGGCTGTTAATGAACATTTCACCTGTGAGTATGATTGAATCTAACCGCACCTAAAAGCCTTAAATTTTCACAAAAATCGGCCGTGCGCCCTATAATCCGGTGCGCCTTAAGTGCGCACTGAATTCCAAAATCTGTAAAAACGACCGACGTTGTCTTTGACCGTGGGAATATCGGACCATTTCCTGCTGACAAGGACGTAATACGTAAAATACGTACGCTGGTAGCGTAGAGTACGTATGCTGCCAGCAATAAACCAATCAGAGAAGAGTCCGTGATACGTACACTTACGCCCGCCACTCCTCCAGTAGTTACCGTATACTACAGGTATCCTGCAAAACATTTGTTTGTCTAAGGACCCCCGAAAATGGCGCCAGCGAAGAGACATGCTTACGAGGCACAATTCAAACTGCAGGCTATCAGTTACGCGGTTGTTCATGGGAATAGAGCAGTTGCAAGAGGAAACAAGAAAATGAACTGCGCCAAGTTAAAAAGACCAAACGGAGTCTCCGCAGAAACAAAGCGAGGTGGCCACAGCTAGAAGACCAGCTGTTCAATTCAGACACAGAAGATGAAGACTTCGATGGATTTGTGACAGAACCATAATAAAAAATAATGTGAGTACCATATTGTTAAATACCGGTAAGTTGTTAAAAAGTTCAAATAAACTCACCGTTTTGCTTCCGTGACCTTTTTTTTTTGTAGACTATGTGTTTTAGCGTGCGCTTTTTGTAAGGGTTAAGTACCCGCTAATTGAGGCCGCGCCTTATAATCCGGTGCGCCTTTTGTAAGGGTTAAGTACCCGCTAATTGAGGCCGCGCCTTATAATCCGGTGCGCCTTATGGTGCACAAAATACGGTAATGAACAATAATTTGAAGAGTTCTCTCCCTTATTTCAGCATATACACAAATAATAATAATAAGTGGCTTATTAACTCAACATGGGTAGCCACGTGGTATTTTGTGTTGGACAAACTATTTAAGACATTTATTAGGTCTACTTGTGCATATTTTTGCAGCTTTAGGTGGTGTTGCTACGAGCTTTATTACTTACATTAGGCTGAAGCTCATAGTGCTGTGTGTAATAAATGTTGTCACTGCAGGGAAAACTAAGTGGTGTTTTATTCTTTTAGTGCAACTATTTAAAAAAATCCACTATTTCTGTATTATCCATCATGACTTTTGTTATCCATCCACTTTTGTTTAATTGAATACACCAAAGACAAGATATTTAATGTTCAAACCGATAAACTTCGTTTTTGTGAAAATATTTGTTCATTTTGAAATGGATGCCTGGAACACGTTTCAAAAAAGTTATGACGGGGCAACAAAAGACAGGGAAAGTTGATGAATGCTCAAAGAACACCTAATTGGAAACAGGTGAGTGTCATGATTGGGTATAAAAGGAGCATCCCCAAAAGGCTCAGCCGTTCACAAGCCAAGGATGGGGCGAGGATCACTACTTTGTGAACAACTGTGTGAAAAAAAAAAAATAGTCCAACATTTTAAGAACAATGTTTCTCAATGTTCAATTGCAGGAACTATATCATCTACCGTCCATAATATAATCAGAAGATTCAGAGAATCTGAAGAACGTTCTACACGTAAGCAGCAAGGCCAAGAACCAACACTGAATGCCCATGATCTTCGATTCCTCAGGTGGCACTGAATTAAAAACCGACATCATTGTGTAAAGGATCTTACCGCGTGGGCTCGGGAACACTTCAGAAAACCACACAATTCGTCGCTACATCTACAAGTGCAAGTTAAAACTCGACCATGCAAAGCGAAAGCCATACATCAACAACATCCAGAAACACCGCCGCCTTCTCTGGGCCCAAGCTCAATTGAAATGGACAGACGCAAAGTCGAAAAGTGTGCTGTGGTCTGATGAGACCACATTTCAAATTGTTTTTGGAAATCATGGACGTCGTGTCCTCTGGACAAAAGAGGAAAAAGACCATCCAGATTGTTACCAGGGCAAAGTTCAAAAGCCAGCATTTGTGATGGTATGGGGTGTGTTAGTGCCCAGCAACACATGCTGCCATCCAAGCAACGTCTTTCTCAGAGACATCCCTACTTATTCAGCAAGACAATGCCAAGCCACATTCTGCACGTGTTACAACAGCGTGGCTTCGTAGTACAAGAGTATGGGTACTAGACTGGCCTGCCTGCAGTCCAGACCTGTCGTCCACTGAAAATGTGTGGCGCATTATGAAGCGCAACATAAAGGCTTATTTTACACATCTTTGACTCATTCATCCCGATGTGAAGGTGCTGCCACACAAGGCGCACACTACACACTGGGAGCAATAGGGGATTAAAGACCTTGCCCAAGGGCCCTTAGTGATTTTTCAAACCCCGGACTGTTGAACAACTGAAGTCGTACGTCAAGCAAGAATGGGGAAAAAAATTCCACCTACAAAGCTTCAACTATTAGTGTCCTCAGTTCCCAAATGCTTACTGAGTGTTGTTAGAAGGTGATGTAACAGTGGTAAACATACCACTGTCCCAGCTTTTTTGAAACGTGTTGCAGGCATCCATTTTAAAATGAGCATGCACAAAAACAAAGTTTATCAGTCTGAACATTAAATATCTTGTCTTTGTGGTGTATTCAATTAAATATAGGTTGAAGATGATTTGAAAATCATTGTATTTTGTTTTTTACATTTTACACAATGTCCCAACTTCAATGGAATTGGGGTTGTCCACTAATCAATTTTGTCTATGACGTTCACAGCTATAAAAAACTAAAGTTAAGTAGCACTGCAGCCGAAAACCTCCTGCTGGTTATGAGCTATAGGAAATTAAAAAATATGATGGGGAAATATAGCGCCACAGAACTTTTTAGTGGTATTTTGATCTAGAAAGTGAGGTTGTATGTAGGTTGTCTGACAGTAAACTGGCTTATCTGCATTCGACCGAGCCATCCTTGACCACCTTCAGCACGTGTTGCGAAAACATCCCAGCTCATCACAACAATGCTGTTGATTCAGTCAAGTAAATAGGTCTCCTACTGTGTCTTCATGCATCTGTGTGAATGCAGCTGTTAAATAACATAAAACTAATTTAAAGCCTTAGCTGTTTTGATAGGCCTATTACATATTCATAATTTTTTGTTCTTTTCATAAATTACGCTCAATTTTCTGAGCATTTTCTTACCTTTTAACAAGTCGACTAAACTTGATTTAAAGCTGTACAACCTCCGTTTTCTTTAAGGGTTGAGTCATAAAAAAATTCTTTGACACCAATGACATTTAGCATTTAAATAAGGGATTCATAATATGATATTGTTTATATGATCAAAATTAATATGGTCTGGAAACAATTTAGAATTTCTCCCCGTGAAGGGGAGCAATTCAAGTGATCAGACGCCATGTCCTACACTGCGACTGTCAATCGGCGGAAAGAAAGGCAGTGTGATGTCAGCTAGCTACTCACTCAAACAAAATAAACCCAGATGGCGGAAACCACTCCAAAATGGGCTTATTTCTGTAGAAACCGAACGTGTTTGTCATATAGTTTGTAAGAGTTAGCGAGATATAACAAGTCGCTTCAGCTTCTCCCGTGTTTCACTCTGGGTCACCAAAGTGGATGTGCATGTTGATTTGGCATGTTTTATGCCTGATGCCATTCCTGACGCAACTACACTTTTTGAATGGAGAACAGGAAGGGGTGACCTTGAACCAGAAACCTCCCACACCGGAAGCAAGTGCATTTAACTGCTTGGCCACCACCCCTGCAGAAAAAAGTTAGTGAGAAATAAACACTTCTAAATCGAAAAGCGTTTTTGAAACCAGATAACACGTCTGAAGTGATTTTCAAGACATGTTATGGATGTTAGCAATACACACCCTGGGAATGTGCATCAAGCAAGTGGGTCAAGTCACAAGTAATCTCAAAACCTCATGCATGTGCACGTTTCCTCCTGCAGTTTCTGTGCATGACGGCAGTAGAACCAAAGGAAAATATTCATATTCCTCCAAGAAAATATTCCTCCCAGGTAAATATCTTCTCGTATTTAAAATGTGCTGTAATTCTGTAACATGTTACAAAAATAGATCTACATTATAATGCTTGCAGTTAAGTTTAAATGGTCAGTTTTGTGAAATTTCAAAGGTCGTACAACTTAAGATTTGTCTTACTGAGGGAAATTCTGCTAACAGTCACCGACTGACATTACACCTATGGCTGGACCACTAATTGCAAGGAATATTGTTATAAACTAGAAAGCACTCAGAGAACACGTAACTCTGCTTAGGCCACATGTGCCTGAATGCTTAAGACTTATTCAGAATCAGAACATCAAAATCAGAATAGCCTTTATTTGCCAAGAATCTACAAGAATACAAGGAATTTGACTTCGGTTTGAGCTGCACTCTCTCTGTACGGGCATGTATAAAAATACACAACACTTAAAAATTTACAGTAAAAATGTGCAAAAAAGTAAAATTCTAGATCTAAAGTAAGTTTGAGATGAAGTTCAACATAAAATCCCTGATTTTCTCAGACATTATCCAACCGCTCACCATATTTCATCATCATCATCTCAACTTTTTGAGTTATATGTTGCTATGTGCCAAAAATTCTTCTGGATGTCAGTTCCAGAACATATTCTGGACCACCTCCAAAAATGAGTCACTCATTTTCTGGAACATTATCTAGCTGTTACACATTCTATGCATTTGCATTACCATCCAAATTACATAATCTGAAGTAGGCAATTCAAAATAAGCTTAATGGAAACAAGTGCATTTAAAAATTAGTTTAACTTTTAAAAAATGCAACAACAACAACAAAAAAAAGGTTTTAGGAGTGCATGAGGTGCATTTCAAGCAATTTGAAAAAAATACAATGGAACCACTTTTTCTATTATAGGTCACATGGCTTACAGAAAGTCACGACATTTTAAAATACATGACAGTATGTGTGAACAGAGAAAGGGAATTTGGCAAATGTTATAAGAGATGATATTACAGCAATACTGAATTAATAAGAAAAAAATTAAATACTTACCCATCCATCACCATGACTACTGGAATTACAGTTCTCACAAGAGCCTTGCTAGAATAAGTTATAACAGGACAAAACCCAGGAGGCACATTCAACCACTCAATGGACAACTGCTATTGGTTTTTGTTGACATTCTGAAAATACCTCTTGACTTTTGCACAAATCTCTAATGTAAACCCAGCTATAAACAAACAAACACCAGTGAAAACATTAGCTCTTTGGCAGAATAAGAATTTTAGCATAGTGGGACATGTCTAAACTTGTTCAGGCAGGCACATGTACAGTACGCCTTCCATTGGCATGTGACTTATCCCAAGGTCCTGGTAGCCACCGTGGCTCATTTTTAATGAGATAGCAATGTATAAATAACAGTTGGAAATTTTGCCTTCACACATGCGCAACTAGAAATCATGCAAAATTAACCTACAAAGATTGCTTCTTTATGCACCTGTAAAAATACGTCAGACCTTAACATCAACCATTATTACAATTTGAGATTCAGGGAAAAAATGTGCTTATATGAAGTTAACAATTGTCAATAGGTAAGTACTGAAGGCCATGTTTCGACTGTCTTGTACTAAACGCTATTAGACGTCACACAGCTGTGGCCAACAGCGGGAACTAAAGGGAGCCAAACAAAATGCAGCTTCGCTTTACGTCAATGGCCGCGAGCGTGGCCCATCCCCCACTGTTCGCTTAAAAAAAATGCCGCTTTCCCAGTTCGCTCTACCGTAACAATTAATACATTTAACGACACGACAAAATTAATTTTGAAATTCTACCATCAACAATAAAATAAAACTATAGCTTTCAATGAGATTAAAGCCGCTAAAGAGAGCGGTTCGGCGCCGCTGGCCGTGAACGCCGCGTGCTTTGTCTTTTCAGCAGCCGCTACCGACCCACAATGAGGCCATTTTGCGCTAGCAGCTAACCGGCTACTTAAGCTACAGAGCTGACGAGACGCTAAAGAGCCGCCTTTTGCCAACTACACTCGGTGAAACGGCAAAACGACGCCTCGGTGGGGACAAGAAAAAAAAGGCGTCTGTCTTACGCCCGTTTCCTCGCCATCACAGAAAAATAATAATGTTAGCAAGCGTAGAAGTAATTAGCCAGAGAGCCCACCCACTCGTCCCTCTTCCTGCTTTCTAGTCAAAAACAAGAGTTTTCTCCGCGGCTCAGCTGCTAAGTTCCTAAAAGCAGCAAAGTGTTAGCGGGTGGCAGATTAAAACAGGTGACCGTACTCACCGTGTGCTTATGTTACTTTATTCCCGTCTCGGTCATAGGGATCGGCGGCAGGGAAAGCGGAGATCGGGTTCAGATGAGATCATTCATGCCACGGCTTCAAAAACTGAAGTAGCTCTCTGTGTGTGTGCCGCTGCTGCTCGTGCGGAGGGAGGGGGAGGGGAGCCGACTATGACTGCCATATGCCCGGGATTCCTCTCTAATCACTTCTTTCTGCCTTTCTTTCCTACTTTACTCTGACACACAAGTGAAAGCCTGTCTTTGCCATCAACTCCAACAAGCACATGGATTTGTCTTGTGTTTACATTATACTGTTCTTACGACTCCATCACAGTGGTTATTAAACGCTTATCTGGATAGATTTGGAAGGTTTTTAAGACGTTGCTTGCAAAAAAAACAAACTGTCCACCTCTGGAATCTATGAAAGTCTTCAATACTAGCCTGCAAGAAAGACTACGCCACAAATTAAAACCATGGCTGTAGTAAGTGGAGTATCAAAAGGATGAGTACTGGGTCCATTGTTATTTGTATTTGATAGTAGAGAAGCTGAATCTTCGACTGGACCGGGTTGCTTGACACGAGGACGTTTCGCTTCAAATCGCAGAAGCTTCCTCAACTAAAATTCTTGCTCTGGTGGTCTGACTTCTGTCTTGACTCTTGTAGAGAAGAATAATCAAGAAGTCACAAAAGCTGGAGTTTTAAACCTAACCAGACCCCTCCTACCGAGAGGCAGACTGCTATAGGCTGGTGACTAAACAATAGCTCTAATTAGCACCTATTGTGCTCTAGTTAGCACCCTCCTGATCTAATCTGACCACTTTTTTTAGTAACGAGTAATCTAACGCGTTAATCTTTCCAAATCAGTAATCAGATTAAAGTTACTCCTCCATGTCACTGTGCGTTACTATTATTTTTCATTGTGGGTCGATAGCAGCATTAAACTTGGTCCGTGAGCAGGAGGTCGGGTTCGACTGAACTACACACTTTAAGCGAGCTGTGAGCTTTTCATCCACGGTTTTTTGCAGCTGCTCGACTCGTCCTCACCTCTTAAAGCGCGGTGATCAGCACACCTGCACTGAGCTTTACAAAGACATTTTTATACTTTTTTTCCTCCTTTATTTAGAATTGTGAGCTGAGCCACTCTGTATCTGGTTGTTAAAAACAGCTGATCCTCCGCGACGCGTCAACAACTAACACTATTTTCCACTCAAATGCACCTAAACATGATGTGAAAACGCAATAAAACTTTCTTACCTGTAAATCTGATCATGTTTTCTGCATAAATAAATGTTATCCATTCTTTGTGCTCAAACGCCAAAGCAGGGGCGAATCCAGATGGAATGGGGGAGGGATGTGCCCCCCCCCCCACAACACCTCTGGATTAAAGGTCCAGTTTTGAAGCCATTTTTTACTACAACTACTAATACTACTTAAAATAATATTAATTTCGACAAGTAAAATATTTAGAGAGAATTTAAATGTTAGAAAAATGCTAGAATGAATTTAATAGTTACATTTATAAACAATGTAGGTTCGAAATTGCAGGTTTTACTGTTACAGTGCTGTCAACAGTTAAATATGAGGTCAAGAAAGAGGTCTTTATTTTACTTTTTATAAAACAAGTATTTATTTTCATTGAAGTTAAGAAAGGGTGACTATAAAGTAAGTTTTGGCAAAACAGGTATCATTGTCATGTTGAGGTGGGTTGTTGTCGGCAGCTGGGGAAAGTAACTAAAAAAGTAACTAGTAATCTAACTTAGTTACTTTTACAATTGAATAATCAGTAAAGTAAGTTACTTTTTCAAGGAGTAATCAGTAATCAGTAATTGGATTACTTTTTCAAAGTAACTGTGGCAACACTGCTAATGACAGGGCAGCTGTCCCTCTCCTGATGGCTCCCTTGACAACTCTGCTGATGACGTGAATCACTCATTACCATGAACAAAAGACTGAAACTGCTTTGATCTGAGTACCCCATTGTAAACAGGGGATAAAGTATGTCTCAGACCCCCTCCCCGGTTAAGGCTGGGTTTCAAACGTTTCACAAAGAATACCTTCTTGACCCCTCTCTCAAACCATTTCTTCTCTCAAACGCAGTGGTGTCAAAAGTACACACATTTGTTACTTAAGTAGAAGTACAGATACTGCAGTTTAAAAACACTCTGGTAAAAGTTGAAGTATCAACTTGACCTCTTTACTCAAGTAAAAGTGAAAAAGTATGTGCTCCAAAACCTACTTAAAGTATAAAGTAACCTTTAAAAAAAAAAAAAAAAAAGGTAGATGCCACTATATGAATTGAAAGCTTAATTTAAAAACTGATTCGTTCTACATGTGGCCCAAGACCCAAAACCCAAAATTACCCCCAACACCACCTGCACGCAAATGTTTCAATTCTAGAAGCTCTGAAATGCAATCTGGGACTATTCCAGACAATAAACTGCAGTGAGTGCAGCATCCATTTAATGAAGAAAAAAAAAACAAAACAACTTTCCTTATTCAAATTCATTCCAGTAGTATTCTGCTCTTACTAGGATGCAGCAGTTTTCTAGTTTGGCAGATAGTTCTGGAGGAAATCACTGAAGAAATTAACACATTGAAAATATGGTTTGACCGAAACAAATTGTCATTAAATAAGACAGGGATGAAGTGGAGGAGTAAAAGTCACTAGGTGTTCACAGGAAACACTTATTTATTTATGTATGTATTTATTTATGTATGATCATTGTTAGTTGCTTTTATATTTTCTGTTGTGTTTCTATTCAGGTTCTTTTTGCCTCTTTCTCTAAAATTGTATATAATAATCATTAGATTATTAATATATAAACAAAAATAAATTTAAGAAATATTACAATTTGAAAGCAAATGCACTCGAACGTGATGACAGCTGCAATTGCTTAATGCTAAGTTTTAACATTGAAAATGCCATAGACATGCTAACGCGTTAGCGTCGCTCCCGTTTTGAAGTTATAAAATACATCTATCAACTGTTTCAGAAGACCATAACAGGTCGGTTTAACATAGAAAAGGTAAATAATACTCACAGACGTATGCTCTTTAGGGTTTTAGCGGGGGAAAATTAAGCGAAAGAAAGAAGGAATAAACGAAGCAGTAGGTCGAAGCATTGCTTCAATCTGCGAACCACTGCTTGGATTGGTTCAAGGTTCAAAGCAAAGCCGTGCTGCAGAAAAGTTGATTACAGGCGCACGACGTGAAATATATATATATATATATATATATGCCTGTAATCAACTTGTTTATATGCCTGTAATCAACTTGTTTATATGTGTTATATGTTTATATATATATATATATATATATATATATATATATATATATATATATATATATATATATATATATATATATAAACATTAAACTGAAGCCAAGAGTAACGAGGCTTTGTTTTAAAAAATGTAAGGAATAGAAAGTACAGATACTTGTGTGAAAATGTAATAAGTAGAAGTCAGAAGTAGGCAGAAAAATAAGTAAAGGAGTAAAGTATAGATACCTAAAAAGTGTACTTAAGTACAGTAACGAAGTATTTGTACTTCATTACTTGACACCTCTGCTCAAACGTGTGGTTAGTGTCTTTAAGGTGGAGATGAACTGCAGACTGAGGTCCACTGGCGCCCTCTCTGTGGTGCTGGTATAGCCTTTTGTGTAAAGGTTGCTTAGTCTCACCTATGTAGTGTAGTCTATGCAGTTTTCCTGACATCTGATAGAATACACTACATTGCAAACGTTACACTGTTTGTAACTAGGGATCATGTCCTTAGGGTGAACTAATTTCTGTCTCAAGGTATTAACCGGTTTAAAGTAAACTGGGATTTTGTGCTGTCTGAAGAGCCTCTGTAGTTTTCCCCTACTCCTGCTAAATAAGGGAGAGACACTCCTCTTCTTCTTGTCTCCATCTCCTGTCTAGCTGGTCTCTTTGTTCTCTGGGACTTCTGCACTTTGTCCAGGGACCATCGTGGGTACCCACATACTGTGAGGGCTTTCTGGACAAGTTGTTGTTCTTTAGCCCTTCCCTCTGCAGTTGTGGGCACCTGTAGGGCTCTGTGTTGAAGCGTCCTGATCACCCCGAGCTTGTGTTCAAGGGGGTGGTTTGAGCCAAAGAGCAGATATTGGTCAGTGTGAGTTGGTTTTCTGTAAACCCCTGTCTGGAGCTGCCTGTTCTCTCCAATCGTAACATCACAGTCCAAGAAGGCTAAATGGTTGTTTCTGGCATTGTCACGTGTGAACTTGATATCGGCGTCCACCGAGTTGATGTGTTCTGTAAAGTCCTCAACTTCCTGTTACTTGATTTTAACCCATGTGTCATCAACATATCTGAACCACTGACTGGGAGATATGCCCGTGAAAGACGTCAAGGCTGTCTTCTCCACTCGCTCCATGTACAGATTGGCCACAATGGGGGATACCGGAGACCCCATTGCACAGCCATGAATCTGCCTGTAGTAATTCCCACTAAACAGGAAATACATGGTGTTAAGACAGATCTCCAAGAGCTGGCAGATGTGGTCTGGTGTGAGTTTGGTCCTTTCAAGTAGATACACATCCTCCAGCAGTCTCTGCCTCACAGCTGAGACGGCCTCAGCGGTGGGGATGCAGGTGAACAACGAAGTCACATCAAAAGACACGATTGTTTCATCTCCCTCCAGCTGCAGGTCCTTGATCTTGTTCATAAAATCTTGTGTGTTCTCCACATGGTGTTCTGAGTTACCCACTAGAGGAGCCAAAATCCACTTGAGGTGCTTGGCCACATTGTACGTGATGGAATCTGTGCTACATACAATAGGCCTGAGTGGCACGTCCTGTTTGTGGATTTTGGGCAGTCCATAGATGCACGGAGTGGCGTCCCCAGGGTACAGTCTGTAGTATGTCTGCCTGTCGATGAGTCCTTCTTTCTCCAGGTTTTGGAGGTAGCTAATGATTTTCTTCTTATAGCCGCTTGTGGGGTCTCTCTTCAGACGTTCGTATGTATTGGAGTCACTGAGCAAGCTATTGATCTTGGCCTCGTAGTCAGATGTGTTCAGGACCACCATGCATCTGCCTTTATCCGCTGGCAGGATAAGGATGCGTTGGTCCTTTTGCAGTGCTGACAAAGCTTTCCGTTCTTCTCCTGTGATGTTGGACGGAGGAGGCTTAGCACTGTTCAGCACTGCTGTGACTCTTAGTTGGAGGTCCCCAGCTTCTGACTCTGACAAACTGTTATGTTTAATGGCTGACTCTACTGCAGTGATGTAATCTACTGTCGGTATATGTTTAGGGGTCACTGAGAAATTTAGTCCTTTAGCAAGCACATCCTTTTCTGTCTGTGTAAGAACCCTGTTGGAGAGATTCTTTACCCAATTTTCCCTGTTGTCACTAATTTGTCTGGGTGTATCTTTAAAAATACTCCCACTGAAAGTACACCTTTTCTGCACTAAAAGGTTGTGAAACTTCCTGATTTGCCGCTCCTTACTTTTTAAATGCTCAGCCATTTGAATTTTAACTATGAACTTTGTGATCTTATTATGGGCCTCTTCCTCCACTAAAGTTTCTAACATTTTGTGCAGACTAACAAGATTATTTTGGAGGTCTAATATTTTAAAATGAAGCCTTCTAATTCTAAGACCCAAAATCCTCCTAAGGTAACTGTGCTGGATCAATTGATCTAGCACAGTTACCTTAGGAGGTACCACAATTTCCATTGTAGTATACCACAATGGAAATAACTTGTATGCTTTATCCCACTATCCTTGGCAATGTTTGTTTAATGTATTTTATGTAGAGTAAAACTGGCATATAATGGATTTAGGTGGACCAGCAAATTTTGTCCATTATAATCAAAATCTGCGATATGTATAAAATGGACAAAATCCGTTATATGTATGTAATGGATTAGTTACACTCAGGAGGCACTGAACGATCTGCGTGGAATCCCCACCACCAATTAGGTTTACGTATTTCCTTGATTAAACACCTGACCTTGAGTAGGGACTTGCCTCATTTAATGACCAGATTTTGTCTGAAAAAATAAACGCCTGGCTTAAATAAGCGCTGGACATGAGGTGCATTAAAAAGATTACATTTGGTCATGTCACTCGTCTTTCTAAGTCAGCTGCGGAGTGGTACCTTAAAATCCTAAAGCCTGATTTATGCTTCTGGACTCTGTGGCCACACAATGGCATCAACATGCACATTACCCTTTTTAAAGTTCTCCATTGCGTCTTTATGCAATTTGCAGCACGAATAGTGGCTTTTTCTGGATTCATTTGTCCCTCAACGGGCTCCACTTATGTATACAATCATCAACCTCCAAACCAGTGTACAGTACGTACAGTTTCCTCCATGAATTGCGGGTCATTTGAGCGTCTTTTTCTGACACCATGTTGAAGCTCAAAAGCATTGAAATTTTGCTATTTTCTGGTATAGTATAACGCAACACAAAACTAAAGCTGAATGGTGCCCCAACCCGTTCTAAACACCATATCAAAAGCCCCGATGAATCCTCCTGGCACTCACTCAGAAATTCAAGACAGCCTTCACAGGTGATTTTCAAGCTTTAATTAGTATAGTGTTATATGAAAATAGCAAAATTCTGATGCTTTTGAGTTCTAACCCCAATTCAAGTGAAGTTGGGACATTGTGTAAAATGTAAATAAAAACAGAATACAATGATTTGCAAATCCACTTCAACCTATTTTCAATTGAATACACCACAACGACAAGATATGTATGGTTCAAACTGATAAACTTTATTGTTTTTGTGCAAATATTTGCTCATTTTTAAATGGATGCCTGCAACGCATTTCAAAAAAGCTGGGACAGTGGTATGTTTACCACTGTGTTACATCACCTTTCCTTCTAACAACACTCAATAAGTGTTTGGGAACTGAGGACACTAATTGTTTGTAGGTGGAATTCTTTCCCATTCTTGCTGATGTACGACTTCAGTTGTTCAACAGTCCGGAGTCTCTCTTGTCATATTTTGCGCTTCATAATGTGCCACACATTTTCAATGGGCGACAGGTCTGGACTGCAGGCAGGCCAGTCTAGTACCTGCATGCTTTTACTATGCACCCACTTTTGCAGCCCATGCGTACTGTTGTCACACCCGTGGACCCAACCTGCTAATTTAACACTCCTTAAAAATGGTAAGGGCAAGATATAAATGGATCACACACTCAAGTAACACAACTTTGTTTACTAAAGTGGGTAACGATGAACTTTGACTGGAATATTTGACACAGTCATGGTGCATGCATGTGTATACCACTGATTTGGCTTTTTCAAGTAAGTGAAATTATACATTTATTACAGCTGCATTTTCTGAATTTTTGTTTGGTGTGGTAACCTCTGTAAACTACAAAATGATGTTAGCTTGGCTCAAAGGTTTTGAAAATGTTTCAACGCTGTTTGCCATCACTAATAGGTCTGACCGTATATCCGGGCTACTTGGTGGTGGCACATCAACACCATTATTGTGGCAATGCGTTGTTTTTACATCATCTGCTATTGTCAATCTGCAAGCTGTACATTCATGACAAACATTGCTGATGATCTTTCTGAATAAAATAAACGTTGCATATTTCAAGATAAGGAATTAATGTCCTTTTCAAACTTGCCCCATGGGTTCGCTGGTTGTTTTTCTTGCATCTGTACCACGTTATAAAACAGACCATAACTGACGTGCACTGTTGATCTATGTGAATAAAATACATTTGTTTTGTAATTAAAGTGAATTAATGAGTTCATGCACTTTTAAAACTCTGTGTTCAACTCAGCAGCAGGGGTGACTGGATGTTCAAAAAAAAAGAAATGCCTTTCTCGAGCTGATTCCTATCGGGACACCCCTAGATTTAATTATAATGTCAGACCACTTTAAGTATGATTTAGCGCTTGTCCAGACGGACAACTGGCACTTACCGCCAGAGTTTCTAGTTGTGTTGGACAAGCAGACAACCTCTAATGTCGAAACACAAGTCCACATTCAAATAAGCAAGTTCTCAGCAGTAAGTACGTCGATCATTCTTGACATAGCAAACACAAAACAGTCTCCAGACGAGAAACATTCAAGTTATAGCATTACTATGTCCATGACATTAACCGTAGTGACTACTTAAATAATGTAGCCAACACTTCCATCCGGCACTGCAGTAGCAGGCCATAAATTTTGGCATCAGGATTGAATATCCCATTCCAGTGCTAAGCCTTTCCTTGACAGTTCTAGTTGTTGCCACCATTTCAATGTGGAGCATGTGTTGCGCATGAAATTGTAGGTAGCTGACGTCAGTTTCTCAGTTTGTCCTTCAAAGTCTGTGTATATGGAGATCTGGCCTTCCGAGAGCGTGGAGGCCAAGACAACCACTCTGAAATGAGATGGTATAGCCTACGGAGCATTTTGCAATTGTTTCATCAGCTTATCCCATCCCTACCGCCTGTCACCTTAGCAACCTTGACAGCTGCACACAACAAGCTAGCACAGCTGATGTAACATGTATTTTTCAATACTTATTTGAAATTGTCCTATTGTTTTAATAAAATCAGACATTCCCCAGTTTTCTCCAAACCCTCATGCATCTCCAGCACAATCACAAGACGGCCCCATGTCTGACAAGCAAGTTCTGATATTCAAATACCTTCATGAAGACTTCACATGCCTCAGTTCAGTGGAACCACATTCAGATATGGCGCAATATTAGTTTGGCTCTCCATTTCCATCGGTGCAGGTGGGAAACTGTGGATCTACTACTTCTTCTGCTCCTCCCTGGAGTGCAGCCGAGGATCCTGCTAATTCTCATGGTTACTTCCTGTCCATGTGCTCCAACACCTGCCGAACAAGACTTCTCATCAAATGCATCTGCTCTCGGCGATATCTTGAACAAAGAGCAAACCAGAAATCAATCATCCAGAAGAACAGGTGGAGCTGAAAGAAAGCATTCTTTGTAATTTTTCTCATGTGTAGGTCAAAGGATCATGTGGGATAAAAGATCTCCCTGAAATTTGTTGTTTTATTAATATGATGAATAATACATGCATCCAGTGTTAATGTTAGCTGATCAAACAGCTCTGTGTTCTTCACAGTATCAATGTACATCATTATAGGCACGTCAGCATTCAAAAGTAAAAAAAAATACAGGACATCCAGATTTTTATTGAAGCCAGACACTCCTCTAGCATCCATAACTGAGGGAGATAATTTGCATTATTTGGCATGTAAACCAGAGTGTCATCAGCATAAAGGTGAAAAGTAATTTCATAGCATCACAGTAGCCTTCATAACATACACTGTTTTCCCTTGGAATAAGTCGTGGCAGGAATAAATGATTGATGTGAAGGTCACCGCATTCTTGTCACTAAACTATCACACATCTTATGTTGGAAGGCTCAGAAAAGGCTTCATAGGTACAAGTTCATCATTATGATGCATTTTTTTGCATTTTTGTCTTTGACTGGTGCCCGATTAGTATGAAAACAATTCAACTCAGACTTGGTAGAAACTGACCAAGCCAGAAAGTTACATTTATGCTTCTGCATCAAATACAGAATGGGGTGGTGGCCAAGTGGTTAAATTGCTTGGTTTCAGTTCAGAAGGTTCCGGGTTCAAATCCCACCCCTGCCACATTTCTCCATGTAATGTGGAGTTGCGTCAGGAAGGGCATCCGGCGTAAAACTTGTGCCAATTCAACATGCAGATCCACCTTGGATTTGCTGTGGCGACCCCGAGTGCAAACAAGGGAGCAGCCGAAGGGACTTACTTTACTATCAAATACAGAATAAACTGATTAAATAATGGTCAATGAAGGTTGCAACAGCTGTGTTTGGTCCACTTGATGACGGTTCCTCTTACATTTTCTGGTGGGTTTTGTGTGTGTGTGTGTGTGTGTGTGTGTGTGTGTGTGTGTGTGTGTGTGTGTGTGTGTGTGTGTGTGTGTGTGTGTGTGTGTGTGTGTGTGTGTGTGTGTGTGTGTGTGTGTGTGTGTGAGTGACTTGGAGAGAAAAATGGAAGCAGAATGTGTTGATTATAGCTCTCCTGCATTCTTCATCACTTCACCAGGAAACTTTCAAATGTTAGGATTAAAGCATTACCTCAGTTCTGGTGAAATGCATGAATTGCATCTGATTAAAGGCTTGACAGAGGTTAGGAAATATGAGCACATAAAGTGCACCTTATCTCCAAACTACAAAGCAGCACATGTTGCTTAATTCATTGTGAGAAATTACTCAAAATCAGTGGCTTGGAAATTCGGAAATATATGAGCAAATGGAAAAAAACAAAAGGTGACATCATGAAGCACAGTTTCCAATCACCATATTGGTAAAGGCATTCAAAGCCATCTCAGAGGATGTTTTGGTGGTCACAAACCACTGTGATGCTTGATGTCATGCTATTTTTGGGACTCGGGTATGTTGCGCTTGGAAAATATTCACGGCGCTTCACTTTTTCCACATTTTTTATGTTACACCCTTATTCCATAATGGAGTAAATTCATTTTTCCCCTCAAAATTATACTCCCAACACCCCATAATGACAACATGAAAAAACGTTTTTTGAATTTTTTTTGCAAATTTATTAAAAATATCTAAGAAATCACATGTACATAAGTATTCACACTCTTTGCTCAATACTTTGTTGATGCAACTTTGGCAGCAGTTACAGCCTCAAGTCTTCTTGAATAGGATGCCACAAGCTTGGTGCAACTATCTTTTGGCAGTTTTGTCCATTTCTCTTTGAAGCACCTCTCAAGCTCCATCAGGTTGGATGGGGAGCATCGGTGCACAGCCATTTTGAGATCTCTCTAGAGATGTCCAATCGGATTCAGGTCTGGGTTCTGACTGGACCACTCAAGGGCATTCACAGAGTTGTCCTGAAGCCTCTCCTTTGATATCCTGGCTGCGTGCTTAGGGTCATTGTCCAAAAAACATCCTCACAGCGTGATGCTGCCACCACCATGCTTCACTGTAGGGACGGTGCCTGGTTTCACCAAACATGACTCACGCCTTCTCGCCAAAGAGTTCAATCTTTGTCTCATCAGACCAGAGAATTTTGTTTCTCATGGTCTGAGAGTCCTTCAGGTGCCTTTTGGCAAACTCCAGATGAGCTGCCATGTGCCTTTTACTAAGGAGTGACTTCCATCTGTCCACTCTACCATACAGGCCTGATTGGTGGATTGCTGCAGAGATGGTTGTCCTTCTGGAAGTGACCATTGGGTTCTTGGTCATCTGTCATCCACAATCACTCTGTTGGCCTCTTTCTTCCCCTGGATATTCCCTCTTGGGAGGATCACCAAGGCCCATGGTTCGCTGCATCCGCAGCCTGTTCTCTTGGTACCTTTTGGAGTCAAACACAAATTAAAATCATGACACAAAATACTTTGTAAGAATACTGGTTCCTGAAATGATTAAAATCTTGTGCATCCTATAAAAACATTTTTACATTCGCCAATTTTGTAGGATAAATTATGTAATGTTTTGCATGCAGAGTATTTGTTGGTTTGTATATTACCATCTTCACGCAAAAAACTACAGCATTGAATTGTATCAGGCTTGTTTTCAGAAATGGCTGGACACAATTGCAGGACTCAAACACACAGCTCTGTAGGTTAGAATCATTTACTGAAGACATAAGCTGGAGTTGGTACACGGTAAGGCAGTCAATAACGAGCAACGGTACAAAAACATCAGGCTAAAGGTGTGGTCAAGGAAAACAGACAGGTGGTCAAAAACACGAGGCAAGCAGGACGATGAAAAACACGGAATAGAACTGGAAGGAAGGCACATCGATCTGGCGGAGTAGTAGTGGAACCCATGTGCCTTAAATACACCCAGGTGAAGAGTTGTAGATTATGCTGCGTTTACATATAACAATGACAAGTCACGAATGCCACAAAGTATACATTCTTGTCCGCTGATCATGAATATGATGATTTGAGGCAGAGGCGTCAGGTGTCCTCAGGAACTGCTGCAACCTGTTACCATGCATTACGATTAATGGCATGTGTTTCTGGAGAATTATCAGGAACCATTACGCACAGTCAAGAATTAATGTTCCATGCTGTTCCGTGCTGTTCCGTGCTATTGCGCGCAACAGCACATTGTTGTGAATGAGGCAAATTGTCTCCACACACACACACACACATATTCATCCGTCAGCTGTTGCACAATTCAGATCGCTCCAGTTTGCTCCTCAAAATCCACAGCCGAAGAACTTTGTGACTGCATGCTTAGTTGGGCCAAACATCAGGCACAGCAGCAGCAGGTGGAACACCTGCAGGAGCGCGCTGATGAGCATTGGAACGAAATTTTTAGCCAACTTGGCATCACTGTCCTTCTTCAGCATACTGCAGCAATGAAACTGAATGCGGTGCAACAGGATTTAGTTGTGCACATGTCAGAGAAGAATGCTGTCACGCTCTATTAAGGATCACCACTAATCAAGATGGATTAACACGCTCAGTTGCGACCTCCACGACATGAGGCGAAATGAGGGTGGTGCGTGACATTTGTGGAAGATTTTTTTTGCCAGTCAAAACATGCTCCACAGAAATGATCACGGATATCACGCACCAACACGCACCATTAAGAAACCTATTCAGATGGGTTAAGTCACGTTAAGAATGTCAGGAATGTGCTAAGAATGACGCAAATATGACATCCGTAACATGTCTTGCCTATGTGTAAATGCACCATTAGAAACAGGTGTGGGTGGACAAAATGAGATGCCCATCACCAAGCACCAAGACACAGACAAGAGAGATAGTGACAAAAAAGACCCAAACAGGAAACAGACCAGCAAGAGAACTAACATGTACAAAAGCAAACACAAAAATAAACAGAGTCAACATTAAGCAAAACACCAAATCCTGACAAACTGAATGAAATTTGGTAAGGTTTGTTTGTTTGTTTGTTTGTTTGGGTTAGCAATAATTAGGGTAACTACAGAATTTAAGGCTCAGTAAATTATTCAGATTGACTGATCAAAATATATATTGATTGATTGAGTTTATTTTGTAAAATCAATCTAAACACAGAAAGGTAAATATATCAATATACACAGATGACACAATAAAGCATAAACGCTTACTTCCGTTGTGGTACTTGTGAAGCTACCGATAGAATAAAATGAGTAAAAATTGAACAGAGAACAGCAATTGTATCTCTGTAGAAGTGTAGATGAAAACAAATTTAGCACAGAGATTCAGACTAGGAAATAATGGACTAGAAGACAAGATAGTATTTTGGACTAGAAATCACATTAAAAACAAATAAAAGAGTTGATGTTAATCTTACCCTTTATTTTGTGATGTTTGATATTGTTGATTCCCGGCAGAATATTGAAGTTTATAATACCTCTGGCCAACTTCTTCTGAGAGCAAACGAAGCGCTGACTGCAGAGCAAAAGGCTGGAAGTAAAGAACCCCAACTCCTCTCGCCTCTCTGTCAGAAATTTTGCAAACCGCTCACTGACTCCATTATGACTGTGCTTGGGGAAATGAATGCCATGGAAAATTAATTAAAAGGTCAAGACATCAAAGAGCCATGATTCTTCATGCTGCCATAAAGTAGGTGGTAATGCACCAACACCAATGCGCCTGCAATGGTGGATGCACCAGTTTTTAACACACAGACTCATGTTAGCACTAACAACAAAGACTAGAGTCAGAGGCGGTACCAGGGTGACAAACTTGGGCATTTGTCCTCTAGGAGCGGGCGGGGGGGGGGCAAAAAAGACACTCAAAATTGGTGTAAAATACAACATGCACAACATCTTGAAACATTTTTTCCCTGTAGCTAAATGTAGAACGCAAGAAAGGCTGCAGATGATACTAAGGTAAAGTCCCTTCGGCTGCTCCCTTGTTTGCACTCAGGGTCGCCACAGCAAATCCAAGGTGGATCTGCATGTTGAATTGGCACAGGTTTTACGCTGGATGCCCTTCCTGATGCAACTCCACATTACATGGAGAAATGTGGCAAGGGTGGGATCTGAACCCGGAACGTTCTGCACTGAAACCAAGTGCATTAACCAGTTGGCCAGCACCCCTGCCGCTAACATACTAAAGTAAACATCAATAACGTAGAACATAGAACATAGGATAACAATAGAAGATGTGCAGTAATTCAGGAAGAAACAGGATATTTACAGTAACCCAGACACAATTTACAGGGCTAGTCTGCCGCTAGCCTTGGCCATTTCTGACACAAACTGATTAATGTCAAGATTTTTTGCTCTGTCTTTTTCATTGGCCAAAATTATTAAATCTCTCTTCCTTGGATGGAGGATTGATCTGCAGAAGTTACAATTGAAATTGACATCAAAAGACCGCAGGCTACAGTGGGTTGCCGCAGACTTTACACCAAGCCCCCTCTGGTGGCTATTTCTGGCCGATGAAAACATCGCTGACCTCAATACAAATACATGTAATTTGGTCACTTTTCAAAGGGGTCAGACTCGTCCATAAAGTCAATTTAATGTACAATGGTTCATTTCAGGTCAGCTTGGTGTTCCAGGCAGTGAGAGCTGTCAGTTGGCTGTTAGAAGCAATTCAGAGACAAAACAAAACCAGCTGATTTCAACAGACAGTCAATGCAGCCCGAGCTTGTTTTCATCAGGCAGCCAGTCGCAGAGGTATGGATTCTGGCCTTCGGACTGGCCACTTCAGCGGAAGTGACGTGGCTCGGCATCCATAAATTGCTAATCAGAATAAACATGCCCTTACATGCTAAATGTCTGTCATTAGACACTTTATTAATCTATCAGGGAGGAACAATTAGCTCTTTTATTAAGGTGTATATTTATCTCAACATTTAGCTAAATATTTAGCTTGATATTTGTAAATATTCGGCTAAATGTGTGAATACTTACATTAACTAATCTGCTAAAATTTTAGGTTTGACAGAAATTGTAGTGTTTGCCTTTTTTTCTCCCCAATTTTTGGTCTTCATCTGTGGATCAAATGAAAATCTAAACTGAAATGTTACTAGCATTCCCCTTTTTCTCCATCAAATAAACCAGTTAATTATGAACATAAGCCTCATTTCAAATTTCAATATTGATATTCTTCTTCTTATTATTATTAATATTATTATGATTCTTCTTCTTCTTCTTCGTCTTCTTCTTCTTCTTCTTCTTATTATTATTATTATTATTATTATTATTTTGTCAGCGTACATGACTAAGCTGGTTAAATCAAATCAAATCAACTTTATTTATATAGCGCCAAATCACAACAAACAGTTGCCCCAAGGCGCTTTATATTGTAAGGCAAGGCCATACAATAATTACAGAAAAACCCCAACGGTCAAAACGACCCCCTGTGAGCAAGCACTTGGCTACAGTGGGAAGGAAAAACTCCCTTTTAAGAGGAAGAAACCTCCAGCAGAACCAGGCTCAGGGAGGGGCAGTCTTCTGCTGGGACTGGTTGGGGCTGAGGGAGAGAACCAGGAAAAAGACATGCTGTGGAGGGGAGCAGAGATCAATCACTAATGATTAAATGCAGAGTGGTGCATACAGAGCAAAAAGAGAAAGAAACACTCAGTGCATCATGGGAACCCCCCAGCAGTCTAAGTCTATAGCAGCATAACTAAGGGATGGTTCAGGGTCACCTGATCCAGCCCTAACTATAAGCTTTAGCAAAAAGGAAAGTTTTAAGCCTAATCTTAAAAGTAGAGAGGGTGTCTGTCTCCCTGATCCGAATTGGGAGCCTGAAAGCTGAAGGCTCTGCCTCCCATTCTACTCTTACAAACCCTAGGAACTACAAGTAAGCCTGCAGTCTGAGAGCAAAGCGCTCTATTGGGGTGATATGGTACTATGAAGTCCCTAAGATAAGATGGGACCTGATTATTCAAAACCTTATAAGTAAGAAGAAGAATTTTAAATTCTATTCTAGAATTAACAGGAAGCCAATGAAGAGAGGCCAATATGGGTGAGATATGCTCTCTCCTTCTAGTCCCTGTCAGTACTCTAGCTGCAGCATTTTGAATTAACTGAAGGCTTTTCAGGGAACTTTTAGGACAACCTGATAATAATGAATTACAATAGTCCAGCCTAGAGGAAATAAATGCATGAATTAGTTTTTCAGCATCACTCTGAGACAAGACCTTTCTAATTTTAGAGATATTGCGCAAATGCAAAAAAGCAGTCCTACATATTTGTTTAATATGTGCATTGAATGACATATTCTGATCAAAAATGACTCCAAGATTTCTCACAGTATTACTAGAGGTCAGGGTAATGCCATCCAGAGTAAGGATCTGGTTAGACACCATGTTTCTAAGATTTGTGGGGCCAAGTACAATAACTTCAGTTTTATCTGAGTTTAAAAGCAGGAAATTAGAGGTCATCCATGTCTTTATGTCTGTAAGACAATCCTGCAGTTTAGCTAATTGGTGTGTGTCCTCTGGCTTCATGGATAGATAAAGCTGGGTATCATCTGCGTAACAATGAAAATTTAAGCAATGCTGTCTAATAATACTGCCTAAGGGGAACATGTATAAAGTGAATAAAATTGGTCCTAGCACAGAACCTTGTGGAACTCCATAATTAACCTTAGTCTGTGAAGAAGATTCCCCATTTACATGAACAAATTGTAATCTATTAGATAAATATGATTCAAACCACTGCAGCGCAGTGCCTTTAATACCTATGGCATGCTCTAATCTCTGTAATAAAATTTTATGGTCAACAGTATCAAAAGCAGCACTGAGGTCTAACAGAACAAGCACAGAGATGAGTCCACTGTCTGAGGCCATAAGAAGATCATTTGTAACCTTCACTAATGCTGTTTCTGTACCATGATGAATTCTAAAACCTGACTGAAACTCTTCAAATAGACCATTCCTCTGCAGATGATCAGTTAGCTGTTTTACAACTACCCTTTCAAGAATTTTTGAGAGAAAAGGAAGGTTGGAGATTGGCCTATAATTAGCTAAGATAGCTGGGTCAAGTGATGTCTTTTTAAGTAATGGTTTAATTACTGCCACCTTAAAAGCCTGTGGTACATAGCCAACTAATAAAGATAGATTGATCATATTTAAGATCGAAGCATTAATTAATGGTAGGGCTTCCTTGAGCAGCCTGGTAGGAATGGACATGTTGATGGTTTGGAGGAAGTAACTAATGAAAATAACTCAGACAGAACAATCGGAGAGAAAGAGTCTAACCAAATACCGGCATCACTGAAAGCAGCCAAAGAGAACGATATGTCTTTGGGATGGTTATGAGTAATTTTTTCTCTAATAGTTAGAATTTTATTAGCAAAGAAAGTCATGAAGTCATTACTAGTTAAAGTTAAAGGAATACTCGGCTCAATAGAGCTCTGACTCTTTGTCAGCCTGGCTACGGTGCTGAAAAGAAACCTGGGGTTGTTCTTATTTTCTTCAATTAGTGATGAGTAGTAAGATGTCCTAGCTTTACGGAGGGCTTTTTTATAGAGCAACAGACTCTTTTTCCAGGGTAAGTGAAGATCTTCTAAATTAGTGAGACGCCATTTCCTCTCCAACTTATGGGTTATCTGCTTTAAGCTGCGAGTTTGTGAGTTATACCACGGAGTCAGGTACTTCTGATTTAAGGCTCTCTTTTTCAGAGGAGCTACAGCATCCAAAGTGGCTTCAATGAGGATGTAAAACTATTGACGAGATACTCTATTTCACTCACAGAGTTTAGGTAGCTACTCTGCACTGTGTAAATAAAGGTTAAATTAAACATAGCAGTAAATCTTGAGTTTTCATTGGGTGTGCTTTTCTCGGGGTGGGCACTGCCCACCCTGTGAGTTACCATAATGCCTTTGGAGTCTAAGAATTCTAACCTGTGGAGGGCAGTACTACGCCGTTGTTGCATTTTTTTCAAGTGAAGAAGAAGCAGCTAGCAGCATTGAGGAGTCGTCTCGAGGCTTCTAGAAACAACGTGCAGTGGTTAGTCACCGGCACTTAAAGCGGTTCTCACATATAGACTTTCTGGGCACAACTAAAACCATTCGTTTTCCCAAATGGCAAAGTGGGGAGAAGGAGACCCTCGCTGGATTGTTGAAGAGAGAGCCGATGCGACTAATGTCAACAACTGGCACTGGTGAGAAGTGATGGAAGGACACACATTGTTCGCTAGCCGGCTAATGCTAACTTTACCGCTAGTCGCTGAGCACCGAGTTGTTATTATTTTTTGTTTGTTTTGTTTTTCGATTATCGCCCTCCACCATGATTACTGATTTGTTTACAGATACATCTACCTGCAACACTTTCAATGTAAATATGTGAACGTAACTAGATAAGGGTTTTCAAGTCGGCATTAGCTTGTTAGGTATTTGAAAATTAGCATAGATTTTTTTTTTACAACATTTATTACAACACGCGTGTTTAGTTGTAACATCTAATATAATTGTTTTTATGTACTTCTTACAGTAGGGACCTGGACCTTTAAAGTCACATAGGTGCTAATCAAATTGAATGTACTGTGAACAAGATTTAGACGTATCCGATGTGCTTTAGCAATAAAAATAAAAGATCCTCTATATATAATATTGATAAATTAATTTAAAAAATCCAGCACACCTTTATGCTGTTAAGACTACATTCTTATTATTGTATCTGCTCCATGAAGAGTTGACGTCACACTGCGTTGCATTTCTGGGTAATTTCCGTCTATTTTGTGGACTTGCTGTATTTGGATGCACAGGCTTTCTTTGGGTTAGTGGGTTAGAAGCTTGGCCTTTCTTATTTTGAGCTTGTCTTGAGTTTTCGTTTGTGATTCTGAAAACCCAGTCAGCAAAAAGTACCACTGCATGTTACAAGATAATTTATTGTTCATATGCAGGTTAACACAGAGTCAACGTTGCAATGAAATGCTTAGGATGAGAACTGTTCAAACTCGCAGGAAGTACTAATAGCATGCAATATAAATACCGAAAATATAAGCATATGTAAAAAATAATAATAATAGTCAGCAGTAGTCAGGTTGTAGTATTCACAGGTTGTAGTATTGTTCATATTGCACATAGTATTATTGCACATGACATATTGCACAGTTGTGTAGCAGGTTAAGGCACAGGTAATAATAAATAGTAAAAACTGAGATGAGTTATGAAAGGTAAGGTGGTGACATACAAGATAGTCACATTGATAACAGAAATAGACATATAGTGTTAAAGAAGTGGCTTAGTGCAGTGTTATTATCATAGTTATGTCTTATTTCAAGTTCAGTAGTCTGACAGCCTGTGGATAGTAACTGTTCCTGAGTCTTTTGGTACGGGTTGGCAGACTCCTATACCTCCTGCCAGAGGGTAACAGTTCGAATAGTCCTTTTGCGGGGTGAGTGTGATCCTTAATGATGCTGCGTGCCTTACGCCGGCACCGGCTGTGGTAAATGTCCTGGATGGTGGGAAGACTGCTGCCAGTGAGGTCCTCAACCGTGCACACCACCCTCTGCAGTGCTTTCTGACTCTGGCTGGTACAGCTCCCGTACCACACTGTGAGGCAGCCCGTCAGCACACTCTCGATGAAGCACCTGTAGAAGTTCATGAGGATGGTGGTGTTTGTGCCAAACTTCTTCAGCCTTCTCAGGAAGTAGAGTCTCTGCCGGGCTTTCTTAACCACAGTGTCTGCTTGTAAGGTCCAGGATAAGTCCTCGGTGATATGGACGCCGAGGAACTTGAAGGTGCTGACCTGCTCCACCTCTGTGTTGTTGATGAGGATGGGAGAGTGCTGACCTCCGCGCTGTCTCCTGAAATCCACTATCATCTCCTTAGTTTTGCTGATGTTCAGAGAGAGGTTATTCTCCTGGCACCAGCTGGTCAGTGATTTCACCTCATCTCTGTAGGCAGTCTCGTCGATGTCAGTGATGAGGCCCAAGATGGTGGTGTCGTCAGCAAACTTGAGGATCACGTTAGAGCAGTGCTTGGCTGTACTGTCATACGTGAAGAGGGAGTAGAGAAATGGACTGAGAACACAGCCCTGAGGAGCACCCGTGCTGAGGACAAGTGTGGAGGAGAGGTGTCTGCCGATTCTCACCGCCTGTGGTCTGTTAATGAGGAAATCCAAGATCCAGCAGCATATGGACTTCTCCAGGCCTAGGGCAGTGAGTTTGGTGACCAGTTTGGAGGGGATTATGGTGTTGAATGCTGAGCTGTAATCAATGAAGAGCATTCTCACATACGTATTCCCCTTCTCCAGATGGCTGAGGGAGGTGTGAACTGCCAGAGCAATGGCGTCCTCTGTCGACCTGTTTGCTCTGTATGCGAACTGCAGGGCGTCTAGGGTGTCGGGGAGGGAGGCACAGATATGTTTCTTAATGATCCGCTCAAAGCACTTAATGATGACAGATGTGAGTGCTATAGGCCGAAAGTCATTTAGACAAGTTGCTGTGGGGGTCTTTGGGATAGGAACAACGGTGGAGGTCTTGAGGGTGGTGGGCACAATAGACAAGCTCAGTGACAGATTGAAGATGTTGGTAAACACCTCGGCGAGTTGGTCATCGCAGACTCTCAGCACCCGCCCTGGGATGCCGTCGGGCCCGGGAGCCTTATGAGGGTTTACTTTCTTGAATGCCCGTCTCACTGTAGCTGTGTCTATGTAGAGTGTGGCGTCCTCACTGTCCACATGTGGTTTGGTGACAGGTGTGGTGTTGTCTGCATCAAACCGGGCGTAGAACGTGTTGAGCTCGTCCGGGAATGATGCTCTGGGCATCTCCACAGACCTGCTCCTCTCCTTGTAGTCCGTCATGCAGTGGAGGCCATACCAGTTTGCCATACAGTTGTGGCAATTGTTCTGGGAGGCAACTAAATCATATAATGAGGCTTTTTGCCTTTTTCGGAGTTGGAAAAGCATGAATGGAAGTAGGCTGAGGAGATGATGAGAAGGCTGTATTGTGTGGGGTTAGCCACAGTAAGATGGAACGATGTTTATTTTCAATATATTCCTGATTTGATGACTGTGAGTTCTCTTCATTTTTGCACCCAGCCACTGCAGATTTGTTGTTGTGTTTGTTTTTGTTTTGTTTTTTAATTCATGCACACTGCATGCACTGGTTTCAAAGACAAGCTGGCTTAAAATGTCTGGGTATGTGGTGGTAGTGCATCAGGGTCTTTTCAGTCTTAGGCTGCAAAGTCATATGGATTGATGTTTATATCAGTATTTCATTGTCAGTATTTTCTTTGAATGCCATTTCTTGGTGTTCCTATTTAATTTGTTCCTTTTCTTCTGTCTGCTGTTTTCCATCTTTTGCTTTTTCCAACAAAAATGCAATTCTTTGGGGAGGGAAAAGAAGAAAAAAAAAAAACAATTATCATAGCAGAACAGCATAAACAGAATGTTCATGTTCATCTTCAACTGCTTGGTCCAATTAAGGGTCGCGGGGTGCTGGAGCCTATCCCAGCAGTCATAGAGCACGAGGCGGGGTACACCCAGGACAGGACACCAGTCTGTCACAGGGTCACAAACAAACCCACTCGCACACCTACAGACAGTTTAAAGATTCTAATCTACCTAACCAGCATGTCTTTGGATGTGGTGGAAACCAGAGCACCCGGAGGAAACCCATGCAAACATAGGGAGAACAGAATGTGTGCCTTCTTAATTCTTGGTTTGGCACCATCCCTAAGTGCAGTGAGGTGTAAATGATATGTGACAGAACGTCATGTTCTCAACTTAATAGGGTTGTTACAATCACTTTAGGCTGTTGTTAGAGGTCTGAACCCTGCCTCTGACATTATCAGCTGTTGGTCGGGATACACATGTGCAGTGGGTCAAATACAGGGCTTGACAGCAATATTTGCCCACTTAGCATTGGTGACTGAATGGTTTTTGTCTGAAAATATGTTGTCAGGACCTCTCCCCTGTGTTTCTTTTGTGGCGTTGTGTAGATTAACAAATAAATTCATTAATTTTCTGAACCTGCTTAGTTCAATTAAGGGTCATGGGTGGGAGGGTTCAATGGAGCCCAGGGTTATAGGCTTGAAAGTTGGCTGAAAACACACGATTGCAAACCTCCGCCGAGTCCAAACAAAGACAGAAAGAAGAAGAAATGTGGTCGTAAACCTCTGTTCATTCTACACAATTTCGCCACAGAAAAGAAAGTTCCAGATGGACGTAAAAGTCGGACTAAAACTGTAAGTTTCTTGCACACTTATTTTGTCAATATCCTGAAACCATGCCGCTGTTTTCGTGCATCGGCTTTTGACTGTAATGTCGCGCCATGAATGACGTGGCGCGTAATATTGTAAAATTGACATGTTCTGTAAACAAACTGCATGCATGCACATATCATTGTATGTCTGTCAACTTATCAAAACAAACGTGACACCAAAGAGGTTATATGTGAGACTCACCGTCATTGTCATCATTATGAAGCCAGCGGAGTCGCGATTTCTCATCCCTGCTTAGCAAATATTCTGCAATATCCACGGTTTCAGTCTCTGGACTTCGTCTAACCATCCGTCAGTTGCCTTCAAGGGGTCAGAAATTTGTTTTTCTCCAACTATCAACAACATGTCAACCCATTTTTAATCAGATGGTATCATGCTTTTTTAACTAATAGATTACAACAAGTCAGAGTTAACCGAGCTCTTTCGGTACTCAAATCATCAAGCACAGGTGCACCACAAGGCTGTGTCAGTTCTCCTGTCCTCTTCACTCTTTATACTAATAACTGTATAAATAACTACTGTAATAACTTTGTTATTAAATTTTCTGATGACACAGCCATTTTGAGCCTACTGCACAAAGACTCAAGTCCAACAAAGTACTTCTCTGAAGTGAAACACTTTGTGCAGTGGTGTGATGACAACCACTTGGTTTTAAATGTTAATAAAACCAAGGAAATGATTCTGGATCCAAGGACTGTTGGGGACCATACTCCTGTGGTCATACATGGTACTCCTATTGACCAGGTCAGCTCATACAAGTACTTGGGGCTGCACATAGACAGTACTCTCAGCTGGACTGTACATGTGGACAGTTTGTGTTCTCGACTCCATCAGAGACTTTATTTCCTTCGTAGACTTCGTTTGTATGGAGTCAATCAAAAAATAATGTTGTTGTTTTACCAGGCAGTGCTAGAGAGCCTAGTCAGATATGGGATGACTGCCTGGTACGGCAACCTCTCTGTACAACTTAAAACAAAATTTAACAGACAAATTGACAATGCAATGAAGATAATTGGAAAGAAACAATATCAGTCCCTCAGTTCACTCTATGAAAAGTCTGGCTTGAAAGCAGCTCAGAGGATACTGATGGATTCAGCTCATGTCCTTCACACAGAGTACACTCTCCTTCCCTCTGGGAGAAGGTATAGAGTCCCTCGGAGCAGACTGAATAGACTCAAAAATTCATTTGTCCCCATGTCCATCAAATTGCTAAAAAGTAATGTCTAAAACTGGAATTGTGCAATACTTATGGTGTTTCTCCTGACTTCCTGTCATGTTAATTTGTTATGGATGTGGTTGTGTTTTTACTTGTATCTGTTTGTTTTCCTTTTGTAAAGGCACTTAGCATGAGTCCAAGACAAATTTCCCTGAGGGGACAATAAAGTGTATCGTATCTATCGTAACAAGCACGGGTCATTTTCAACAGCAGCGTGCAATTCCTCCTTTGTCGGCACTAACAGTACTTTCTGTACAGATGCAGCACACGCAAACACAACCAGCTCATCTTTCCATTTCTGTCCACTGCCGTACGTAGTCCTGGTTGTAACAGGCAATCCGCGGAGCTTACAAAAACACTTTAAATCGTCAACTTTTCAGCGGTTGAAATGGTCCAAATCACAGCACTCCTCGCTGCTTTCTGCCGCCATAGCTTGTGGGTTGGTAGCTGAAAACTTTAGCCTGCCCATAATGCACCGCGCAGCCTGAGATGCGCACTTCGCTTATAGAGGGGGAGGTTTTCTGAAGCTGGGCTGTTTGAGAAAGCTCTCTTCCCCAGTGTTCTAGCTGCGGTTAGCAGCAAATTTCTGCCCGGCTCTCGGCTTCAGATTGTCTGTTCATCGAGCACGGATTTTCCGAAAAATGAACTGAATTGTTGCTGAAAATGTGTGCTAAAAAGTTAGCTGCTTTACTGTCCCGAGGCTGTAAAACACCAGCTCAGCGTGCAGCCGAGGAGGACAGTGAACAGATTCTGTCCACTGAATGGGGAAAAAGTCTCCATTAAATCCATTAAAATCGTGAGCGTCCATGATGATATTTATTTTACAGTTGAAAGGCTTCATGTTTACCAGACATTCGATGTTTTTGCAGCACTTAAACAAGAGAGGAAGAAAGAGAGAGAGACTGAGGGAGAGAGAAAGCAAGCAAGACAGAGAAAGAGTGAGCGAGAGACAGAGAGCGAGCGAGAAACAGGCGGACAGAGAGGGAGACAGGGAGAGGGGGAATGCTGTCTTTTCTCTTTAAGTCTGTAAAAATAAGGCTATAAAAGTCTAAAAAATAAAAGTACTTAATTCTTTCACCAAAACATCCAGTCTAGGCTTTTATCTTAGATGCACCTTGTGGAAAATTGTAGCTCAACTTTCAGGTCTCCTTTTTAATAAAATCAACAAGAATAATAATAATATTAAAGCAAACAGAGCTCTGGTATCAGATCGGAAAAGTATCAGTATCCGCAGATATGCAAATTCAGATATCGGGATTGGATCGGAAGTGAAAAATTGTGGATCGGTGCATCCCTAGTCAAAAACGTTTGTAAACCCTAAAATCAAACATTTTAATTCCTGTCTCAATCCCTGAACAATTTCTGTATGTTTTTTTGGTAAAAGATTTTTTTTTTTGCTTTGTACACACAATCTATGCTGTTTGGAATTTTACTATATCTGTTAATTTTATTATTTTTGACTTTTTGAAGAGTGAGTGAGTATGGTCTTGATAGCAACATTATGAAGGACCCGTATTGCTCTTTTTTTTTTTTTTTTTTTTTTGAAGAATAGTTAATGATTTTATTGAACTCATGTAGTTATTGCCCCAGATCTCTAATTGAAAATCGGGAAAGACAGTGGAACAGAATAGGATGCGGAGTGATTTATGATCCAGAACATGTTTTGCTTTGTTTAACACTGAAATGATTCTTGATCAGTTGGCTTGTATATATTTGATGTGTGGTTTCCAACTGATTTTCCTCATCTATTATTGCCCCAAGGATTTTATTTTTATTAACGCTTTCAATCGGTACCCCGTCTGTCTATTTGCACTTACGTATTCCTTCTGCAGTTCACAAATAACATTAGTTTTATTTAAGTTTAATGACACTGTGTTTTGTCAAACTACATTTTCAATTTGTTAATTTCTTCTGTGAGTTCCTTCAGCATTTCCATCAGAACTATCTGCCAAGCTGGAAAATTGCTGCATCCTAGTAAGGGCAAAATACTACGAGAGGAGGAATTTTTTTTCTTCTTCTTACCAAAATGGGCGCTATACTCACTGTAGTTTGTTGTCTGGAATAGCCCCAGATTGCACTTCAGAGCTTATAGAATTAAAAAATTTTCTGGTTTCAGCTTTTTTGTTTTTCATCACTTTCATCCCTGTGGTTTAGGTGAGTTTTACTGTATGTCCTAACGTTAAGAACGGAGCCACAGATTAATTGCAGTGTTTACATAAGTGTGAAGTCTTGTTATGATGACTCATTTTTAAGTGATAACTGTTCATTTTGATGCAGTCATGGTAAAAGCAGCAGGTGCTTTCCACTGTGAGAAAACAGTGCGCGTGCACATCCATTAATCATAAACGCAGCCCGTTAGAAACAGTTTGCTAGAGGCTCAGCTTTGTGCAAGCTTTTACGTATTGTCATCGATATAACTGTGAAAAATCTTAAGAAACACATCTGTGTAATTGACATATTAAATAAGATAAGCCATCCAAAATAGATTCACGATGTTGGCAATGGTGTGTGCTACTGTAGAAGCCACAAGCCTGTATGATATTAACCTTATTTTAACAAAAACTTGTTTTATTTGCGATGTCACCAAAAGGAACTACACTACCCAAAACCTGAAATTGAAAATGGCGATGTCACTGATTGGTGGCTGTCACTGTTACCAGGTAAATTTTTTGTTGTTGTTTTTTAAACCCCATGAACCATAGAGTAACCAGTTGTTTTGCTGCTGGTGCTCTCAGTTAATGTTACTTGGGAAATGCTGCCGAAGTGAACAGTGAGTGGGCTCACCCATAGTGCTGAAACATTTACTCAAGTAACTCAAACAATTTGGTTACAAAAAAACGTTTGAGGCAAATTCTTGCCTCAAGGCTTCATTTAATTAATGTAAGGCCCTAATCAATGTAGCAGCAGAAGATACAACTTTCCAAAGTAGGGCACTGAGTAAAATAAAGCCCTTTTAAGAGTAAGAGGGCCCGTACTGATCATCTGAAATAGACTTATAGTGTATTTAAAGTGAAGCAGTGTGTTTTGTGTATTTTTTTTAAAAACAAATGCATGTCACTGTGTTTTGGTTCACTGGTTGCTCTCCACCTTTCAGATGAAATGAAAGGATGCATTGCACACTTTAATTTAACTAAGTTTAAGTATTCAAAAAATGGCTTTATTTGGAGTTTTCATCAACAAGGTGAACAGTGAATTTATCAAAGCTGCACTCCAAAATCCAGTTTTTCACAAGCTATGCTCATGTGCATCCTGTCAGCTGATTGACGATTTCACCGACCGCCTGCACTCACGGTCTGGGAACGCGTTAAAACTTGTGACGAGGCGAAAAAATAAATGATTACCAAGGACAACAGAGAGAGAACACCCTAAATCTGAAAAGCTGCATGATGGGGAAGCGCCATTGTGCCATTGCTCAGGGAGAGCCCTGGCAATGTTCATATTGTTTAAAAAGACACAAGTGCTTTTTATCCAAATAATCAATAGAATACTCGATTCCAAAAATATTTGATAACTGCAGCTCAACTCACCCAACAGAGCAGTGTCCTTTGTATGCTTTTGCTACACCAAATTCAAATCCAGCTTGATATACGTATATTTATCATATTACATCAAAATTCTGCTCTTTACTCTTAAACCAGCACTCGTGAGATACAAGAAAAATGGGGCTGATAATTCATACACTTCCTATCAGTTTTATTGCCCTGGAAACTGTGGCAATGAAATCAGGGCGATACAAAAAAAAAAAACATTGAAAATACCAGGCTTTGTATCTCCACGCTTTTCATGTAATCAGGAGGCACCATTTCTCGGCCCCACCAATGACACACACCCATTTTGTGTTACCCTGGTGACAAGTGGAGGATCCTGATACAGGATCCATATCATTTCATTCAACCAAGATGTCTGATCAGAGTGAGTTTTAGCCTCCCTAGCAGGGAGAATTCTACAACTTGAGTCTCATACTCAAGTTGTGAGACACCGGTGAAGAGGACACTTAAGACTTTATCAAGAGACATAAGAAATTTACATGATTTACTTGCGTTATTCATTCTACGTGAGTTATGTGTTTCATTATTGTTCCTTATTTTTGTTGTAATATGTGATAAATGTCTTATTGCATATCTCCCCCACCACAGTTTGTTAGTTTTGAGATCTCTTGTTGTGGGTGGCTGTAATTTACTCATAACTAAATTATCATATTCACCACAGGAGATGTGGAATGCGACTTGGAAGGGACCTGAAATATATTCGTGTCTGAGGAGTCAGACGCCCGAGCAGTTCAGGAGCAACATACTGTACCATATCAGTATTGACTAAATTATATATACTGTACCAGACAAAAATTTGGCCTGATACCCATTTACACCTGGATAGAATGAAATACTGCAGATGAACTGATCTGTCCGAGGACACGGGCAGGTAGCATGGTTGGGAATCAAACCCAGGTCTACATATTGGTACCCCAACTCGTATCCCACTGAGCTACTTACTGTACATGTCAGCAAAGCAGTGACGTGCGGTGAGGTTGATGGCTGGTGAGGCACTGATTTCATCACAATCAGATTTACAAACATATAAACCAACACAGAGTAGCTTATTCACCGTTTGACTGGCAGGAATTAATGGGTTATGTTTTAAAATCTCATATCAGCATTCTTTACACATACAAACTGTCGCACACTTAATTCAAAAAACATTATGGTCTTACCTCGTATAAATGAAGTCCACATGTGGTGCTCATTCTGAACAAAAGCACTGATGACTTGTTTGTAAGTATTCCTTATTTTCCTTCAGTTTTAAAGTCTCTCTGTCTCAGTGGAGATCACTGCCAGGGAAGAAAGTCATCTTTTCTGCCTTTGAATGTGAGTGGTTGACCGCTCGTGTTTGATGAGAAAATTCTTCAGGTCACAATATCCCATCTGAGTCCCAACAGTCACAAGATGAGAAAAGAAGGCAGCAGAACAAGTGTTTTCTTGCTGGACGTCCCACTCCATTTGAAAAGAGCAGGTCTTCTGTCCTGCAGTCTGAAACAGTCCTTCTAGTGTTGGTCTTCCTTTAATTATTACCTCCTGCTTCGATTGGAAGTCCAGTTTAGAAAATTTTCAGGTTGGATATGTAATCCTCCATTTTGAAAGTAAAATAAATGGAACGTGGCTCTTAAAGCCTGGGTCCCACCGAATAATAAGCCATCAATAATGAGCCACGCATGAGTGTGTCAGCGATTATTCGAAGAATGACCCACGTTTTCATCTATCAGGTATCTGCTATGAAGGTGCCTCTATGTGCCTCTCTGTACCCAGCGTGTGCCACGTAGCAGCCTCTTGAGCCATGACCGACCTGTCATTAGAGCCTCGAATGGCTCGCATCAGCCACACTAAGTCACGTAGCGCCATGATAACACAATGTTGGCGCATGTTTAGGCATGATGGATTTGGTCAAAACATCTAGCCCTCCCACACCTGGTCCCTTTAAAATGTGGGTTTTCAATTCACAGCAGCATTTAAAGATGTCACATTTTTTAAATGCAGTCCAAAAATAGATGCTCCAGTACAGTCCCGCGGTTGTGCGCTGTGTGCCAGGCTGCTGTCCACCTGTAATGCACCAGACCAGCTAGAACCGAACCAAGTGTTCCTGGACAGCCACCTCTGTGTTCCTTCTCACTGGTTTCCTTTCCATCTGTGGCTTGCTGGCTTTATTTTTTTTCTCTGGTTTAAACATAGTCATTTTCACACCGTGATCCCACTTTAAACTTTGTGTTCGTCCGTTTATTTCTGCAAAATTGCACTTTTGCATGGTGCCGTTCTGCATACACGAGGTGTCCGCTTTAATTATATACACCTGGATATCACGGGTGGGATTTGAACCCGGAGCCTTCTGAACTGGAACCAAGCTCATTAACCACTTGGCCACCACTCCGCAGCTTACAAGTTACCGTGATACAACTTTTAACTTTGTGTTATGTCTTCAAAAGCGGTCTTTTGCGCGCTCTCCTTCTGTGTGGCTGCGCAGCTCTTCCACGGCTTTAAACACACATCCACTTTCACACAGTCATCCAAATTTTAACTTTGTGTTTGTCCAGTATTGACTGAAAAATCACTCTTTCATGAGCTGGCGTTCTGCCTAATGCTCCTTTGGAGCGGGATGAGTCACTGCGCAGTGCGCACATACAACGGAGCTCATGTGATCCATTAACAAGATATTAAATCAACCATAGACATACTTTTACACCTAGGAACTGTTTTACCAAGCTATAAAAACATTAAAAATACTTACCGTAAGCTGTTCAAAATACATTCCATATGGAGCAGGAAAGAGAGGGGGGAAAAAATGTCCAGATGAAACAGTCCTCTGTGATTCCAGAAGTGATTAGAGGTATTTTCAGCATCCAAGGTTTGGCAGAAAATGATTAATCTGCTACAAAATAATTATTTTATACACAGCGTCCAGCGACAGAGCAGGTGGAATTGTGTGCGCAAGAGGGCAGCCGCTCCAAAATAGCCTCTCACGTACTGCGTAGCTGCCAGGTGCACAGATAATGGGCTTTTAGCAGCCTCGTAAGCGGTAAGTCGTTGCAGTAATTCGTACACAAACTGCGCCACGCTGTTGTTGCTAAATTTTAAATTTCTTGAATTTAGCACCACACTCAGAGAGGAGCCTCGTTAACAGAAGATAATGCCTCTAAGAGCCACGAAACTCCCACGATAGTTGAAGAAACCCTCTTGTAGCAAAGAAAACATGCTGCGTGGCTCATTATTCTTCTTTCATTATTCAGTGGGACCCAGGCTTAACTTGCTAACTGTAGCTTGCTGTCACTTATTCTGCAGCTGAGGAGTTGCTGCAAGACGAATCCCTTGGGATCACTAGTGCCCCCTAACATGAGGCAGGAGAACTGCGTGCCTCACCTAGTGCTGTTTTGCAGCCATTTTGTGATTGCTCAGCACACGAAACGTGTTTTACACACACACACACACACACACGCAGTTGTTGACAAAAAAACACTGCATTATGTACATCAGCTAAACCATGGAATTTAAGTTCACACAGCCAGTGTTTGACCATTTTAATAGCGACATACAGAGAGAGACAGTGAGACAAGAGTCTCACTGCATGCCAGCAGTTAGCCCAGTGATTGCGCAGTCCAAGGTGAGGCACAGCTGGCTGTCTCTCTTCTCAGTATTTGAATGCCAAATGTGAAAATTCAGCGATTTTGAATAAAGAATAATGTAAAAGGAAAATCAATCAATCAATCAATCAATCAATTTAAAGCTGGGTATCATCTGCGTAACAATGAAAATTTAAGCAATACCGTCTAATAATACTGCCTAAGGGAAGCATGTATAATAACTATAATAACTTTATAGTACAAATCACTGGATAAATATGATCATTTTATTTTTTCATTTTACATTTTTTCTTTCCATGATGATGGGTGAGGCTGTGCCTCACCTGCCTCCCCTGACTGCACGTCACTGCAGCAAAGTAAGTTTGCATTATACTGTACACTTTGAATAATGTAAAAACTGCATACAGAGAGGTAAGTGAATACTATGACAATTGCACTGTGTACATGTGACTATTTGAGATGGGGTTGGGGTGGGGAGCAAAATAGGGCTATTTTGTAATTTTTACTCATCAGTCACACTCTGCTGGGTTTTCAGGACTGAACGAGATGCAACAAACTGGTCATCGGACAAATTGAAAAGTCTGCTTCTTGGAGTAAACGTGGAGAATGAAGAAGGTAGTTGTGAGGTAACAGATGTTAGCAAGGTGGAAGGAGAGGCATCCATCAACAATCGCAAAGGGAAGCTTATTTTCTTCTATGAATGGAATCTGAAAGCAACTTGGACTGGTAAGTTAAAAGATGGACTCTTGGGTTTGTATTAGGGAAATATTTGCTCTAGGACTGTGCAAAAAATATATATACGTGTGTGTGTATTGATACAGATGAGTATATTGACATTCTTTATTTCTTTGATGTTGCTGTCCATTTGACAAGTAGCTATTGTTACTTGTGAGATTTTATATTTTTCATTAATTTACTAAAACACTACTAGTCAAATATGATTATTATTATTATTATATTTAAGGATGGAGCCGATCCAATCCAGTATTGTGTCGGCTTCCGATACCAGACTCTTGCTTTGACATTGTAAACATATATTTCAATTGAAATTGAATTGAGAGAGAGACAGAGGGAGAGAGAGGACTTAATACTTTATTTTTACTCTACCACTTGCTTTGACATTGTAAACATGTAAAACATGTAAAGCTCCATTGAACTTGAGGAGGAGAGACAGGGGGAGGGAAAGAGAGAGAGAGAGAACGCCGTCTTTTCTCTTTTAAGTCTACAAAAAAAAAACTTAATTCTTTCACCAAAACATCAAATCTAGGCTTGAATCTTAGATGTACCTTCTGGCAAATTATAGCTGAACTTTCAGGTCTTCTTATTAAGAAATTCTCCTCTAAACACTTCATCACAAACCTGTATAACTGGGAATACAAAATATCCTCATATAAAATCAATAATAATGATAATAATAATATTGAAGCAAGCAGAGCTATAGTATCGGTATCAGCAGATATCCAAATTCAGGGATCAATCGGAAGTGAAAAAATGTGGATCAGTGCATCCCTAATTATATTTTAAGTATTTTTATTTGGGCTAGATGAGGGTAGATTAATCCACAGGGATTGCGCTAGTAATTTCCAAATGACTAATGCATCTCTTTTTTAAAAAAAATTATTTATTTATTTAGCTAAAAGTCTGTACTACGGTGTATCCAGAAAGTATTCACAGCGCTTCACCTTTTCCACATTTTGTTATGTTACAGACTGATTCCAAAATGGAGTAAATTCATCTTTTCCTCTCAAATTTCTACTCATAACACCCCATAATGACAACATGAAAAAAATGTTGCTTTTTTTTTTTTTAATATATTACAAATGGAAAAACTAAGAAATCACACATACATGAGCATTCACACCCTTTCTTCAGTACTTTGTTGATGCACCTTTGGCAGCAATTACAGCCTCAAGTCTTCTTGAATATGATGCCACAAGCTTGGCACACCTATCTGTGGGCAGTTCCATTCCTCTTTGCAGCACCTCTCAAGCTTTATCAGGTTGGATGGGGAGTGTCAGTGCACAGACATTTTCAGATCTCTCCAGAGATGTTCAATCAAATTCAGGTCTGGGCTCTGGCTGGGCCACTCAAGGACATTCACAGAGTTGTCCTGAAGCCACTCCTTTGATATCTGGCTGTGTGTTTAGGGTCATTGTCCTACTGAAAGATGAACTGTCTCCCCAGTCATATTGTTGTCCTTCTGGACAATTATCCTCTCTCCACAGAGGAATGCTGGAGCTCTGACAGAGTGACCAGAGTGGATCTGAACTTCTTCCATTTACAGATGATGGAGGCCACTGTGCTCATTGGGACCTTCAAAGCAGCAGAAATGTTTCTGTACCCTTCCCCAAATTTGTACCTTGAGACGATCCTGTCTTTGAGGTTAACAGACAATTCCTTTGACTTCGTGCTTGGTTTGTGCTCTAACATGCACTATCAACTGTGGGATCTTATATTTAGACAGGTCTTTCCAAATCATGTCCAGTCAACAGAATTTACACCAGGTGGACTCCAGTTAAGCTGCAGACACATCTCAAGGGTGATCAGTGGAAACAGGATGCACCTGAGCTCATTTCGGAACTTCATGACAAAGGCTGTGAATTCTTATGTACATGTGATTTCTTATGTGTTTTATTTTTATTAAATTTGCAAAAATCTAAAAAACAAAAAAAAAAACGTTTTTCAAATTCTCATTATGGGGTATTGTGGCATCCATTTTGGAATAGGGCTGTACCATTTAAAAAAATTAAAAAAAATGTGGAAAAAGCGCAGCATTGTGAATTAAGGCTGCTACAGTTAGTTGACAAGTCACAATTATGTGGACTATCAAAATCGTCTGCAACTAATTTAAAAATTGATGTCATCAGGTCAGCCGTGATATCACCGGAAAAGTTATACCCAAACAATATCATGGCTAGCTCAAATGTTTGGGACCATTTCAACCAAATTAAAGAGGAAAAAAAAATGCAATGCAAAATCTGTAAGGCAGAACTTGCCTTCCATGGCAGTGCAGGAGCATCTGAGAAGGAAAAATGTGGCTGATTCTGACAAAGAGGGACAGTTGTCTCAGTAAGCTAATTGGCTAGTTAGCCTCTAACATTACGGTCCATAGTGAGCTACTTATTTATATTGATAGCTGTGAACATTAACAATGCCAATTTCAATGGCTTTACTACACATTATGTGTTCGCTGTAATGTTATAACAGCAATGTTATGTTTGAGTAGGAAAAGTGATAACGCTAATGTTTTATAACGCTACATTACAGTGCTAAAAAAATACATTTTGTCTTCAATGAACGACTTTGTTACCAAGCCAACAACATGTACACCTCGGCAAGCAAATATCGTGACTGAAACAGTCTTCAACATTTTGGTGGCGGACATGAGACCCCTGTCCATGGTTGGCGATTAAGGTTTCAATTGTCTTTATTTTTTAGTTAGCACATACCTTAAACACTTCAAACTTGAAGCTAATTTTGGTTATATAAGAGCGGCTGCATGCTGGTGCATTAAGCCACAATTTACGCATGATCCGATTAGTCGACTGATCGCAAAAATAATCGGTGACCAGTCGATTATCAAAATAATCGTTTGCGGTAGCCCTACTGTGAATACGTTCTGGATGCACTGTACATGCTTCTCTGTTGTAGAGGTGCACAGAGGCAAAATGATAAATTTCAGTGTCCAGTTACTTATGGACCTGACTAACTGGGGTATCAGTATCCTTTGCGGTAGAGTTATTCATTGGCTATTAATTTGGCTATAAAATTTCCTGTATATTTGTATTGTCAAGTGTGTCGGTAGCATGGCCCAAGCAGAGGGTCACCCATTTGAGTCTGGTCTTGTTGAGGTTTCTTCTTCAAATCATCAGAGGGAGTTTTTCTTACCACTGTCACCTGTGTGCTTGCTGTGGGGGTTGGTAACGTTAGACCTTACTTGTGTGAAGCACCTAGAGGCAGCTTTGTTGTGATTTGGCACTGTATAAATGAAATGAATTGAAATGAATGCCAAAAATTATCAATACCAACTGTAATATAAAGAACCACGGCTTATATTGTCTATTGATGTTTTCATTTTATTTTTACAGGGAAGTCAAATGCTGGAGTAAAATATAAAGGAACAGTCGAGGTTCCAAACTTGTCTGATGAGAACGATGTCGATGACCTTGATGTAAGTTTCCCAAAAGAACTTGTGTGTACTGATTATGATTGGTTTGTGTATTGATCAGTGTGATTAATAGCACAGTGGTGGGCTGATACGTCATTTTGTTTGTTTGATTTTATCAGATTTGTGTGTCACTGAACAAAGATGAACCTGAAACCACATTGACCAAACTGATGAAAACAAAGGGAGCTGAAAAAATCAGAGAAGCACTGGGAAGTTATGTGGAGCTCTTAAAAACAGGTGTGTGCTACAAGACAGTTCGATATTCTCAAATACACATGCTGTAATATAAATACAATGGGGCGCCTGTGTTACAGTGATACCTTCTTCTGATGCAATCAAAGAACATTATCATTTTTAAAGTGCTGTTTAAATTGTAGTAATAACTGATTTTTTTTTTTCTTCACATCTTTAGCATAAGCCTGTATCGTAAACATCATGAGTTATAAAATTTTACACCAGGTAAAAGTAGGCAGAAATATAAAGACAATGCAGGGTTCTCCCCAGAGATATTTTGTATAGCGCAGGAGTATTCACCGGGTCAGTTAATCAGTGAAATCACATGGTGGAGTGGATGGTTTCAAAGAAAACCTGCACCCTCGCGACCCTTTCTGGAACAAGTTGAGCACCCCTGGTATAGCAGTCCTTTTGGCAATTATCACCCAAGGAGAGTAGATCCTCCAGAGGAGGAAGCTCTGGCATGTTCACTGTTTCAAGTACAAATGGTGGCCATTTCCTGCAACTTCAGCCTTCAGTCTTCTCTAAATATACAACTTAAGAGACATAATAAAATCTCCAACACCGAGTTCTTCTAATGATAGGATGTTATTTATCACATAGTACATAACAATCATTAAATAACACTAAATATACCAAGTAGCTCTGGAATTAACTTAATTAGACCATGATATTTTTACATTTTACTTGTAAAGTTGGAAAGATATTCAAAGATTTGACCTTCTGGAATCAATAAATTCAACGCAAATCAATGGTTTAAATCAAATGACACATCTTTCCAAATGTTGTAATACAGACAACAAATTACAACAGCAGAGCAGAGGAGGATATTGTTATTGTTTTTCTTTACATGACGGACAGTAACTTCAGTTGGAAGCTCCATCAAAGCCATTTAAAGATGTCAATTGTGACTCACTTTTCTGCTGATTAAAGTCAATACCAGACTCTCGTCTGTTGTTGCGGGCAAGAAAAGAGAATCGTCCGCCGTTTCACACCGTAGTCCCCCCCCCCCCCCCCCCCCCCACACACACACATACACACACACAAAACAGGCCTTTTCCGTGGGACAGCACACAAAGGTTCTCTGGTGTGGATTTTACACTGCAGTGCATTTCCATTTAAAAGAAGAAAAAAAAAACCTTGCATATACCGGACAGCAGTCTGGAACTAGCACAGTAACAGAGGTACGAAATAAAAATTCGGCACTGACACTCACTGATTATTTTTATTTTTGCAAACCATCTGGACCCGCAGTCTGTGCACCTGCTACATCGGACACCGCAAAAGGCTGTGGTCACTTTTACGTTTCACTCCTTTCTGTCTCGTCATATTTTAAAAGTTTTTGCAGTGCAAAGCGGATTACTTCAGCAGTTTGTGGAGGAAATTGTCCACCTTAAGCCCTGGTCACGCGGCACTAACGAAGGACACTGAAGCCAAAACAAAACAAGAAATCTGGACTTGCATTGACTTTTGGAGGAATCGTTTCACCATCGTCCAGGTTTGTTCCTGTAGCTGGCGCTTCGTCAGAATTTCTAAACTCTTGAAAAATGTGGACGAATCCCAACAACAGCCTCAATTCATCCTTATTTTGTTTTGCTTTCTCTCTTGACGGTTCCTTATCGTTTGTGTAGTTCCCGTAACGAACGTTGACGAACGAGTTGAACGTAACATTGTATTTCTGATGACTCGTCCATGTGTGTGATGAAAAGCAGTGTTGTCATACAGAAACAATAGCAGCAAGAATGTTTTTTTCAACTACTTTAACTATTTACACACGGTCCAGCTGTTTGTGACTGGTCTGCGTGTGCACGCATATTGTTGTTGTGAAGACAAACATCTCTCACCTGTTGTTAAGACAACCAGATCCCGCACCTGCAGGTGCTGCGGACATGAGGGAGAGGCTGGCTGTGCTTGGTCTCATACCCGCTGTTGGTCATCATGAACATTTTGTTTTGATTTCATTTAAAGCGTCATGGTCAATGATGCTTTGTTTTTCTTTCGTTAGTTTCGGTTTTGTTCCTTTTTGCGGTCTTGATTCGCAGTTTTCTGTGATGGGAAAGTGCAGGTTCATTCATCCACCTTTTCTCGTTGATTTCTGACTTTTTTTTTTTTTTTCATTCGTTCAGCAATCGCAGTGTGCCGTGTGACCAGGCCCGTACCTTTGATGTGGAGGTTGTAGAAAGGTCTTGTTTAGGGACAAATTGTCCAGAAAAACCATAATTCAGAAAAAAATTGCATAAAGACGCAATGAGAACTTTAAAACTGTCACGCACGTCAAGATCATTCCATGGCAGAACTGCAGAAGAGTGACTCGACCAAATGTAATCTTTTTAATTGATATAATGCCCGCTGCTTATTTAAAGGACATGTTGCACCGAAATCATAACAATTAAGATTTAGGATGTTAATCACCATCCGATGATGCACTGGGATTACTTTGTGCGCTTCTGTGACCAGTTTCAAAGTATATGGCATTCGCAACAAACAGCTATGGAGACGTTCAAAAACAAAGTACTCGTGAGTACTTGTGTCTTTACGACAGCAGCGACATGACTATTAGACGCGTCCCAACACACACTTGAATGAAATGTTGTTGGTAATGTTTAAGACGTTTACATAAATATGATGTCATGTTATGACAACTCGCTTTTAAGTGGTAACTGTTCATTTTTATGAAGTCAGAGTAAAAGCAGAAGGTTTAGTACACAGCAAGCCATTAGTTATAAACACAAATCAAAACAAAATGCTTATAAGTACAACCCCTGGCAAAAATTATGGAATCACCGGCCTCAGAGGATGTTCATTCAGTTGTTTAATTTTGTAGGAAAAAAAAAAGCAGATCACAGACATGACACAAAACTAAAGTCATTTCAAATGGCAACTTTCTGGCTTTAAGAAACACTATAAGAAATCAGGAAAATAAAATTGTGGCAGTCAGTAACGGTTACTTTTTTAGACCAAGCAGAGGGAAAAAAATATGGAATCACTAAATTCTGAGGAAAAAATTATGGAATCATGAAAAACAAAAGAACGCTCCAACACATCACTAGTATTTTGTTGCACCACCTCTGGCTTTTATAACAGCTTACAGTCTCTGAGGCATGGGCTTAATGAGTGACAAACAGTACTCTTCATCAATCTGGCTCCAACTTTCTCTGATTGCTGTTGCCAGATCAGCTTTGCAGGTTGGAGCCTTGTCATGGACCATTTTCTTCAACTTCCACCAAAGATTTTCAATTGGATTAAGATCCGGACTATTTGCAGGCCATGACATTGACCCTATGTGTCTTTTTGCAAGGAATGTTTTCACAGTTTTTGCTCTATGGCAAGATGCATTATCATCTTGAAAAATTATTTCATCATCCCCAAACATCCTTTCAATTGATGGGATAAGAAAAGTGTCCAAAATATCAATGTAAACTTGTGCATTTATTGATGATGTAATGACAGCCATCTCCCCAGTGCCTTTATCTGACATGCAGCCCCATATCATCAATGACTGTGGAAATTTACATGTTCTCTTCAGGCAGTCATCTTTATAATTCTCATTGGAACGGCACCAAACAAAAGTTCCAGCATCATCACCTTGCCCAATGCAGATTCGAGATTCATCACTGAATATGACTTTCATCCAGTCATCCACAGTCCATGATTGCTTTTCCTTAGCCCATTGTAACCTTGTTTTTTTCCTGTTTAGGTGTTAATGATGGCTTTCGTGTAGCTTTTCTGTATGTAAATCCCATTTCCTTTAGGCGGTTTCTTACAGTTCGGTCACAGACGTTGACTCCAGTTTCCTCCCATTCATTCCTCATTTGTTTTGTTGTGCATTTTCGATTTTTGAGACATTGCTTTAAGTTTTCTGTCTTGACGCTTTGATGTTTTCCTTGGTCTACCAGTATGTTTGCCTTTAACAACCTTCCCATGTTGTTTGTATTTGGTCCAGAGTTTAGACACAGCTGACTGTGAACAACCAACATCTTTTGCAACACTGCGTGATGATTTACCCTCTTTTAAGAGTTTGATAATCCTCTCCTTTGTTTCAATTGACATCTCTTGTGTTGGAGCCATGATTCATGTCAGTCCACTTGGTGCAACAGCTCTCCAAGGTGTGATCACTCCTTTTTAGATGCAGACTAACGAGCAGATCTGATTTGATGCAGGTGTTAGTTTTGGGGATGAAAATTTACAGGGTGATTCCATAATTTTTTCCTCAGAATTGAGTGAGTCCATATTTTTTTTTCCCTCTGCTTGGTCTAAAAAAGTAACCGTTACTGACTGCCACAACTTTTTTCTTGATTTCTTATAGTGTTTCTTAAAGCCAGAAAGTTGCCATTTGAAATGACTTTAGTTTTGTGTCATGTCTGTGATCCGCTTTTTTCTACAAAATTAAACAACTGAATGAACATCCTTCGAGGCCGATGATTCCATATTTTTTGGCAGGGGTTGTACATGAAACTGTGGAAAAAATGTATATATATACATATATCTACTCATACAGATTTACCATAGAGTGCTGTACTGTTTGTATGTCTTCATAATTGATGTAACTAAAGTTCAAGACATATTCGGTGACTTCGAAATGTTCATGTATCCATCCCCTGACTTGTCTGAAGAAAACTGGCAATAAAACTGATTTACAGGTATTACCCAAAGCATTCCATTACTTATACAACCCATCATCTTGGCTTTTATATTTGTATTAATTCATTCATATCAAGTTGTAGAGATCAGTCAGAGGTTAAGGATTGTAACTTTAGATTGTTATTATTTATATTTCAAATGGCATGAACAAATTAAAATGTGTGAAATACAAAGTGTTCACATAAATATATACAGTGAGGAAAATAAGTATTTGAACACCCTGCAATTTTGAAAGTTCTCCCACTTAGAAATCATGGAGGGGTCTGAAATTTTCATCTTAGGTGCATGTCCACTGTGAGAGACATAATCTGAAAAAATCCAGAAATCACAATGTATGATTTTTTTTTTTTTTTTTTTTATAATTTATTTGTATGTTACTGCTGCAAATAAGTATTTGAACACCTACCAACCAGCAAGAATTCTGGCTCACACAGACCTGTTAATTTTTCTTTAAGAAGCCCTCTTATTCTGCACTCTTTACCTGTATTAATTGCACCTGTTTGAACTTGTTACCTGTATAAAAGACACCTGTTCACACACTCAATTAATCACACTCCAACCTGTCCACCATAGCCAAGACCAGAAAGCTGTCTAAGGACACCAGGGACAAAACTGTAGACCTGCACAAGGCTGGGATGAACTACAGGACAACAGGCAAGCAGCTTGGTAGAAGACACAACAACTGTTATGATTATTTATTACAAAGTGGAAGAAACACAAGATGACTGTCAATGTCCCTTGGTCTGGGATTCCATGCAAGATCTCACTTTGTGGGGTAAGGATGATTCTGAGAAAGCTCAGAAATACATAGGGGGACCTGGTCAACGACCTGAAGAAAGCTGGGACCACAGTCACAAAGATTACATGAGTAACACATGATGCTGTCATGGTTTAAAATCCTGCAGGGCAGCAAGGTCCCCCTGCTCAAGCCAGCACATGTCCAGACCCGTTTGAAGTTCACCAATGACCATCTGGATGATCCAGAGGAGGCATGGGAAAAGGTCATGTGGTCAGATGAGACCAGAATAGAGCTTTTTGGAATCAACTCCACTTACCATGTTTGGGGGGGAGGTGATGGTCTAGTGGTTAAGGTGTTGGGCTTGAGACCAGAAGATCCCAGGTTCAAATCCCCGCCTGACTGGAAAATCACTAAGGGCCCTTGGGCAAGGTCTTTAATCCCCTGTTGCTCCCGGTGTGTAGTGAGGCATAATTGTAAAGCGCTTTGAGCGTCTGATGCAGATGGAAAAGCGCTATATAAATGCAGTCCATTTAGAGGATGAGAACAACCCCAAGAAAACCATCCCAACTGTGAAACATGGGGGTGGAAACATCATACTCTGGGGGTGCTCTTCTGCAAAGGGGACAGGACGACTGCACTGTATTGAAGGGAGGATGGATGGGGTCATGTATTGCGAGATTTTAGCAAACAACCTCCTTCCCTCAGTAAGAGCATTGAAGATGGGTCATGGCTGGGTCTTCCAGCATGACAGTGAACCCAAACACACAGCCAGGGCAACTAAGGAGGGGTGCCGCAAGAAGCATTTCAAGGTCCTGGAGTGGCCTGGCCAGTCTCCAGACCTGAACTCAATAGAAAGTCTTTGGAGGGATCTGAAACTCCAAACCTGAAAGATCTAGAGAGGGTCTGTATGGAGGAGTGGACCCTGCTGCAGTGTGCAAACCTGGTGAAAAACTACAGGAAACGTTTGATCTCTGTAATTGCAAACAAAGGCTACTACACCAAATATTAACATTGATTTTCACAGGTGTTGAAATACTTATTTGCAGCAGTAACATACAAATAAATTACAAAAAAAAAAATACATTGTGATTTTCGGATTTTTTACTTTATTTTATTTTTATTTATTTATTTATTTTTTAGATTGTGTCTCTCACAGTGGACATGCAGCTAAGATGAAAATTTCAGACCCCTCCATGATTTCTAAGTGGGAGAACTTGCAAAATCACAGTGTGTTCAAATACTTATTTTCCTCACTGTGTGTATGTATGTATGTATATATGTATGTATGTATATGTATGTATGTATGTATGTATGTATGTATGTATGTATGTATATATGTATGTATGTATGTATGTATGTATGTATATATGTACGTATGTATGTATATATGTACGTACGTATGTATGTACGTACGTATGTATATATGTACGTACGTATGTATGTACGTACGTACGTATGTATGTACGTACGTACGTATGTATGTACGTATGTATGTATGTATGTATGTACGTACGTATGTATGTACGTACGTATGTATGTACGTACGTATGTATGTACGTACGTATGTATGTACGTACGTACGTATGTATGTACGTACGTATGTATGTACGTATGTACGTACGTATGTATGTACGTACGTACGTATGTATGTACGTATGTACGTACGTATGTATGTACGTACGTATGTATGTACGTACGTACGTATGTATGTACGTACGTATGTATGTATGTACGTACGTATGTATGTACGTACGTATGTATGTACGTACGTATGTATGTACGTACGTATGTATGTACGTACGTATGTATGTATGTACGTATGGAGGTACGTACGTATGTATGTACGTACGTATGGAGGTACGTACGTATGTATGTACGTACGTATGGAGGTACGTACGTATGTATGTATGTACGTACGTATGGAGGTACGTACGTATGTATGGAGGTACGTACGTATGGAGGTACGTACGTATGGAGGTACGTACGTATGGATGGATGTACGTACGTATGGATGTACGTATGTACGTACGTATGTATGGAGGTACGTACGTATGGATGGATGTATATATATACGTATGTATGTATATATATACGTATGTATGTATATATATACGTATATATACGTATGTATGTATATATATACGTATATATACGTATGTATGTATATATATACGTATATATACGTATGTATGTATATACATACGTATCTATGTACATACGTATATATATACATACGTATCTATGTATGTACATACGTATGTATGTATGTATATACGTATGTATGTATATACATACGTATGTATGTACATACATACGTATGTATGTACATATGTATGTATGTATGTATATATATACGTATGTATGTACATACGTATGTATGTACATATGTATGTATGTATGTATATATATACGTATGTATGTACATACGTATGTATGTATATACGTATATATGTATGTACATACGTATGTATGTATGTATGTACGTACGTACGTATGTACGTACGTATGTATAATAAAATAACTTTCTGAAGTTGTCATTATGAGGTGTTGTGAGTAGAATTTTGAGTGGAGAAAAATTAACTCTATTTTGGAATAAGGCTATAACATAACAAAATGTGGGGAAAAAGTGAAGCGCTGTGAATATTTTTCCGGATACGCTGTAGCTGGACTGTTCCGTTATCAGATAGAAATTTTGCTGTTTGGGTAATTGTTTTATCTTCATTTTTCAAACAGATGGTCCTAATGATAACGATTAAGCTTCAGCATATTTTTCTGTGAAGGCTCTCAGTTGTCCAGGTGGTTTCCATAGTAGAGAAGCTTGAATCTTCGACTGGACTGCGTTGCTTGACACGAGTACGTTTCGCTTCAAATCACAAGCTTCCTCAGCTAAAATTTTTGCTCTGGTAGTCTGACTTCTGTCTTGACTCTTGTAGAGAAGAATAACAGAAGCCACAAAAGGTGGAGTTTTAAACCTAACCAGATCCCTCCTACTGAGAGGCAGACCGCTATTGGCTAGTGACTAAACAATTGCTTTATTTAGCACCGTTTGTGCTCTAGTTAGCACCCTCCTAATGACAGGGTCGCTGTCCCTCCTAACGATGGGACTGATGCCTCTCCTGACGAGTCTCCTGATGACATGAATGACTCATTACCATGAACAAAAGACTGAAACTGTTTTGACCTGAGTACCCCCCATTGTAAACAGGGGACAAAGCGTGTCTCAGACCCCCTCCCCAGTTAAGGCTGGGTTTCAACTGTTTCACATACAATGCTTCCTTCACTTCCCTCTCAAACCATTTCTTTTCTCTGGCTAAAGCCCCTTTCACACTGGGGCTGCTTCGAGTTGTGTTGGGCGTCATCATGACAACGCCGCGTGGAAGCAACCCAGTGCCGAGACGATGCAGCTCGACGCCACAACAACGCAAGGGGCGCAAAGGACGAAACAAATCGGACATCAAAAATTAAACGTTTTTTTGTTGTTGTTTTTTTGCGTCCTGTGCTCGCCGCAGAAAGGAAGTGGTTTCAGCCCAAGTCAGGGCAAAGTGACGTTACTCGACATGACTGGAAGCCTCACAATACAACGTTATCCGACGCCAATTTATGATTCCTGCTGTGTTCCTTTGTTCCCACAGTATAAATCAGGGAGGATTGTTTTTATACCGTGTACACAATGCAGTGAAACTACTAGGGGTGTCGGAAAAAATCGATTCACGTCCGAATCGCAATTCTTATTTATTACGATTCTGAATCGATCCAAAATGTCCAAGAATCAATTTTTTTTAAAAGCATTTTTTAAACATAATCTTGCTTACTCGCTGCGTGTACTGTTTGTCAGGCAACGGCTTCTGTACTACAGGGTCACGGCGAGGGTGGGGGTGGTCCGGCATGCTTCAAACACTCGTGCGCTGCAGAGACACACAGGAATGACTCATGTTTTGGTGGCTTTGGGAGCGGTTGGGAAGTGGGCTTGCCGCTTCTGAGGAGCAGCGAATCAAAGAGCCACGAGCCAAATCGAACCATTGCTTCAGTGATTCACGCTTTAAACTGGAGTTGCGCTGCAGAAACGGTTGATTACACGGTCCAAAATTATATCGTAACGGGCCGTAACGCCTGTTACGATAGCTCGCTAGCTGGCGCGAGGCTAGTGTGAAGTGTCTCCGCCTGTGAGTGCTTTGTGACGGTGGAGGAGCTCAGTGGCACCCGCTGCTCGGTAGGGACAGAAACTGCGATAGAAGTCAGTCTCCAAATACAAGCAGCTACAAAAAAAACCCACCAGAAATAGAAGCTCGATTTGTCTCTATTCGTTTATAACAAAGAAAATGCTGCTAAGAGGATTAGGAAAGTCTCCGTTTCAACTCAGAAAAAAATGAAAATGCTCCCACGGATGTTTACACCAAAAGATCGCTGATTCGCTCATTTCGCTGTCAATCAAAAGGATTCAGGCTAAGACAGATCATCCAGTCATCATGCAGAAGCTGGGCGTCCGGGCCAGCCGAGGCCAGCCCACTGCCCCATAAACCCCCAGACATGCTGAGATGTCAGGAAAACTGTAATAAACACTACATAGGTGAGACTAAGCAGCCGTTGCACAAAAGGCTATACCAGCACTGCAGAGAGGGCGCCGGTGGACCTCAGTCTACAGTTCATCTACACCTTAAAGACACTAACCACACGTTTGAGGACAAGGAAGTTAAAATCTTAGCCAGAGAAAAGAAATGGTTTGAGAGGGAAGTGAAGGAAGCATTGTATGTGAAACAGTTGAAACCCAGCCTTAACTGGGGAGGGGGTCTGAGACACGTTTTGTCCCCTGTTTACAATGGGGGGTACTCAGGTCAAAGCAGTTTCAGTCTTCTGTTCATGGTAATGAGTCATTCACGTCATCAGGATAGTCATCACATCAAGAGAGGTGTCAGACCCATCATTAGGAGGGACAGCTGCCCTGTCATTAGGAGGGTGCTAATTAGAGCAATTGTTAGTTACTTGCCAATAGCAGTCTGCCTGTCGGTAGGAGGGGTCTGGTTAGGTTTAAAACTTCAGCTTTTGCTAGCTTCTCTTATTCTTCTCTACAAGAGTCTAGACAGAAGTCAGAGTACCAGAGCAAGACTTTTAGCTGAGGAACCTTCTGCGATTAGAAGCAAAATGTCCTCGCGTCAAACAACCCAGTCCAATCGAAGATTCAAGGTTCTCTACTTCATCATATTTGTTTATTTGCTCCTTTTTCTATTTTTGCATCACTCAGAGTTGAGTGCCTATGATGTTTAGACTTGGAACAAAAGACTTTTAGATTTCACTCAGATCTCTGACGGCATGTTTCGTCCTTTTATTGAGTAAATAATTTTGTTTTCTCACTGTGAATAATTTTAAATTACAGAGTTCACACAGGGAATGATCCTGCCGACAGCCAACGGCGTGGCCACGCCCACACCACAGCCGAAAGCCAAGCTGGAAAAAACTCAGGTTATCATCATCAGATGCTTTTTACGTGTTCAACACAAAATTACAACTATTGAAGTCGAAGCATCAGTTCTGACATCAGTGTTGGTCTAGCAGGAGGGCAGCAGGTCTTTTCCTCATCTGTGTGTGTGTGTGTTGTGTGTGTAACAGATTTCTTCTTCGAGCAGCACAGTCACTCCTGTAAACACCGGAGTCAAGATCCCCACCTGTAAATTCTGCATGAATGAAACTTTCCTCACCTCACCGTTTGAACTCTACAGAGTCTTTGTCAACCAGGAAGTGAGTGTTACATGGTCTTTGTGCCAGTAGTGAGACAGTGATTTTTTTTTTTTTTTTTTTTTTTTTTGGTTGTTGTTTTTTGTTTTTGTTTTTTTTAGAATCACATCTTGAGGTCTCTACTTTGTTTCTGTGCATTTCTTTGCTTGTTGTGATAAACACGTGTCGCTTCGTGTGTCCACGTTTGCAGATGGTTCAGGCATTCACGCAGGCTCCCGCAACAGTGGATGGAGATAAGGGTGGAAGGTTTCGTCTGTTCAATGGAAACATATTTGGTGAATTCATAGAGCTGGTGAGTGTTGGGGTTTTATTTATTTAATTCAACAGTGTAGAGGGAGGCATTTCTTTCACGTGGTTTATTACGTTCGCTGAGGACCCAGATCCTATCAGAAATCTCGGATTGCTCGTTAAATCATGCTTATTGTTCTGTAATTATCCTTTAGTGGATTATTTCTTAATAGTGAATCTATTTCTTTTGCCACTAGGTACCCGATAAGAAAATAGTCATGAAGTGGAGGTATAACAACTGGCCCTGTGGTATGTTGACTTACGTCTTTTGCACCCCCATATTGTGCTTAATTTTATCAGTAGCAGCAATTAAACAAAAAATTACAACAAAAATACGCACACCCAACAACACTGTTTGAAAGAAAGGCTGTGAGTGCTGAGATGATGAAGCATATGTCATTTATCCAGTAAATGCATATAAGATAGGGTCACGTGGGAAGACTACTTTACCAAGATCAATTTCCTCACATTCACCCCGATGTCAGGGTGCTGCCATACAAGGTGCTCACTACACACCGGGAGCAATAGGGGATTAAAGGCCTTGCCCAAGGGCCCTTAGTGATTTTCCAGTCAGGCGGGGATTTGAACCCATGATCTTCTGGACTCAAGCCCAACACCTTAACCACTAGACCATCACCTCCCCCACGCTGTAAGACCCATAGACTGTGTATATGTAGGTCCTGGTAAGTACTTGGATTGGAGATGTCTTTGTAAGATCAGGGGGCTGTGGCTGTTTCTCCAGGTAACACTGGTAATGATGATGCCTTTTCAGGAAGACCATGGGCCAAGAATCTTCCTGGTTCTAGTCTTACTGTATAGTTGTGAGACCTCAGTGCTAACCAGGACTTTTCATTACTCAACAGAACAAATTTTCTGTTGAGTAAGGCAATGACTGGATATCTTTGGTAGCAGGCCTCTCCACAGAAGACAATGCAGATAACGCATACTGCACACTGTTGGAAAATGTCAGTTACAAAAGTAGGGCCATATTGTGCATTTTCTTGAGCATCATCCAGGATGATGGTGCCACAGTGCTGAGGACCCCTAGCAACTGGACAAGGCCAAAGGGACACCCACATATCATTTAGCTGGATGGTTATTTTTGGGAGATAGGGATGGAACATCAGTCTGCTGTCATTGGGTGGTGACCAATTGGGACCTATTGCGGTCCTCTAGGTTGCTGGATGCAGCAGTGCGCAGCACTGGCTCACTGCTCGGTTTGACAAAGTAGAAGTTCTCGATAGAACAAACTTTGTCGAGTTTTCTTCGGTATGGGTTTTCCTCGGTGGGGGAGCTCAACTCCAAACGGCTGAGGTCTATCACAGAAAGAAATGTGGAAAAGAGAGGCACATAAACTCAACAGAGGGAGGTGTGAAAATCTGGGTAGAGAGAACTGCGCATGCGCAGTTGCGGGATGGATGGCTTCTCAATAGGGATGGTCTCTCATTGGAACACCGGCAGCGCGTCGTTGAGCAAGACTTCTACATCTCAGTGCTGTCGCAGGCGAGCACGAGGGAAAAATGAGTCAACACCCTGACGGAGCTTAGAAGTGAATAGACTTTATTTTACAGATGTATAGCATTTATACAAGTTGATAAACAGTGAAGTAGAAAACGCTTTTTGTTAAAAAGGAAGGACAGAGAGACTCAGGCTATAGACTTTGATCTGTACCGTTGATCATTTGTATGACAGAGAACAGGTGGTCGGTTGCCTGCCACCCGCAGTTCATGGGGGACATGAAAGAGACCTTTAATGTCTGGATCAAATATGCGTAGCACCTTGGCGTGCTAACACCCGCTGTCGGACATGATGAGGCATTAACGTGGATAAACCAGGAAGTTCTTTCGGCAGACATGAATTTGCATCGGATACAGCTTTGTGTGGCAGGCAGGAAAAGACACAGTGACGTTACATATGACTTTGTGCTTGGTGACGGAAAGCTGTTTATGGGGAATTTGTATTTCAAAGGTGTAGCTTGGTCACTACAGAGTAAAGTTTAAACCGCACCCCTCCCGTGAGGGTGCACAGCAATGGCAATAGCAAGGAAAACTCCTTTTTAACCCTCTGAGCCCTAAAACCCGCCAGCTCATGTAAAAGACATGTTTTTTAGTAAATAAATCCTCCTTTTTGGCATTGCCAGAAACTGTAAAACATAAACACTCCATCAGATTTAAAGGTCCAAAGTAGCATTTGTCAGTTTGTTAGTTACTGGTTACTATCAGCTATCTTTGTTTGTTTTTGTTTTGTTTTTTTTATCATTTGTGTCCCTTCCCAAACCATGGGATATTTTTATTCTTTTCCCAACATCCCAGGGTTGCAGTTAGGTTCGGTCAACAAACACAACTAGTTGTTTTTTTATTATTATTATTATTACATTATCAGAACACAAATGACGTTTCAGTGAATATCTCCTAATGGACCAAAGTGATCAAACCAGTACTGAGTACCATGGTACAAATACTATGTGTGACACTGACGACAGCTTTTTCTGCTTCAGAGCATTACGCAACGATCACGATCAGCTTTTTGGACCGGAGCAGTGAGACGGAGCTGGCAGTGGAGTATCAAGGTGTCCCAGACAGCGAGGAGGAGAGGACGAAAGAGGGCTGGCAGAGATACTACTTTGAGGCTATTAAACAAACTTTTGGCTACGGAGCTCGACTCTTCTGAAGACGGCGTTTTCTCTCTTGGATGATTATTTTTTTCCTTCACATCCTTCGATATCACCAAAACATAAACTCATGGCGCCAGTTCATAAGACAGATGTGAGGCAAATAAGTCACACATCTGTGTAAATGTTTTAATATTTAGAACGTATTATAAATAAATGAATTCTCGTTTCTGTCAGCATTCTGGTCTGTTGCCTGTACAAAGTACCACCTCAGGAGTTTACATGTTTTTCTTGTTTTATGTCACTTTGAATCCAAAAGTTTTTATTTCTAAGGATGGAAAGGTGACAAGGAAATACAAGCATTTAAAACTTTTTTTTTTAATGTGTAAGCGTAAGGAGGCGAGTACTTGTTACAGGCGCTATCGTTCAAAGTGCATAAATGAACTGTGCCTTTGGGACTTGAAGCGAAAGAACCACTAATGCAAATTGGCTTCAATTTCTATAATTACTACAAAAATTAATATTTTGGACTTTTGTTTTGAAAATAAATGTATTGTCGTTATTTTAGTCATGAAAGCATAGCTGTAGTGAAGATGCATGTTTCTATTTCAGACTGGTAGATGGCGGTGTAGGAGCGCTGTACATTCATGTTTTAGTCTTGATTTCATCAATCAATTTTATTTATATAGCGCCAAATCACAACAAACAGTTGCCCCAAGGCGCTTTATATTGTAAGGCAAGGCCGTACAATAATTACGTAAAAACCCCAACGGTCAAAACAACCCCCTGTGAGCAAGCACTTGGCGACAGTCGGAAGGAAAAACTCCCTTTTAACAAGAAGAAACCTCCAGCAGAACCAGGCTCAGGGAGGGGCAGTCTTCTGCTGGGACTGGTTGGGGCTGAGGGAGAGAACCAGGAAAAAGACATGCTGTGGAGGGGAGCAGAGATCAATCACTAATGATTAAATGCAGAGTGGTGCATACAGAGCAAAAAGAGAAACAAACACTCAGTGCATCATGGGAACCCCCCAGCAGTCTAAGTCTATAGCAGCATAACTAAGGGATGGTTCAGGGTCACCTGATCCAGCCCTAACTATAAGCTTTAGCAAAAAGGAAAGTTTTAAGCCTAATCTTAAAAGTAGAGAGGGTGTCTGTCTCCCTGATCCGAATTGGGAGCTGGTTCCACAGGAGAGGAGCCTGAAAGCTGAAGGCTCTGCCTCCCATTCTACTATTACAAACCCTAGGAACTACAAGTAAGCCTGCAGTCTGAGAGCGAAGCGCTCTACTGGGGTGATATGGTACTATGAGGTCCCTAAGATAAGATGGGACCTGATTATTCAAAACCTTATAAGTAAGAAGAAGAATTTTAAATTCTATTCTAGAATTAACAGGAAGCCAATGAAGAGAGGTCAATATGGGTGAGATATGCTCTCTCCTTCTAGTCCCCGTTAGTACTCTAGCTGCAGCATTTTGAATTAACTGAAGGCTTTTCAGGGAACTTTTAGGACAACCTGATAATAATGAATTACAATAGTCCAGCCTAGAGGAAATAAATGCATGAATTAGTTTTTCAGCATCACTCTGAGACAAGACCTAATTTTAGAGATATTGCGTAAATGCAAAAAAGCAGTCCTACATATTTGTTTAATATGCGCTTTGAATGACATATCCTAATCAAAAATGACTCCAAAATTTCTCACAGTATTACTAGAGGTCAGGGTAATGCCATCCAGAGTAAGGATCTGGTTAGACACCATGTTTCTAAGATTTGTGGGGCCAAGTACAATAACTTCAGTTTTATCTGAGTTTAAAAGCAGTAAATTAGAGGTCATCCATGTCTTTATGTCTGTAAGACAATCCTGCAGTTTAGCTAATTGGTGTGTGTCCTCTGGCTTCATGGATAGATAAAGCTGGGTATCATCTGTGTAACAATGAAAATTTAAGCAGTGCCGTCTAATAATACTGCCTAAGGGAAGCATGTATAAAGTGAATAAAATTGGTCCTAGCACAGATCCTTGTGGAACTCCATAATTAACCCTAGTCTGTGAAGAAGATTCCCCATTTACATGAACAAATTGTAATCTATTAGATAAATATGATTCAAACCACCGCAGCGCAGTGCCTTTAATACCTATGGCATGCTCTAATCTCTGTAACAAAATTTTATGGTCATCAACAGTATCAAAAGCAGCACTGAGGTCTAACAGAACAGGCACAGAGATGAGGCCATAAGAAGATAATTTGTAACCTTCACTAATGCTGTTTCTGTACTATGATGAATTCTAAAACCTGACTGAAACTCTTCAAATAGACCATTCCTCTGCAGATGATCAGTTAGCTGTTTTACAACTACCCTTTCAAGAATTTTTTGCACGTTTTGAGCCCTGCTTCTACTCAACTTTTACCTGGACGTGCTCCTGCAACGGTTTGTTCATAACAGAGAATGAAAGGCATTAGTTTCTTGTGCAGGTAGCTTCTGTAGCAAGATGTTTTGCTTTGTCATTTAAAAAAATGTACATTTTGATGAAAAACAGAAGAAAACATTTATTTATTCCTTATTACAAATTGTCATCATATAAAGATTACTTTATTGGAATAAATCAGTTGCTCTATACTGTTTTGTTTTTATTTGTGGACTTTAACATCACATTAAATGATCTCGTCATGAGTTGAAATGCACTGATTTTTTTTTTTTTTAATGCAAATGTTTTAGACTTAACATTTTCAAAACCAAGGTTTGACACAATAGTTTATTACACGGTTCAGCAATAAGTAATTTGGGTGTTCAAGGTCATTTGCAGCATGTACACACTTGATGTCTGTATTTTTCCTACAGAAAAGGTATCCCCCATCCCTGTAAAATTTGTTTTGACTTTGTAAAACTGCTCTGCAGTTAAGATATCCTTGTTCCAATGATGATATAGCGCATCACTTTATCCACATTATTTTACAACTTATTCCAAAATTTATTTTTTTCCTCAAAATTCCACACATAAAATCTATTTGATGCAGAACTTAAATAAAAAGTCTTTAAAAGAAATCAATCCACACACAATACCCGTAATGGCGATGTGAAATTATTTTCCCCCCAAATTTATTAAAACTGATAGGAATCACTTGTACATAAGAATTCAGTCTTTGCCATAAAGCTCAAAATTGAGCTCAGGTGCATCCTGTTTCCACTGAGCATCCTTGAGATGTTTCTACAGTTTAATTGGAGTCCATGTGGGGTAAATTCAGTTGATTGGACATGATTTGGAAAGACACACACCTGTCTACATATAAAGTCCCACAGTTGACAGTGCATGTCAGAGTACAAACCAAGCATGAAGTCAAAGGAATTGTCTGTTGACCTCAGAGACAGGATTGTCTTGAGACACAAATCTGGAGAAGAGTACAGAAACATTTCTGCTGCTTTGAAGGTCCCAATGAGCACAGTGACCTCCATCATCTGTAAATGGAAGAAGTTTGGATCCACCAGGACTCTTCCTAGAACTGGCTGCCTCTCTAAACTGCGATTGGAAGAAGAGCTTTAGTCATTGAGGTGACAAAGAACCCAATGGTCACTCTGTCAGAGCAGCATTCCTCTGTGGAGAGAGAACCAGTGGCCAGAAGTAAGGTTGCCACCTTTCAGAAATGAAAATAAAGGACACCCACCACGGCATCTCAAGGCCACTACCACCACCCAAGGACAAGGAGTGGTATATTTAATTTTAAAAAAGCATTTAATCATACTTAAAGCTTTAAGTGCTTTAATAACACAAAACTGTTAATGATAAACTGTGCAGTCATGGAAGTGTGCAATAATAAATATGAAGGAAAAAAGACCAATAATTTTAATCTTTAAAGTGAGGACATTTTTACTTTAAGAGGAAATAAACGGGTGATTCTTTAACTACGGGCACTATTGGCCTTGTAAATGTAATTTCCACCACACCATTGCCTTACAATATAAAGCGTCTTGGGGCAACTGTTTGTTGTGATTTAGCGCTATATACATGTGCTCTGATGTCACTGTTTAACTCCATACAAACTACCCAAACAATCTTTCATACAAACTGTTTAAAGGGACATTACAGTGTTGTGGTGGAAATTACGGCAATAGTGTGGGACAACTACATTTTGTTTAAAAAAATCACAACAGTTGTATGACACTGAATACCCCAATTATGTTTTGATTATTTTACTGATATTTTATTCAGAGATATTTTAAAACATTAGAAAAAACGTTTCTTTACCATTCATTTTTATCATTGAAGATCAAAAGTCTGGGTGTGGGACAAGCACAAAACGGCAATATTTGCATATAATGATGCTGAAAAAAGGTGAAAAAGTCATCACAGACTACTAGAACAAATTTCTTAACACACTTTCATTGTAAAGATAACTATGAAAGTGTGAAATTTCCCCTTTTTCTGTTTTTCATACAATATGATCAAAGGACATAATAAGTGCCCATAGTCTAAGAATCACCCAAAAATACTTGTTTGCCTACAGTTTGCCTTGTACCCATTGCCACTAACGCTGTCAAACCAGGGGTTCAACTATTCCCACTCAAGTCTGCACATCTGCAAATGTTTTTGCTTCTTTGGATGTGGTGTTTACTTTGTGTAGGCATGCCAGGCAACCCATGACATGACCAGAAAGGTAGAGACACAGAGATGTAGACACGAAAGTCTGAGGTCTATCCGTTGGACCTGCCATTGGGTCCTCGCTACAGGACCCGACATGAGGTACAGAGTTGACATTGGCAGCCCTTAATATTTTATTTCTTGTTTAATTTTGTTCAGTATTCAGTTTTGATGAGTGTGTGAGGGACATTTACGAAAATACGGAACAATTTACATCCCGTATTGATTCAATATGGAAGGCAACAACTGATTGTCAAATAAAAGACAATTCTGTATTTTAAGGGACGGGTGACAACCCTAGACAGAAGCCATTCCTTAGTAAAAGGCAAATGGCAGCCCACCTGGAGTTTGCCAAAAGGCACCTGAAGGACTCTCAGACCACGAGAAACAAAATTCTCTGTTCTCTGGTCTGATGAGACAAAGACTGAACTCACTGGCTTGAGTGTTTGGAGAAAAACAGGCACCAGGTCCACAGCGAAGCATGGTGGTGGCAGCACCATGGTATGAGGATGTTTTTTGTACAACGACCCTAAACACACAGCCAAGATATCAAAAGAGTGGCTTCAGGACAACTTTGTGAATGTGCTTGAATGGCCCAGCCAGAGCCCAACCTGAATCCTATTGAATATCTCTGGAGATGGGTTTGTAGGGATGTTTTGCACCAACAGGAACTGGGAGACTAGTCAGAATGGGGGGGGATGAATGCAGCGATGTACAGAGACATCCTGGATGAAAATCTGCTCCAGAGCGCTCCGTAATCGAGCAAGAATTTGTCCTATTCGGTCTATGGCTGATGCAGAGATGATGAACCATGTCTTTGTCTCTTCTACAGTAGATTGGCTTATTGCAACGCCCTATTCTATGATTTACTGCAGGCCACCATTAGACGTCTCAATCTGGTTCAAAATGCTGCTCCTAGAACTTTGACAAGAAGCAGAAAGTTTGACCACATTATCCCAATTTTGGCCTCTCTTCACTGGCTTCCTACCTCTGCGAGGTCTGATTTTAAGGTTCTGTTAATTTACAAAAACATTTATGGACTAGTGGCTCCTTACCTGGCTGGCCTAATTAAATCGTACATACCGGCCTGTGTTCTACGATCTCAGGATGCAGAATTACTATGTGTCCCTAAGGTTAAAAAGAAGTCAGCAGGCCACTGAGCATTCTCTTATTGTGCACCTCTTCTGTGGAACAATCTGCCTGCAGAGCTAAACAATAAACAACAGTGCACATAAACAATGTCAAATGTGTATGTGTTGCCTTTAATTCTGATGTGTGCCATTATTACAGTAAACAAGTAATAATTGTAGACTAATTGCTGTCTGAGGTAACTGGAGTGTAAACGTAATTTCTCCACTGTGATATCAATAAAGTATATCTAATCTAATCTAAAGTCAGATTCTTTACCCAGTGAGCACAAGATATAATTTCAACATTGACTTTTGGTTGAATATCTGTCTGAATGTCTTTTCACTCCAGCACCCCCCCCCCCCCCCCCCCCCCCCCAAAAAAAAAAAAAAAAATCATGTTTTGATTTGGAATAGAATGTATAGTGTTCCCAATGCATTTGGGTGTATGGAAATAAAAGCTATTATAAGGATTTTGAGATTTACTCACTTTTTTACAACACATTGCTTTTAGTTTGAACACAACTGTGTATCAATAAATTTAACTGAATAAATGTAAAATTAGTCAAATTAATCAGCTGTGATTTTCAGATCTACAAACAACTGGTAAATGTATAATATCACATGATTCCTGTATCAGCTTAGGTGTTAAGTTTGTTGGTTTTATATCCTAAAAGCTGAAGGAGGAGAAAATTTATGTTTGAGGTGGTTTTTGGCTGATGATTTAGTTGTTTTGTTAAAGTGGTGCCTGCAAGCCATTATTTTACATTTTAGTTTTAAAATATACAGGGTACTGTAGAGGTGGAAAGACATGCACTGTGGGCCCTTCTGGAAATTAGTTTTCAGCTTTTTTTTTAATTTTGAACAAAACTTTTTTCCACACTGGGATTCAAAATCACAATTTTGAAATTGTTTATAGTCGGATTTTTATTTATTTGTCCAGTGTCAAAAAAACAAAAACAAAACACAAAGCTGTGGGTGAATGTGTTTAATACGAACTTTACTTTGGGGGGGGGATAGCTTAAGTACAAACCAGTATCAATAAAAATACCTTTAATCACACACAAATTACTATACTATATATGGTCTTAAAATTGTTCAAAACGTTTTTTAAGACAACTTTTACTTCAACATCAGCTGTTTTTTTTCTCTCTTTTCTTCTCACAAATAAATAAACTCAAAAGTTCTGTCATATTTATATATATTTTCTGGTTGTACAGTCACAGGCAGATGTAGAGCTCCATCTCCTACAAGAGAAAAAAACCCACAATAAAGAATATGTTAACAAAAGTAACATGAAACCTATCAGGGTTGTAGTTGCAACGGAGTGTGTAACACACTAATCACTTAACGTTATGAACACAGTTGTTGAAAACCGTTTTTTTTTTGTTTTTTTTTAACTTGCATTTGAATACAATGAAAAAAGTAATGGTCCAACCCAAAAAAGTACTTCATTATTAATACTCAATGAATGAATTAAGTTTATCCAAATTAAGAATTGAAGCAACTTAATTTGGTTTTCTCTTTTGTAATGATCATGTTTAATAAATGAACAGAAATAAAGTAGATATGCAAGCAAACACTATGGGTCCAAACAGCCCCGGTGCTGCTGTGGAACCAAAGCTGCCCCAAACTGGGGCCACAGAGATGTAACTCATAGCACAAAGTGCACCTTGTATTTCAACTAAAATGTTTTGTATTCCAGGTCAGTCCCACCAAATGGGGGCAGTAATGCACCCCACAGCTCTTCGCCCAACAACTAACACAGAAGAACTGTGTTCCAACAGACCGTTCTTACATTCTCAATAAGCATGCTCAGTCGTGTGTAAATCTTGCGTGACCAAGCGTGAGCTACCACCGCCGCTGTCAGCATGGGGGGGGGCGTGAATTGCCTATTCGTCCAAAACATGTACGAGTAGTGGCTTTTGCAGTTTATTCCACAGGGCGCTGTTGTACTATGATCGCCCATGACCCAAAAAAGTGGTGAAACAGGATAAAACGGTTTAATCTGCTTTGCCTCCAAATAGGCTGGTTAATAAACTGCAGAACTGGCAATTTGCCTCAAAATGAAAGTAATCTGTGCCCCTCAAGCAGAAGTTTAGCTGCTTTCAGTGCACATTTTACTGTTTTTAAAAGCTTGGAGAGGTGATGGTGACCAGAGGATCCTCGGTTCAAATCCCAGCCTGACCGGAAAATCACTAAGGGCCCTTGGGCAAGGTCCTTAATCCCTTAGTTGCTCCCGGTGTGTAGTGAATGCCTTGTGTGGCAGCACTCTGACATCGGTGTGTGAGTGTGTTTGTGTGAATGGGTGAATGTGAGGCATAACTGAAATTGCTTTGAGTGTCTGATGCAGATAAATGCAGACCATTTACCATTTATTTAAAAAATATTGAGTTGGTGTTTTCTTTTTATGACAACTGGAGCAGTGCACTTTAATGCTTTTGATGCATGAATGGAACGTTGTGTTTTTATCGCATTCTGTAATCTCTCTGACGGTCCTTCCTGGTGGAAAACTCCACTGTTTTTCTGCCTTTCCTCCCAAACACAACTACCATTTGTGTGAGGCACATTTGAACCAAGACATTAAATGTAGTTTCACACAAGCTGTTTTTACTGTTGTGATACTGAATGATTTTTTTACAAATAAAGCTGTGAAAAAAAATGTACTCAGTGCGTACAGGATTAGAGCTGATGGCGTAAATGTTCTCTATCAAATATTCTCTTATTGTTCTGACTGTCACATCTGGGACACATTTAAGGGACTTTGTCCACTTTTCTTTGGGCAAGTTACAGGTATTTGTCGCAGATTCAGTCCGTGTAGTTACGCGAAGGATGCATGTCCGCATTAAATGGCGCTGCTCCCCGTGATGTTCTACATGAGCGACTAGCGGACTGTGCATGCACCAATCAATGTAACAATGGTCTACTGAAGTTCTGCGCTATTCTAAGGGTTGTGTCACATGAAACTCTTCAGGCTTCAGCCCTTCAGACACAGCGGAGGCCGGAACAAACAGTTCTGAAATGACAGTCGGGCACACGGAGTGTTTTTGCTGTTGCACCATTACGTTCTGGTGCCTGGAAACCTTGGCTGCACGTGCCAACATACAACCCCTGGCAAAAATTATGGAATCACCGGCCTCAGAGGATGTTCATTCAGTTGTTTAATTTTGTAGAAAAAAAGCAGATCACAGACATGACACAAAACTAAAGTCATTTCAAATGGCAACTTTCTGGCTTTAAGAAACACTATAAGAAATCAAGAAAAAAAGATTGTGGCAGTCAGTAACGGTTACGTTTTTAGACCAAGCAGAGGAAAAAAATATGGAATCACTCAATTCTGAGGAAAAAATTATGGAATCACCCTATAAATTTTCATCCCCCAAATTAACACCTGCATCAAATCAGATCTGCTCATTGACATTGACCCTATGCCATGACATTGACCCTATGTGTCTTTTTGCAAGGAATGTTTTTGCAGTTTTTGCTCTATGGCAAGATGCATTATCATCTTGAAAAATGATTTCATCATCCCCAAACATCCTTTCAATTGTCCAAAATATCAACATAAACTTGTGCATTTATTGATGATGTAATGACAGCCATCTCCCCAGTGCCTTTACCTGACATGCAGCCCCATATCATCAATGACTGTGGAAATTTACATGTTCTCTTCAGGCAGTCATCTTTATAAATCTCATTGGAAAGGCACCAAACAAAAGTTCCAGCATCATCACCTTGCCCAATGCAGATTCGAGATTCATCACTGAATATGACTTTCATCCAGTCATCCACAGTCCACAATTGCTTTTCCTTAGCCCATTGTAACCTTGTTTTTTTCTGTTTAGGTGTTAATGATGCCTTTCGTTTAGCTTTTCTGTATGTAAATCCCATTTCCTTTAGGCGGTTTCTTACAGTTCGGTCACAAACGTTGACTCCAGTTTCCTCCCATTCGTTCCTCATTTGTTTTGTTGTACATTTTTCAATTTTTGAGACATATTGCTTTAAGTTTTCTGTCTTGACGCTTTGTCTTCCTTGGTCTACCAGTATGTTTGCCTTTAACAACCTTCCCATGTTGTTTGTATTTGGTCCAGAGTTTAGACACAGCTGACTGTGAACAACCAACATCTTTTGCAACCTTGCGTGATGATTTACTCTCTTTTAAGAGTTTGATAATCCTCTCCTTTGTTTCAATTGACATCTCTCGTGTTAGAGCCATGATTCATGTCAGTCCACTTGGTGCAACAGCTCTCCAAGGTGTGTTCACTCCTTTTTAGATGCAGACTAACGAGCAGATCTGATATGATGCAGGTGTTAGTTTTGGGGATGAAAATTTACAGGGTGATTCCATAATTTTTTTCCTCAGAATTGAGTGATTCCATATTTTTTTCCTCTGCTTGGTCTAAAAAAGTAACTGTTACTGACTGCCACAATCTTTTTTTCTTGATTTCTTATAGTGTTTCTTAAAGCCAGAAAGTTGCCATTTGAAATGACTTTAGTTTTGTGTCATGTCTGTGATCTGCTTTTTTTCTACAAAATTAAACAACTGAATGAACATCCTCCAAGGCCGGTGATTCCATAATTTTTGCCAGGGGTTGTAGCATAGTGATAAACTCTGATTTGATAATTAACTGATTCCATCTGCTCAAAGTGATATTAATCAGTGAAATCACCTGGTGGAGTCAGTGGCTGCAAAGAAAACCTGCACCCTCTTGGCCCTTTCTGGAACCAGTTGTCCACTCCTGCTTTAGATAATGATGACAGTGAAGAAGATTTTGATGGTGAAATGGAGTAACTGATCAACATTCTTTTGCTTATTTAATAATAAAATCCATAAATAAGTATTTTAAATGTTAACTGCATGCCTTTTGTGTTGTTATTTAGATTTTTCTTTTTGAAAATGGCATACTTGGTACATGCTTGGGGTACCACAAGTTTTCATTTGCCAACATTTTCGCACCCAAACCAGATGTAGGTCATGGTCTCAAAAATACAAAGGGATATTGATTACATTGATTACATGGCCCATGGTCTAATATGGAGCTTAAAATTGCCCCCCTTTTTTTTTCCTATTTAGTTTACCAACCATTTTGTTGGGGGGGGGGGGGGGGGGGGGTTGCACAATGAATGTTGGGACTGTTTGGGTCAGGAAAGGAGGGTTGCATACACGGGCTAAACCTGTCAGAAATCTGCCCGGTGACATCGCATATAGAAAGTGGGGACTTTTTTTTTGTTTTGTTTTTTTTTACTGTTCTGCTTTAATTTTAATTTTTTAACACTTGGGCTAAAAACTATTTATGAATAGAATTTTATGTAGCAAAAAAAACAAACATGCACAAAAATGAGCACAGAAGAAGAGGGAAGCAGCAAGTGCTATAAATAGCGTGCATGTGTGTGAGCCAATCAGAAGCGATGAGTGCAAACCGCTCTCAGCCAATGAAATGCAGCAAGTTGCTGGAGCCTGACAGCCGGAGCAGGAATTCTCACTCCTAAACCACCAATAGAAGAGCAGTGTTGGTGCCACATCAAAGTAAGGCTGACGTCAGTGTCTCAGCCACCAACCAATCACAGGCTAGGAGAGAGAGGCCAGTATCTGGCCCAATTCAGGCTGCTGATTACCGCCTCCCTTTCTGCCCTACAGGAGGAGGCGGGGCCGGCCAGCCGGATGTGTCCTTCGCTTGCAGGGGAAAGAAAGTTCCAAAAGTTGGCCGCTTCACAAGCAGCCTTTGTTATAGGACAGCCTCATCACGCCCCTTATGACAAAAGGTCGGTGATTACAGCTTTAGAAGCGTGTAGCCGCTGAATAAGCGAAGCCGTTATCTCAGCCCAGCACTGTACAGATCAGAGTCAGAATTATATTTATTGCCAAGTAAGTTCTCACATACAAGGAATATTGAGTTGGTGTTTTTGCTTCATGATGACCGGAGCAGTACTTTAATGTTTTTGATGAATTAATGGAAGGTTGTGTTTTTATAGAGTTCTGTAATCACAAAGGTGATTACAACACGTTAAGAGTTAATGTTATGTGTTGACTGGTCAATGTTACAGAATGTAATAATGTAGACGTGTCATGGAATTATTTTTCATCGGAAGGTGCATGTGATCCAAAAATTTGGATCATAACTGGAAACAGAATAAATCCACCTCGGTTCAATGTGAAAGACAAAAGATTTGTAAAGAAAAAGTATTCTGTTTTGTTAAAGTATAAGGAAACAAAATATTACACTAGATACAGTCAGAGCTTATGCTCAAGTGAGAAACAGTAGCAAAAAATTTAAGTAGGATAAAGAGAGAGTGTGAAAAGAATGTGTGAGAAAATTAAGAAGAATTCCAAGGTGTTTTAATGTTTCTCAACAGTAAAACAAAGGGTAAATCTACTGTACTAAGAGTTAAAGGCTGATGAGCTGAAGAAATTTTTTTCAATCTGTAAATGTAAATGAAGATGAGAAGGATCTGATTTACTTTGATGACCTTGTACATTGTGTAACACTCCTGAATCATTCAATTTCCTCCATATACTTAGTGTTGCTAGTATTAAAGATGTGACCTTTAGCCCAGAAAATGTTAAAAACTTGCTAAGAAGTGTAAATCCCAATAAGGCCATGGGCCCTGATATTACCCATTCTAGGGTGTTGAAAGAACTAGCAGACTATGTGCAACTTGCCTTTGTATTATATATTTAGGCAATCATTAGATAATGGACTTTTACCTGATGTGGAAAGTTACAAAAGTGACACCTATATTTAAGAAAGAAGATAAATCACTCACTGAAACCTATAGCCCTGTTAGCCTTATGTCACAAGTGCGTAAAATGTGTGAGAAGGTTATCAAGCACTGGAATAATCCACTGGAGATGTTTACGGACACCGATGTTGGGAGCTCTTCTCCTCTGTTGTAGCACGTTTGTAGCAGACAAACCAACCCGGAAGTAAACAAAACTGTTACGCATTGGGGCCATTTCTTGGCAACAGCACTTGCGAGGCCACCATGACCATGAAAATCATTAACTAACATAATACAACTAATTTACAAATTTAGCTGTTGATGTGAAACGGAGATTAGACGGATAATGTTGGGCGGCTAACCTTAGTCTACCATACCATCTTTATTTATAAAGTACTTTACTACAACCAAAGCTGACCCAAAGTTCTGTACACTAAAACATATAGTTAAAACATTAAGACATATATTTAAACAAGTTAATAAAATCTAAAAAAACTAAGTCTCAATGCAGTCAAAAGCCACAGAAAAAAGATTTTACGGTTTTAAGACGATGCCTAAAAGTGGCCAATGAAGGTGCCTCTCTTGCACCCAAAGGCAAACTGTTCCACAATTTAAGTGAAAAAACAGAAAAGGCCCTGTCCTCTGTCAGCTTCCTTTTAGATCTCTGTACCTCCAGGAACAGCTGGTCAGCTGACCTGAGAGACCGACAAGGTATATAAGGGTGAAGAAGCCCAGAGAGGTACAACACGGCTAAGCCATGAAGAGACTTAAAAACAAAGATGAGAATTTTAAAATGAACCCTAAAATATACAGGTAACAACCAGTGAAGAGAGGCCAAGACAAGGGTAATGTGCTCTCTCCTTTGAGTTCCTGTCAAAAGTTGCGCAGCAGCATTCTGAAGCAGCTGCAAATATGAAAGCAGCAACTGACTGACTCCCACATAAAGTGAATTACAACAGTCCAAGCAAGATGAAATAAAATCATGGATCACCGTCTCAAAATGCTGTCTAGAAAGAAAAGGTTTTACCGTAGTCAAACACCTTAAATGATAAAAGTTGGATTTTACTACAGCTGCAATTTAGCTGTCCATTTTAAAATCACTATACACATTAAAACCAAGATCAGAAATCACAGGCTTAAAATATACCTCCAAGGGTCCCGAATCGACAGAGGAAGACTCACACGGACCACTACTAAGTCACTACTTGGTCTACTAAGTAAGCTTAGTAGACTAAAAGATTAGACTGCTTTATGAAACCGGGACCTGGACTGTACCTGTATGTGGTGAAACAGGTGAACTTGTAGAGACATTAATGTACCACAACCATGACATTCATGTCTTTGGGTCCTCAGCCACCGTGACCGAGAGGCGCCTAGAAAGAATCATGAACTCTTCCCAATGCGGCCTTTCTACATCAAAAATCCAGAGGCGAGTTTACGCCAGTGTATTTAGCATATTTTGCAAATAATGAAAAAAATTCCATGCTGAAATGGGCGTGGCTTACACCACTGGAAAGAACCCAATTCACAGATTGCAATGACATAGTTTTCATTTTCACATGTGCAGCTTGTTGTTATCAGACTTAGTTTCTACCAAAATCACCATATTATTTATAATGCACCCTAATGTTTTTCCAATGGCCATTTATTTTGTGTGTCGATAGACAGGATTGTCCTCCACTATCCCTGTAAATTTGGGGGAGGTGATGGTCTAGTGGTTAAGGTGTTGGGCTTGAGTCCAGAAGATCATGGGTTCAAATCCCCGCCTGACTGGAAAATCACTAAGGGCCCTTGGGCAAGGCCTTTAATCCCCTAGTTGCTCCCGGTGTGTAGTGAGTGCCTTGTTTGGCAGCAACCTGACATTGGGGTGAATGTGAGGCATAACTGTAAAGCGCTTTGAGCGTCTGATTCAGATGGAAAAGCGCTATATAAATGCAGTCCATTTACCCTTTAAATTTTACATTTCAGGTCCTCCTGGCTTAGGCTGCCCCATGACTTTTTATGAATAGAAATAAATAAATGAATGAATGAATATCAGCACAACTGCAATAGCAATACCTCTGTGCTTGAACCCTAATTAATTCAGTAAGTGCATACTGGCTGTAACGAACGGTCAGAGTAACCTTTTAGTTTCTCGCCGGCATCCCTGTTCTCCCCTGACAGAGGATTAGACTCTGGCGCCCCGCTCAGGCCAAATGTTACATTTTGCCCCAATAGTGGCAACCATCCTCTTCCTGTCCAGCAATTTTGTTTTGTGGAGTCACATGATAACAGCAGCCTTTGAATCTTTTGTCAGCTGAGGGTTTAGTTACTTTAAAGCTGCCAAAGTGCTGCTGAGCAAAGCATGTCTGCAGAACAAATCCTCTCAGTGTGGGTTTGACTGTGAATGTTAACCTGTTTTCAGACTACGTACACTGGAACTGGAGTTGTTGTCCAGAGAGTCGAGGTTCGGTCGCTGCACCGTTTCTTCAGCATCGTCCTGCTTTTTAACAGGAGCCTCGTCCTGTTTGGTTCTGGAAGACAGAAACTCAGTGGAGCGCACACCTCAGCCAAAGTGTACGTCACATGTAGTTTATCTGCCCACTGTTATTATGACAACATCATCTTTTTACAGTCCTATGCAAATGATTAAGGTACATGTCACAATAAAAGTAATATGTAAAATATGTGATATTATTTCCCAAGTAAAACATGTCTACTTCTCTCCCATAAAACTGCACAATTCCTTGAGGTTGTCTCTGGCAATGTTTAAGAAAATGTGAAATCAACCATGTGAGACTGTCCCTAATGGTACATGGTGAAGACTAACCACTAAAAATGAAAAAAAAATAGTTTGATTTAATACCGAATGCACCTGCCGCTGTTAACAATAACGGCGTCTGTGTTTACCTGCGCAGCGGCAGCACGCTCATGCTTCTAATGTCCTTCTGGGCTGCTGCTGACGTCACCTGCTCCACCAGGTCCTTCAAGAAGTGGAAGTGCTGCTCTGTCTCAATGCACTGCTTCCTACAGATTACATTTATTATTATTACTGTTAATATTATTGTTGTTGTCTGCTAATCGTACGCAAAAATGGCAACAAACATTCAGTATAGACACAAAGACACCTTTTTACAACTCAGAAGGACATATAAGCATTTGTAGCTGTGACTAGAGACACTGTGCAGGGTGCAAGTTTTGTGTGTCGCATCACTGGCCACAACGTCATGTATTTTCACCGTATGCCAGCATATGACTCATATGTCCCACACATGTGGGACATAAGTTGTAGGTAAGTTATGCGATTACTGACACATGTTTCTTGTAAGTTACTCATAATTCGAAATACGTCCGTTGATGCTGTCCAATGATTGACTGAACAACTGAAAGCTGCAGTCATGGGAACAGTTCAGACTGTTACAAATATTAAAATTATTCACTCACACATGGAGTAAATACAAAGTCTTAATCTTACCTGATCGTTTCAGTCAGATTCATCATCACAGTCTGATGAAAACTTATCCACAGAAAGCGTCCTGATTTTGGAAAACGACGCCTGAAAATACTTTAGTTCCTTGTCGTGGCTGAAGAAACCGCGTTTTTAAAGAAGTCCCTCTGTGTTTTGTGTGTTTCTCAGCCTGAACAAAAGCACATCTGCATTTTGCGCCACAACAAGAAAATTAACTTATTTTAAAGTTGAAAGAGTCACAGTGCCTCATTCATTCATGTCAGTGTTTATCAAAGACATGAGTCGATTCTTCAGCATTCTGCATGCAATGAAAAGAAATCCCATGATCCACCAAGACAAAAAAAAAAAAAACAATAAAAAAATGTTAAATTACAACCCCAATTCCAATGAAGTTGGGACGTTGTGTAGAACATGTTGCAGACATCCATTTCAAAATGAGCAAATGTTTGCACAAAAACAATAAAGTTTAGCAGTTTGAACATTAAATATCTTGTCTTTGTGGTGTATTTAATTGAATATAGGTTGAAGAGGATTTGCAAATCATTGTATTCTGTGTTTATTTACATTTCACACAACATCCCAGCTTCATTGGAATTGGGGTTGTACTCTGTATGGCCTCAATGACGTGCTTGTCAATATTTACATGCTCATCAATATTTATGTGCATCGCCTGCCAAACAAAAGGGTTCTGCCGGTGGTGGAAAAGCAAACCAACCCGGACTTAACTGTTCTGACCCGTACCATACCGTGCAGTACTGACCCAGACCGCTCAGTGGAAACGGGGCTGTCAGCACACGCTGGCTAAATCATCATGGTGTGACAGGGCCCCGTACTATTGTGTGCCCATATTTGTGCACTCCATTATTTTGGTTTTGATATTATTTTACTTTGCATCATAAATTGTAGAGACATGATTGGACAATAAAGAAGATCATTTTTTACATTTGAACATAGAGAATATACATATACATATATATATATATATATATATATACACATATACATATATATACGAGGGCTGTCAAAGTTATGGTCCTTTTTATTTTTTTCAAAAACTATATGGATTTCATTCATATGTTTTTACGTCAGACATGCTTGAACCCTCGTGCGCATGCGTGAGTTTTTCCACGCCTGTCGGTGACGTCATTCGCCTGTGAGCACTCCTTGTGGGAGGAGTCGTCCAGCCCCTCGTCGGAATTCCTTTGTCTGAGAAGTTGCTGAGAGACTGGCGCGTTGTTTGATCAAAATTTTTTCTAAACCTGTGAGACACATCGAAGTGGACACGGTTCGAAAAATTAAGCTGGTTTTCAGTTAAAATTTTAACGGCTGATGAGAGATTTTGAGGTGATTCTGTCGCTTTAAGGACTTTTCACGGTGCGAGACGTCGCGCTGCGCTCTCAGGCGGCGTCGTCAGCCTGTTTCAAGCTGAAAACCTCCACATTTCAGGCTCTATTGATCCAGGACGTCGTGAGAGAACAGATAAGTTTCAGAAGAAGTCGGTTTCAGCATTTTATCCGGATATTCCACTGTTAAAGGAGATTTTTTTAATGAAAGACGTGCGGACGGGTCCGCGCGTCGGGACGCAGCCGCCGCGACGCTCCGCCACAGGAAAAACACCTCTGTTGAAAGCCTTAAGGACAAGTTGGAACATGTCCTGCCTGTTAAACAATTTCTCATATACTCACTCCACTGAAAGCCATCAAAAGCCGCCTGGATTTTACAAATGGTTATCAACACGGAGGTGTTTTTCCTGTGCCGCCGCACCGCGTCGGCTGCGTCCCGACGCGCGGATCCGTCCGCACGTCTTTCATTAAAAAAATCTCCTTTAACAGTGGAATATCCGGATAAAATGCTGAAACCGACTTCTTCTGAAACTTCTCTGTTCTCTCACGACGTCCTGGATCAATAGAGCCTGAAATGTGGAGGTTTTCAGCTTGAACAGGCTGATGACGCCGCCTGAGAGCGCTGCACGACGTCTCACACCGTGAAAAGTCCTTAAAGCGACAGAATCACCTCAAAATCTCTCATCAGCCGTTAAAATTTTCACTGAAAACCAGCTTAATTTTTCGAACCGTGTCCACTTCGATGTGTCTCACAGGTTTAGAAAAAATTTTGATCAAACAACGCGCCAGTCTCTCAGCAACTTCTCAGACAAAGGAATTCCGACGAGGGGCTGGACGACTCCTCCCACAAGGAGTGCTCACAGGCGAATGACGTCACCGACAGGCGTGGAAAAACTCACGCATGCGCACGAGGGTTCAAGCATGTCTGACGTAAAAACATATGAATGAAATCCATATAGTTTTTGAAAAAAATAAAAAGGACCATAACTTTATTGACAGCCCTCGTATATATATATATATATATATATATATATATATATATATATATATATATATGTGGTGGTTGTAACCGCTGCTAACATGTGCTTTTATCTACAAGTTGGCGAGCCAGAAAGAAAAGTCATATAATTTATAAGTACACATGATAAGATGAGCTGCTGATGGCTAATATGGTCCACGGGACATCACTTTAAAACCTCAACAGATTAAATTTAGTTTTTTCACAATACGTTGTCTGTCTGTTAGACGATGGTGAGTATTTCAGAGCGCAGATCATAAACAGCTGTCAGACAAGGAACAGCAAACTTACATGTGAGCGAGTGAAATCACTGTGCTGAGCTTCGATTCGGTTATTAGACAGCTTTTGGTCAGCAGCGATTTCAGGAACATTTCCAGTGCCCGCGCTGACCTCTGCAGTTCAGGAAACCACAATTCTACACCACAAACTTCAGTTTCAAAACAAATATGTGTGCTTTGGATCAACACATCAAATGTTTTTAACAGCCTCAATGCTGCCGATTTCTTACTCAAAGATTATAGACATTATCACATTATTTTCACACATTATTTTCAGAAAATAATGTGAACAAAACATCAACTGGTCAAATGATGTATAGGAGTATCCATAAATAAGAGCACACATTTTAATATTATACATTCAACTAGGCCGGATATAGAATCTGATTTTGTGTCCCTGTTTTTCTAAATAATGAGGAATAGCAGGTAAATGCTGATGTAGTTCATTATATCCATATTAACAAATAATTAACTTGTACACATAAAGTAACATAATAATAATAATAATCAATTTAGCAGTCATCCCTTAACCTCATGATGCCCCTACAGTGGCACACCGAACTACTTCATTCAGCACCATCCCTCCATCCCCAGGTGGAATTTGCTTCTGCTGCCTATGTACAGGTTGTGAAACCTTTAGTCACACTTAATTTTATGTCATTTTATGTCATTTATTTAGACTTTCATTGTTTAAAAAGAAATAAACCTGACTGAAACAAAAACTCATTTACAAGACTTGAATTTGGGGCGCTGTTGAGCATCGAGGATGCAGGATGTGTCACCTCACTGCTCCGAGAGTTTGAGACAAGACAAACTGAATTTTTGGAGTAATAAATAAAACAGTTCACTCTGGGGATGGAGTAATAAAAGATTTTATGAGAATTTAAAGCTAACAGTAATAACATGAACAAAAAAAGCTGAGTACACTACAACTATTCCTATTCATTCAAATACACAATTATTGGCTCAAGATGTTTTTGTGTCAATATATGACCAAAAACACACTGGAGGAACTACAACTCCCAGCATGCCTTGGTGTACCTGATACAGATGACCAGAAAACTAGGATGGTGGACTGATCTCACTTGGGGTGTACTAGGTCTGACCTCAAAGCATTTCAGGAGAACAATGTTAAATGTAATCAAAATATGGATGACAGCGATAAACTAATATTTGCTTTGTTTTTGAAGAGACACTTTATCTGTCAGCAGAACAAGCTGTGTTAAATGGTGATGTATACTATAACCAATAAACACAGATAAATATAGTTTACAGTCTATTAGCATCCCGACTTCACAAGTAAGAACTCCGATTTCGAGTAGCATCCTCGTCGGAGATCTAAAATTTCAGATTTCCCAGTTTTGTGGAATGCAACATAAGCAGACAAGGAGATGAAGTATAAACTATCCACACATCTACAGCACTAATCAATAAGGTGATATTAAACTGTTAACAATGCACTTCAGGGAGAGAGCGTGATGATGTCACCTCTTCACATGTCAAAGGATACAGATTATCACAGGAACCACCTTGGCAATCTTCCCCACCTCACGATCTTGTTGCATGATCTTTTTGATGCGATTCTGGAAGCAACATAAAAAGATGCTCACACCACAGACATGACATGCAGGTTAAAGTGCTGCATTCACGCACTCCACTGATGCAAAACACAAGATATACACCACAGCAGATAACTGAAACAATCCTGCAAAAGGTGATACAAGCACCAAAGTTGGCACAAATACTCGTTAGACATTACTCTTTTGAAAAAAAACGACTAGCCACTTGAATTTTCAATACACAGCCAGGTCAGGGGTCAATTGAAGAATTACACAGGGGTCAAAACTAAAAAGGCTTCAATCAAATTTAAAACTACACTACATTATTTGTCTGATCATAATGATTCCAAAAAGGTATAGTTTGGACTATCTATGACTGAATGTTTAGCAGTTATGGGGTAAAAACAGCAAAAATGGTGAGAAAGGTCAGTTTCAGGTTGTACAGGGGTCAAAAGTTAAAGTTACTTCAATTTTAGTAAAAAAAAAAGTGATGCAAATTATTGGTTGAGCTAATAGGATTAATAAATGGAATAGTTTTGACTGTGTTGAATGCTTGGTCTCCAAACTAAAGGTCAAACAAGGTCAACGTCCATTGGATTCTATGACGTTTGACATATGTTACCCTGTAACGTGATAACCAAGCATGATAGTACCATAGTACTATAGTACCATAGTACGTATTACTTGCATTTTGAGGAAACATCTGCTACATCATGGTCATGTGGCACATTTTACTGTGCATGATACGTCAAACAGCTTCCTGAGTGAGGATCCCAGCACCTGGAAGAGTCCAAAAGAAAACCCCCGACATACAGTGCATCCAGAAAATTGTGCTTCATTTTTTCCACATTTTGTTATGTTACAGCCTTATTCCAAAATGACTCAAATTAATTTTTCCCTCAAGATTCTACACACAATACCCCATAATGAATGCGAAAAAAAAATTTTCATGAGACTTTTGCAAATTTATTTTAAAAAATCATATATGTACATAAGTATTCACAGTCTTTGCCATGAAGATCAAAATTGAGCTCAGGTGCATCCTTTTTCCACTGATCATCCTTGAGATGTTTCTACAGCTTCATTGGAGGCCACCCGGGGCAAATTCAGTTGATTGGACATGATTTGGAAACACAAACACCTGTCTATATATAAGGTCCCACAGTTGACAGTGCATGTCAGAGCACAAACCAAGGATGAAGTCAAAGGAATTGTCTGCAGACCTCTGAGACAGGACGTCTCAAGGCACAAATCTGGGGAAGGGTACAGAAACATTTCTGCTGCTTTGAAGGTCCCAATGAGCACAGTGGCCTCCATCATTCATAAATGGAAAAAGTTCAGATCCACCAGGACTCTTCTTAGAGCTGGCTGCCCATCTAAACTGAGCGATCGGGGGAAGGACCTTAGTCAGGGAGGTGACCAAGAACCTGATGGTCACTCTGTCAGAGCTCCAGCATTCCTCTGTAGAGAGAGAACCTTCCAGAAGGACAACCATTTCTGCAGCAATCCACCAACCAGGCCTGTATGGTAGAGTGGCCAGACGGATTAAATTTTGTTTTTTTCACAATAAGTTGTCTGTCTGCTAGACGATGGTGAGTAACTGTTAGTAAAAGACACATGGCAGCCCACCTGGAGTTTGCCAAAAGGCACCTGAAGGACTCTCAGACCACGAGAAACAAAATTCTCTGGTTTGATGAGACAAAGACTGAACTCTTTGATGTGAATGCCAGTCGTCATGTTTGGAGGAAACCAGGCACCATCCCCACAGTGAAGCATGGTGGTGGCAGCATCATGCTGTGGGGATGTTTTTCAACAGCAGGAACAGGGAGACTAGTCAGGATTGAGGGAAAGATGAATGCAGCAATATACAGAGACGTCCTGGATGAAAACCTGCTCCAGAGCGCTCAGCCTCAGACTGGGGCGACGGTTCATCTTTCAGCAGGACAATGATCCTAAACACACAGCCAAGATATCAAAGGAGTGGCTTTAGGACAACTCTGTGAATGTCCTTAAGTGGCCCAGCCAGAGCCCAGACCTGAATCTGATTGAACCTCTCTGGAGAGATCTGAAAATGGCTGTGCACCGACACTCCCCATCCAACCTCATGGAGCTTGAGAGGTGTTGCAAAGAGGAATGGACAAAACTGCCCAAAGATAGGTGCACTAAGCACGTGGCATAGGCTGTAATTGCTGCCAAAGGTGCATCAACAAAGTACTAAGCAAAGGGTGTGAATAATTATGTACATTTCTTAGGGGTTTTTTTTTTGTTTGTTTGTTTTATTTTTAATGCACTTGCAATTTTTTTTTTTTTTCATGTTGTCATTATGAGGTGTTGTGAGTACAATTTTGAGGGGAAAAATTAATTTACTCAAGTTTGGAATAAGGCTGTAACATAAAATGTGGTAAAAAGTGAAGGGCTGTGAATACATGACTACACAAAACAGAGGTGATTTTCTGAAGGTGTGGATGGTTGCCAGTCAGAACCCAGAACTGTTGTGATGGATATAGCAACACACTGCATCAGTGCATGCTCCAATACTTTAGTGTATATTGTTAAATATGACAGAGAGAGAGAGAGACCGTTTGTAGATCGCAAAACTCAAGTAGAAGGTGTCGTGTTTGCTGGCGTTGCATCTCGAAAATGTTCAGATTTCCGACAGTCCCTGAAAGTGTCAAGTGCTCTGTCCAATACACGTTAGCCGTTAGCTTAGCTTTCCGGAGCTTTGAACGCCGTTTATATGCCAAAGTAGAGTTTATACTCACAGGAGAGAACCGCACATTATATCTAGTCTTCTGTCGAGGCATTTTATGCGCTTTAATCCGCACCTTTGGATCACATTTTCCATATTTTTACTTGTAAACGCCGCTGCGCCCATTTGTTTACTTTCCTTCAGCAAAGAGAGAAGAAAACAAGTGTGAGGTCAACCCCTGCGTAACCCCGTTAATGACGTCACGACACCCCGTTTTGCGTTTGTTATTTCAGTAACAGTTAATTAGCTAATCTTTGATTTTGAATAGTTTGAAATAACAGGTAAAATGTGTAACCAGATGGAAGGAAAACCTCCAAAGACCATCAGAAGACTCATGCTTGTCTTTGTGACATCATGACGTTCATCATCACCCCTTCAGTTTCCAACTTCACACTTATCACCCTGTCAGACAGACATTTAACCTCCAACACACTCTTTATGCTATCCCTTTAGAATGACCCCAAAACTATTTCTCCTTCCATCCACAGCACGATAGAGCAGTTTGAACCCCCTCTGATGCTCCTGGTCTTCCACCTGTGTGGACACTTGGTCTGTTCTTTGTTGTTGGAGATGGAGACACATTCATTCAGTATACCTGCCCAATCCAATCAAGGGTCACTGGGAGCTTATCCCAACAGTCATAGAGCAGGGTACACCCTGGACAGGACGCCAGTCGATCGCAGGGCCACATACCCAGACAGCAAATAGATCCGGGCCGGATGTAGTCCAACATCTGGTACCAATCTTGAAAACAGATCCGGTCCAGACAGTTTTTGCACCCTGGCCCAGATCCGGCACGGCTCCGCTTTACGGTTCTGGAACAGATCCGGACCAGATCTGAACTGGATCCGCAAAAGACCAACCGTTTACAGACCATATCTGGCACGGATCTGGGGCAGATGTGGACTGCATCACAGCACCGTGGCAGGAACAAGTTTTACAGGGGTAAGTTCCGTGGATCCGAGAAAACTGATTTGTATCTATAACACACAGATCAGTGTCCCTGGACTTATAAAACTTGATTGCCGTAAAGAAACAAACCGCTTTGCAATAAGCATTTAAAAAAGCCTCAGTGACGATCACGATTACAGAGTACAGAGTTTACAACCGCTAATGGATAGTTTCTACCGAGTGCAGATAAAATTGCTTATGCCCCATGTTCCTGCCACGGTGCTGTGATGTGGACCACATCTGTCCCAGATCCGTGCCAGATATGGTCTGTAAACGGTTGGTGTTTTGCGGATCCAGTTCAGATCTGGTCTGGATCTGTTCCAGAACTGTAAAGCGGAGCCGTGTCGGATCTGGGCCAGGGTGCAAAAACTGTCTGGACCGGATCTGTTTTCAGGATTGGTACCAGATTTTGGACTACATCCGGCCCGGATCTATTTGCTGTCTGGGTATAGACAAACACAAACACACCTACGGCCAATGTAAAGTTTCCATTTCACCTAACCTGCATGTCCTTGGATGCGGGAGGAAGCCGGAGCCAACATGCAAACTTCGCATAGAAAGGCCCCAGCCCAGTGGGAAACAACCCCACAACCTTCTTGCTGTGAAGTAACAGTGCTAACCACTAATCAAATCAAATCAATTTTATTTATATAGCGCCAAATCACAACAAACAGTTGCCCCAAGGCGCTTTATATTGTAAGGCAAAAGCCAAACAATAATTACAGAAAAACCCCAACAGTCAAAACGACCCCCTATGAGCAAGCACTTGGCGAAAGTGGGAAGGAAAAACTCCCTTTTAACAGGAAGAAACCTCCAGCAGAACCAGGCTAAGGGAGGGGCAGTCTTCTGCTGGGACTGGTTGGGGCTGAGGGAGAGAATCAGGAAAAAGACATGCTGTGCTGCCTTGTTGGAGATACAGTGTGTAGGATCTAAGGGTGTTTATGAGCACAAATGGAATATTATACAAATAATGAATATTTATGAGTTCAGTGGAACAAATATTTAATTTGGTGAAAGATGGAATCTACCATTCAACGAGGTTTCGCCTTTCAATGGAACTAATTACCGGTAAATATACATTTCATTGAAAGAATGAAAAAACATTCATTATTTGTTTTATATAATGGTGAAAATAGATCCTTGTCATTTGATATTTTATTAATTTATAAACAACAGAAAAGGGACTTACATTTTGGTGTTCATCGCTGGTGCTTTGGCGTCAACAATCCAACACAAAGTTTGTATAGGAGTAATTGCTCTCAGTCAACTTGCAAAAAACAATCCTGATGATGTACTCCGTGATGCTGTGCGCTGACTTCGTGTACAGGCTGCTGTCTGCACTTTCCTCACTCCAGTGAAAAATTGCATCAGAAATTTGTCAAGCTTTTCAATTCAATTTCAATGTACCGGTATTAATTTATATAGCGCCAACTCATGATAAAGTCGCCCCAAGGCGCTTCACACAATTCATAACAACACAAAGTGATTTAAAATCAAAATTAAAATCAAGAAAAGCACAATAAAAAGATAAAACACAGTAGAATAAAAAGAAATTACAAAGCAAACATAAAAACAAATTAGATTAATGATAAGACAGTCTAAAAAAGTGGGTCTTCAATCTTGATTTAAAAGTCTCCAACGTGTCAGACTGCCTAATAACTGCAGGTAGATCGTTCCAAAGAGTCGGACCACGGTAGGAGAAGGCTCTATACCCACACAGAAGCCCTGCGCCCTGCAAACGCAAGGGCCGTGCAGGTACGTAGGGTTTAACCAAGTCCGCCAGTTAGGAAGGTGCCAGTCCGTGAACAATTTTATAAACCAACAATAAGACTTTAAAATCTGATCTGGCAGAAACCGGTAGCCAATGAAGGGATGCCAGAATGGGTGTAATGTGGTCAAACCTTCTACTTTGTGTCAAAAGTCTGGCAGTAGCACTCTGTACCAATTGAAGTCCCCGAATGCTAGACTGCGGCAGGCCAGAAAATAACGCATTACAATAATCCAGTCTGGAAGAAATAAACACATGTATCAAAGTCTCAGCATCTGTGGGACGAATCCTCGCCACATTTCGCAGATGGAACAAGGCAGTCCTCGTAATGTCTCTAATGTGGGGGCCAAAAGACAACGTGGGATCGAAAAGTACTCCAAGATTCCTCACTTTGTCCATATGATGCACAACACACGAACCAAAATTAAGCGCCAGCTGGTCAAATTGATGCCGATGTCTGGCTGGACCAAGAACCATCATTTCAGTCTTATCAGAATTCAAGAGTAGGAAATTACTAGACAACCAACTTCTCACAGATATAAGGCAATCTTCTAAGGCTTTTATATGAGCAATTCATCCTAACTTTATCCTAACAGCTCTTCATGCCTCCAGATGGCTTACAGCATGGTGGATTTGTTTTTTGTGTGTGTTAGAAGAATTAGCAGCATCAGTTAGCTCCTTCAAATTGTCATCTGCCAGCAAAACAAACTCCACTATGTTTAGTTAAATGCTGCCCCCGGTAGTGTGGTCGGGGTGTACAATATCACATTTCATATAGCACCAAAATTGCACACTAAAAAGAACTATTGCACCGTCAATGAAACACAATGGCAAATGGTACGAATAATCCATGTCACATGAAATACAAGCCACCAATCAAATGACAAGGATCAACTCGGCCTTTATATAAAGCATTCAAAAGCATCTGTTTATTAGTGTATAATTTCCTGTAACAACAAATCAATGTTTTCATGATCTTAGAATGAGACCTTCATATCTGCATGTGTGGGCCTCCTCATGGAAGCCGACATGTTGCATCAGTATGTTGACACCTCATCCAAAATGGATGTACTCAGACTATCTTTCACATTTTGCAAAGAAGCCAGTAGACTGGCAAAAAAGAAGATGAATCCCTTGTTGCTCCCTCGTCTCCCGGTTACTCGTACTGGCTTACAAGTTCGAGATCCTTCATTTTTCTCAAATGGAAGATCATATATATTGCTTATTGCAAGAGAAGGCAGAGGAGCGTGAGTCTCCATCACCAATGAAATTAAAGTCAGTCATGACCAGTAACGGCAGGATGCAATCTGCAACTTCAACACTAGATGCTATTTAAATCCTGCACACTATAGCGTAACTATTTTTGCTTCATCTATATTTTGATTCTCTCACAACACCCCATGATGATAACATGAAAACGTTTGTTCTTTATTTCTGCAAATTTATTAAAAATAATCTAAGAAATCACATGTACATAAGTATTCACAGCCTTGTACACCTGTAAAATATGTACAAGGCTGCATTCATCTTTCCCTCAGTCCTGACTAGTCTCACAGTTCCTGCCGCTGAAGAACATCCCCACAGCATGATGCTGCCACCACCATGCTTCACTGTAGGGATGGTGCCTGGTTTCCTCCAAACATGACACCTGGCATTCACACCAAAGAGTTCAATCTTTGTCTCATCAGACCAGAGAATTTTGTTTCTCATGGTCTGAGAGTCCTTCAGGTGCCTTCTGGCAAACTCCAAGTGGGCTGCCATGTGTCGTTTACTAAGGAGTGGCTTCCGTCTGGCCACTCTATCATACAGGCCTGATTAGTGGATTGCTGCAGAGATGGTTTTCCTTCTGGAAAGTTCTCCTCTCTCCACAGAGGAATGCTGGAGCTCTGACAGAGTGACCATCGGGTTCTTGGTCACGTCCCTGACTAAGGCCTCCTCCCCCCCATTGCTCAATTTAGACAGGCGGCCAGCTCTAGGAAGAGTCATGGTGGATCTGGCCTTCTTCCATTTATGGATGATGGAGACCACTGTGCTCATTAGGACAAAGCAGTAGAAAATGTTTCTGTTCCCTTCCACAGATTTGTGCCTCGAGACAATCCTGTCTCAGAAGTCTGCAGACAATTCCTTTAACTTCATGCTTGGTTTGAGCTCTGATATGAACTGTCAACTGTGGAACCTTATATGTAGACAGGTGTGTGTCTTTCCAGTTCATGTCCAGTCAACTGAATTTACCCCAGGTGGACTCCAATTAAACTGTAGGAAAATGTCAAGGATGGCCAGTGGATACACCTGAGCTCAATTTTGAGCTTCATGGCAAAGACTGTGAATACTTACGTACATCTGATTTGTTAGTTCTTTTTTTTATTACTAGTAGTTTTAATAAATTTGCAAAAATCTCATGAAAAACTTTTTCACATTGTCATTATGGGGTGCTATGTGCAGAATTTTGAGGGAAAATGTATTTCATCCATTTTGGAACAAGGCTGTAACATAACAAAATGTGAAAAAAGTGAAGCGCTGTGAATACTTTCCGGATGCAGGGTACGTTTCACTTTGAGTCTATTATGTTCTGCTTGAAAGACACAAATACATGGGGAACACAAGATGTTGCATTTAAACAAAGATTAATTCCAAAATTAAAATAAAACACGGAGTGTCCCAGTGTGGCTCAGGCAGCAGCTGATCTTTTTATGATGAAGCAGAAGCAATGAGCCTCCACTCAGCCAATCTCTGCTCCCAAACCTGGACAAAAAAAATTACGGCAGATAAGAGGCCACAAGATGATGACAAGTCTTTGTAAACTTTACACAGCAAAAGGCTCAGTGTTAAATTAAATCTGATAGAGTTCATTTTAACATCTTTTCAATCTTTATGTTGCCTCACTGTTGTGGGTTACCTTGATCCTTGTCTTGTCTGGTCCTGTTGTCTGTCTGTTCCATCCAGGTGGCATGCAAGCGGAGCTGAGAACCATGATCACACCTGCAGTTCATCTGCACCTCATCATCAGCCTTTGTATTTAAACCCTGGTCATTCATCTTCTCCTTGCAAGAAACTCAGTGTTCTTTATGAGATAAACCTGGCCTCTCTATTTTCCGCAATAGAGCCTGCTATTTTTGGTGTTTCCACATGCCTTCCTGTTTGAGCATCCACGCTCAGCATCTGTATTTTTCCTGATTGCTTCCATGCTAATTTTTGGATGAGCAGCTTCCACCTGCAGCCAGCCTCCAGAGCTTCCACGCTCTGCACCTGCCAGCTAAGTGTGCTGCTCATTTTGCTCCTGTGAGCTTCCACTCACAGACCACAGCCTGGAAGTATCTTCAATGTATCTGAACTTGAACATTCCTGAACTGAACTGTCAGCGAATCTGAACTTGAACAATCCTGAATTGAACTGTGAGCATTTATGAGTGCATTCCACTCACCTCTGTTTCCTCAGCAACTCCTCCTCATCAGCTCTGTGAGCAGCCACCTGGCACCGGTTCCTGTCCTGGGTCCCTAACCACACCAAATCCACATGTCTGCGCTGTGGCTTCTTACTTCTACCCTTGTGTCTCCACTCTCCAGACCTCCTGGCTCATTATCATATTCTGTTGTAAATAAATCCTCATTTGTTCATTCCATCTTTCATTCTTGCTCCCTGCATTTGGATTCAGCTAAAGTCTAGTTCGGTCCGATCCAGAACCTACCCATAACACTCACAGCATAAAGAATGTGATGGGAGCTAAATGTTTGGCCTATTATGGGCCAGAGTTGTTAAATTAACACTCTTCAAGCATTCAAGCAACATTCAACAATTTGCCAGTATTCCTAATTTTAACTATTTTTTACATACTGGAATATCACTCAAGGCATTGTCATGCACTGCAAAAAATCTAAATAAAATAAAATAAAATCTGAAATTAACAGGGTAATCCTGTAAAGTCACGAAATAAAAAAAAAAAAAAACAGTGGATAGTGTTTAATTGACAGCAATAATTTGTAAAATGTGGAACGAAACTCAACTGTGAATCTAACAGTAGAAATATGTTCAAATAATCATATACCACTGTAGAATTTACAAATGAGTGGTTTAAACACAGAAAAACCATCATACTAAAAACTGTGCAATGCAATTAAAATGACAACAAAACGCCGTTAAAATGTTTTTGTTTTCTGTTTATTTGAATTTTACTGTTTTAGACTTTACAGATAAGAATGTTCACAAATACAGTAAAATGCTGTAAATTAAGGTTGATGTGTCTGTTTAAACTACATTTTGAGGATATTTAAACGTAAGATGACCCTTTGGCGGAGAATCTGTTGTGAAAGTGTCGTGAAACGGACCCACAACAGGGGGCGTTAATGAACGGACAATGGATAAGCCAAAAGTAACAATTTAATGTTGTGAATCGCACAACGACGTACAGACAATAACAATATGGTGACTGTCAATCATACACCAGGTGACGTGTGGGCAGGCTCGACAATAGAAGATGCCTGGCGAGAGAAGAGCCAGATCCCACACAGGTTCCCGACCAACGGAGCTGAAGAACACCGGAGCCGCCAAGCCCTGCGCCCCAGGTGGCCGCTGTCTTCAGCAGTCAGACCCGGTACTGCTGGCAGAGAACAGAGACAGTCCTGATGAGTGTGAGGTCGCACACTCAGTAATCCCACAGTCTGTATACAATTGGGAGGGAGAACCTCCACCTCCAATCACACACTCGTGCAGCTCCTGTCTAACCACTTATCTGGTTGGGGTGTGAAGCGAAGCCGTCGCTGATCACACCAAACGCCAATCCCACAGATAAGGACACACCACAGGAAAACGGCTGCAAAGAAGTTCAGACTATTAGTCAGTGTTAAGTCAGCAGAGAAGTTACCTGAATGGTAGCTGATTTCTCTGCGGGGAGGTGGAGTTGCAGTCCGACCTTTATGGTGGTGGTGATGAGTAGTGGATGAGTGACAGCTGGTACGGATGATGAGTGACAGCTGTCACTCCTGGTCGCTCCGACGCCCTCTCGTGCTTGAAGCCCGCACTTCAAGCAGGGCGCCATCTTGTGGTGGTGGGCCAGCAGTACCTCCTCTTCAGCGGCCCACACAACAGAATCTATCTTGTAAATAGACAATAACTTATCTGTTCCATATATTTGCATTGTAATAATTTACATACAAAAATAAAGAACAGATTAATTTTGAAATGTAATAATTATTAATCAATAGCAGGGGTGGTGGCCAAGTGGTTAATGCGCTCGGTTTCAGTTCAGAAGGCTCCGGGTTCAAATCCCACCCCTGCCACATTTCTCCATGTAACGTGGAGTTGCATCAGGAAGGACATCCGGCGTAAAACCTGTGCCAATTCAACATGAAGATCCACCTTGGATTTGCTGTGGCGACCCTGAGTGCAAACAAGGGAGCAGCCGAGGGTTTATTAATTGTTAATCAATAGGTAGCGATAGATAGCAGGGATGGTGGCCAAGTGGTGCACGTGGTTTCAGTGCCTAACGTTCCCGGTTCAAACCCCACCCCCCACCCCACATTTCTCCATGTAATGTGGCGTTCTGTCAGGAAGGGCAACCAGCATAAAACTTGTGCCAAATTGAACAGGAAGGGAGAGAGGAGATAGGTGCCCATGTGCTGCTCTTGATGGTGTTGGATGTAACGCCCCGAAGCCTCACATACTGTGGGTGGCCTGTGAGGTAGTTGGTAATCCAAGCCACCAGTGGAGCCTCCACCTTCACGTCCCGTAGCTTACTGCTAAGCAGGTCAGGCCAGGTGGTGTTGAATGCACTGGAGAAGTCAAAGAACATGACTCTCACAGCACTGCCTGCCTCCTCCAGGTGAGAATAAACTCTATGCAGCATGAATATGATGGCATCCTCCACTCCCCTTTTGGGCTGATATGCAAACTCCAGGGGGTCCAGTGATGGTTCCACGACAGGTGCCTCAGGACGAGCCTCTCAAGTGACTTCATAACATGTGATGTTAGGGCCACAGGTTTGTAGTCATTAAAGCCTTGGTCCCACCAAATAATAAATCCATGAATAATGAGCCACGTATGGATTTGCCACCCCAATTTCAAAACTGGTGCAGATGTTGGCCGTAATTACTGCGTATACCAAGTTTGTTCAAGATTGACTAAAGATGGATCAACACATTACTCTGTTGCTTCAGAACGCACCCTGATTTTCTGTATTCTGTGGAATTGGGGTGTAAGGAGTAAGCAGTAAGTAGAGCATTTGCTTATTGTGCTCCTACTTTGACATTAGAAACTCCACTTTAAGTCTCATATTAAAACCTACTTTCTATTGTATATAATTCGATCTATGGTTTTATTTTATTTATCTCAAACTTGTATGATTTCTTTGCACTCGGTGTTTTTATGTCTGTATCATACTCACCTGTTTTTAGGTTTAGGTCTTACTGGGGAGACAGAACCTTTTCTGTCCATATTCATTGTTCTTAATCATCTGCAGCTTTGTTGTTATGTGGCATCCCACAGGGTTCAATTCTAGGGCCACTGCTTTTTTCATTGTATTTACTGCCTCTGGGTTCCATCTTTAGATGGCATGGGATCTCATTTCAAAGATGTGCTGATGATTGCCAAATTTATCTGCCCTTAGGGCAGAAGGATGTCAGTTCCATAAAACAGTTCCTAGTATGCCTAGACAACATTAAAGCTTGGTTGTCCTTGAACTTTTAAAATTTTAGTGAAAAACAAACAGAGGTGATGGTGTATGGACCCAGTGGCCCCTGTGAGTCCTCCTCCATTGCCTTGGGACCCTTGGAGGTTTATTTTAGACCTATTATTGATATTGGTTTTAAGATGGATAGTGATTTTAAATTGGACAGCCAAATTAAAGCTGTGGTTAAGTCTGTTTTTTTTTTTATCATCTACTGCAGTTAGCAACTGTGAAATCTTTTCTGTCTTGGCAGCATTTTGAGACAGTGATCCATGCTTTTATTTCATATCAACTGGAGTATTATAATTTCCTTCATGTGGGAGCTCTATTGAGCCGAGTATTCCTTTAACTTTAACTAGTAATGACTTCATGACTTTCTTTGCAAATAAAATTTTAACTATTAGAGAAAAAATTATTCATAACCATCCCAGAGACATATCTTTATGTTTGACTGCTTTCAGTAATGTTGGTATTTGGTTATACTCTTTCTCTCCGATTGTTCTGTCTGAGTTACTTTCATTAGTCACTTCATCCAAACCATCAACATGTCTATTAGACCCCATTCCTACCAGGCTGCTCAAGGAAGCCCTACCGTTAATTTATGCTTCGATCTTAAATATGATCAATCTATCTTTATTAGTTGGCTATGTACCACAGGCTTTTAAGGTGGCAGTAATTAAACCATTACTTAAAAAGCCATCACTTGACCCAGCTATCTTAGCTAATTATAGGCCAATCTCCAACCTTCCTTTTCTCTCAAAAATTCTTGAAAGGGTAGTTGTAAAACAGCTAACTGATCATCTGCAGAGGAATGGTCTATTTGAAGAGTTTCAGTCAGGTTTCAGAATTCATCATAGTACAGAAACAGCATTAGTGAAGGTTACAAATGATCTTCTTATGGCCTCAGACAGTGGACTCATCTCTGTGCTTGTCCTGTTAGACCTCAGTGCTGCTTTTGATACTGTTGACCATAAACTTTTATTACAGAGATTAGAGCATGTCATAGGTATTAAAGGCACTGCGCTGCAGTGGTTTGAATCATATTTATTTAATAGATTACAATTTGTTCATGTAAATGGGGAGTCTTCTTCATGGACTAAGGTTAATTATGGAGTTCCACAAGATTCTGTGCTAGGACCGATTTTATTCACTTTATACATGCTTCCCTTAGGCAGTGTTATTAGAAAGCATTGCTTAAATTTTCATTGTTACGCAGATGATACCCAGCTTTATCTATCCATGAAGCCAGAGGACACACACCAATTAGCTAAACTGCAGGAATGTCTTTCAGACATAAAGACATGGATGACCTCTAATTTCCTGTTTTAAAATTCAGATAAAACTGAAGTTATTGTACTTGGCCCCACAAATCTTAGAAACATGGTGTCTAACCAGCTCCTTACTCTGGAAGGCATTACCCTGACCTCCAGTAATACTGTGAGAAATCTTGGAGTCATTATTGATCAGGATATGTCCTTCAATGCGCATATTAAGCAAATATGTAGGACTGCTTTTTTGCATTTGCGCAATATCTCTAAAATTAGAAAGATCTTGTCTCAGAGTGATGCTGAAAAGCTAATTCATGCATTTATTTCTTCTAGGCTGGACTATTGTAATTCATTATTATCAGGTTGTCCTAAAAGTTCCATGAAAAGCCTTCAGTTAATTCAAAATGCTGCAGCTAGAGTACTGACAGGGACTAGAAGGAGAGAGCATATCTCACCCATATTGGCCTCTCTTCATTGGCTTCCTGTTAATTCTAGAACAGAATTTAAAATTCTTCTTCTTACTAATAAGGTTTTGAATAATCAGGTCCCATCTTATCTTAGGGACCTCATAGTACCATATCACCCCAATAGAGTGCTTCACTCTCAGACTGCAGGCTTACTTGTAGTTCCTAGGGTTTTTAAGAGTAGAATGAGAGGCAGAGCCTTCAGCTTTCAGGCTCCTCTCCTGTGGAACCAGCTCCCAATTCGGATCAGGAAGACAGACACCCTCTCTACTTTTAAGATTAGGCTTAAAACTTTCCTTTTTGAAAAAGCTTATAGTTAGGGCTGGATCAGGTGACCCTGAACCATCCTTTAGTTATGCTGCTATAGACTTAGACTGCTGGGGGGTTTCCCATGATGCACCCAGTGTTTCTTTTTATTCACCTCTTTTTGCTCTGTATGCACCACTCTGCTTTTAATCAGTGGTGATTGATCTCTGCTCTCTTCCACAGCATGTCTTTTTCCTGATTCTCTCCCCTCAGCCCCAACCAGTCCCAGCAGAAGACTGCCCCTCCCTGACCCTGGTTCTGCTGGAGGTTTCTTCCTGTTAAAAGGGAGTTTTCCTTCCCACTGTCGCCAAGTGCTTGCTCATAGGGGGTCATTTTGACCGTTGGGGTTTTTCTGTAATTATTGCATGGCTTTTGCCTTACAATATAAAGCGCCTTGGGGCAACTGTTTGTTGTGATTTGGCGCTATATAAATAAAATTGATTTGATTTGATTTGGGAGTCAATCAGTCACTACTTTCGCATCTGCAGTTGGTTCAACATGCAGCTGCACAAGTTTTGAAAGGAACTCAAAAGCGAGATCATATAACTCTTGTATTGGCCTCACTTCATTGGCTGCCTGTATATTTTAGGGTACATTTTAAAATTCTTATGTTTGTTTTTAAATCTCTTCAAAGTGTTGCCCCGCTCAGACACAGTTTTTGGTGTGGGTGAAGCTGGCAGTCGCCCGGGGCACATTTTTTCATGACACACAGGGGGCGGCACAAACACTTAAGAAAAAATAGATAATCAACATCTGCACCGCAAAGCAGTTATCATATCACTATGTGGGGAATTAGCAAACTGGTGCTCCCTCCCTGCAGCTGTAGGTGCCCCATCTTGCTGAACTGCAGAGAACAGAACCAGTGTGAAAGTTGTCTCCTGCATTGTCCCCTGGGACAGGCGCTCTGCTCCGCTTTGACTTTGGACGGATCATCCTGCAGTGCACCTGTTTCTCCGCTGTTCTGTTCAGCAGGATCCTGCTGACCGGTGGCAAAATCCACTTAGGATGCAGCACAGAGCTAGAACTCTGCACCCAGAACAGGCGTTTGAAACGGACGTGTTCGAATTTCACCAGAGAGGACAAACTGCTCACTCGAGGAAAAAAGTTTGCAGAAAGGAGAGCCTCCCTGTTTGTAAGGACGGTTTAGAAATTGAGCTGCGTCACATTACAAGCTAAGTGATTTCAATCTGACTTGTTTCTTTTCTGTGCCTGCATCTGATGTCTGACGCAATGTACACTTTAACAAATTACAAAATATATGTACTTCATATAACTTTTTGTTAACCCTCACCACATAATCTGGTTGTTCAACAAAATATCATATATAGCTAATTTAACAAAATGTACAATTGACTGTTTTGTATTTTACAGTATATACTGTTTAATATTTAAACAACCGAGGTATGTGGGGCCAGTTGGCAGAACTAGATTCAGTGGATATAGCAGAGTGTGAATGTGCCAAATCAAATTTTTTGATGTGAGATTTGGGCTCCTTACTGTTTTGTGAGCTGTCTGAACATGTCAAGTTTAATTTGTGTTTTTCCTGTTACCTTCCTTTGTGTATGTGCTCAGAGATCAGAGTCAGTTCTGATTTCATTCTGCTTTCTATGTCATCACTGGTGATATGACTGCTGTGAGATCAGATAACTGTCACAAACAGGAAAAAGCAACAACAACAACAACAAAGATTCAGGAACAAATATCACAAGGACTTAGAAATGGGAGGGGCTCTCATCAGAAACTGTAATGATGAAAGAAGGCCAGAAGGAAATTCAGCAGTGCAAAATCACTGGCATCTACAACAGACGTCTGTCTTCATATTAGAGGTGGGTGATACCGGGAATTTTGGTATTGATCCGATACCAAGTAAATACAGGCCCAGTATCGCCGATATCGATACCGATACTTTTTCATATTTAAGCTTTATAGATCCAAAGGATCCAAAAGACCTAGGATAGAATTTTGCCAAACATTGTACGTGACAACAAAATACTTTATTATCACAATCAACATTTTTGTTTAAAAAAATATCACTCAACACAACTTAAAATCTCCTGAGGTAGAGGGGTGACAAACCACAATACAAGGGTGCACTGCTCAGTGTTGTGTGACACAGCGCAGCACTGCTCTTACAGACAGAGAGTAGACTTTGATGAATCTGCGAAAAAAGCTTGAGTATCGATCTTTTTACAGAGGATTGTTCAATATCAATACCAGCGTTGGTGTCGATATTATCGATATTATGATCGATCCGCATATCTCCACTTCATATGTCAGAAATGTCCCAGAGGATGTAAATCTAACATTGGTGGACACAGTCAAACAAGATGAACCTTCTAGTGCTACACCATAGTCAATATGACTAACGGTTGACAACAGATATAAATAAGTAAGAAAATGATGAGACCACTTTAAACCTTTAAAAATGCACAACTGTTTTAGGTGGTTTTACAAACATCAAGCTAAATATTTAGCTAAATGTTGAGACAAATATGCACCTTAACAAAAGTGCTATTTGTTCTTGCCTGAAAGACAGATTAATAAAGCATTTAATGACAGACATTTAACATGTGAGGGCATGTTTCATGGATGTTTTGTATAAGAGTTGTATTGTAGCCTGCAGTCTTTTAATGTCAGTTTCAATTGCAATTTCAGGGTCACTTCTAAAATATAAAATAATAACAATAAAATAATTTTAAAAATTAGTAAATCAGTGTAGAACCACCACTGGCCCTGCTTTACCTCTCTTAGCTTCTTCATCCTTATGTACCTTGTCGGTCTCTCAGGTCAGCTGACCAGCTGCACCTGGAAGTACCGAGATCCAGAAGCAAGCTGAGAAGGGACAGGGACTTCTCTATTGCTGCTCCTAAACTATGGAACAGTTTGCCCTTTTCTGTTAGAGAGGCCTCTTCACTGCCCATTTTTAAAGTTTGTTTAAAAAGCTATTTTTGTTTCTTCTTGGCCTTCGGCCCCAGCGAGACTTAGTTTTTAAATTGTATTTTATAGTCATATGTTTTAATGGATATTTTAGTGTACAGCACTTTGTGTCAGCAGGTGTTGTGTTAAAGTGCTTTGCAAATAAAGTTGGTATGGTAGTTGGTATTGTATGTTTACTGATGATTGTGATGTATTACTTTTTTTATGTTTTGACTATAGCTTGTTCAATTACAATAAAGGAAATCAGACAATTTGTTGTAATTTGTAAATTATTTTTAACCTATTTTGGCAGAGAGGCTGACTAGTGATTCTTCTGTTACTCTCCCTCGTCTCGACTCAAACTAAAATCTTTAAAGAATTATTTTATTGCTTAACAGATTTTGTGACTGTGATGGCACACTGAAGGATTTCCCAAAGAAAAACAAAAGGAGAAGGTTAATAATGTTTTTTCTTGTTTGTTCTTTGCTCCAGTGGAATATGTCAAAGCAGCAGACGTCAAAGTCATTGGCACACTGGGAGATTCTTTAACTGTGAATGAAGTGGAATTACAGTGTTTTCCCCATCGGAAAAATGTAAATACAGGACAAGGCTGGTGCAAGATATTAATGACTTTAAAATCAACCACATGTTGTGCTTACTGGGAATGCTGAGTAACTGGAACCCAGTAGAAACCATAACAAACTAGACAACCACAAAATAAACTCAAGAAAGGAAAGAGCGATGTTATAAACCAATCCAGTACTTCATGGAAGTACAGTAGTGTTCAGAATAATAGTAGTGCTATGTGACTAAAAAGATTAATCCAGGTTTTGAGTATATGTCTTATTGTTACATGGGAAACAAGGTACCAGTAGATTCAGTAGATTCTCACAAATCCAACAAGACCAAGCATTCATGATATGCACACTCTTAAGGCTATGAAATTGGGCTATTAGTAAAAACAAAAAGGTAGAAAAGGGGGTGTTCACAATAATAGTAGTGTGGCATTCAGTCAGTGAGTTCGTCAATGGAACAAACAGGTGTGAATCAGGTGTCCCCTATTTAAGGAAGGAAGCCAGCACCTGTTGAACATGCTTTTCTCTTTAAAAGCCTGAGGAAAATGGGATGTTCAAGACATTGTTCAGAAGAACAGCTTAGTTTGATTAAAAAGTTGATTGGAGAGGGGAAAACCTATACGCAGGTGCAAAAAATTATAGGCTGTTTATCTACAATGATCTCCAATGCTTTAAAATGTACACAAAAACCAGAGACGCGTGGAAGAAAAAGGAAAACAACCATCAAAATGGATAGAAGAATAACCAGAATGGCAAAGGCTCACCCATTGATCAGCTCCAGGATGATCAAAGACAGTCTGGAGTTACCTGTAAGTGCTGTAACAGTTAGAAGATGCCTGTGTGAAGCTAATTTATTTGCAAGAATCCCCCGCAAAGTCCCTGTGTTAAATAAAAGACATGTGCAGAAGAGGTTACAATTTGCCAAAGAACACATCAACTGGCCTAAAGAATAATGGAGGAATATTTTGTGGACTGATGAGAGTAAAAATGTTCTTTTTGGGTCCAAGGGCCGCAGACAGTTTGTGAGATGACCCCCAAACTCTGAATTCAAGCCACAGTTCACAGTGAAGACAGTGAAGCATGGTGGTGCAAGCATCATGATATGGGCATGTTTCTCCTACTATGGTGTTGGGCCTGTATATCGCATACCAGGTATCATGGATCAGTTTGGATATGTCAAAATACTTGAAGAGGTCATGTTGCCTTATGCTGAAGAGGACATGCCCTTGAAATTGGTGTTTCAACAAGACAATGACCCCAAGCACACTAGTAAACAAGCAAAACCTTGGTTCCAAACCAACAAAAGTAATGCCTCGCAGATGTGAAGAAATCATGAAAAACTGTGATTATACAACTAAATACTAGTTTAGTGATTCACAGGATTGCTAAAAAAGCAGTTTGAACATAATAGTTTTGAGTTTGTAGTGTCAACAGCAGATGCTACTATTATTGTGAACACCCCCTTTTCTACTTTTTTTTTTTTTTACTAATAGCCCAATTTCATAGCCTTAAGAGTGTGCATATCATGAATGATTGGTCTTGTTGGATTTGTGAGAATCTACCGAATCTACTGGTACCTTGTTTCCCATGTAACAATAAGAAATATACTCAAAACCTGGATTAATCTTTTTAGTCACATAGCACTACTATTATTCTGAACACTACTGTAAGAGAAAATCCTGCATTAGTTTCCACAACCATGTGCTTTTTAGAATTTCAAGGTGCAGCTGAGGGCCGGACAGTGTCCCATATTGTGGTAGTCTCAGGAGCAGGTCACTGCCTTTTGCAGATGATGTAGTCAGAATGTGACTCTAAAAGACGACACAGTAGGTTTTGCAGAGTTAAATTGACCCTGCAGTGAGTGCATAAGGTGTGCAGAGTGGTGGCCAAGGGCTCAGTGCATTTGGTTTCAAAACCCAAGGTTCCCAGTTCAAGACCACCCCTGCCCCTTCTCCATGGAATGTGGAGTAGCATCAGGAAGGGCATCCTGCATAAAACCTGTGCCAGATCAACATACAGATCCATATCAGCTCTGCTGTGCTGACCTCGAGCAAAAAGGGAGAAGCCAAAAGATCTTACTAGTGAGTTTATATGGACTGATCCAAAATAGTATTAAATCAACTCTGTCACAGTGTTAAATTGTTCTGGTATAGATTGTACAAAGAAGGCAAAATTTTTAACTTACTTGTTGAGTAATGATCAAAAGAATGATACCATGGATACAAATGAGTTATCTTGGCCAGACAACCTTTGGAGACAGGATGAGGAGTTCATCTAGAAAGAAGTGATACATGCCGATAACTGCTGGTAATCTCATCCACATAAAATCCTGAGAAGATTGCCTTGCATCAGTGAAAAGCTGGATGTCTAGAAACTTCCTACTTTTAAACTCTGATAAGACTGAAATGATGGTTCTTGGTCCAGTGAGACATCGGCATCAATTTGACCAGTTAACGCTTAGCCTCGGCTCGTGTATCATACATCACACTGACAAAGTGAGGAACCTTGGGGTAATTTTTGATCCTACATTGTCCTTTGACCTCCACATTAGAGATATTATGAGGACTGCTTTCTTCCACCTGTGAAATATAGCGAAGATTCGTCCCATCCTGTCTATGGCTGATGCTGAGACCCTGATCCATGCGTTTATCTCTTCTAGATTGGACTACTGCAATGTTCTATTTTCTGGTTTACTGCAGTCCAGCATTAGGGCTCTCCAACTGGTTCAAAATTCTGCAGCCAGACTTTTGACACGAAGCAGAAAGTTTGACCATATTACACCCATTTTGGAATCTCTTCACTGGCTTCCTGTCCCAGTGAGATCAGATTTTAAGGTTCTGCTACTAGTCTATAAAATTGTTCACGGACTGGCACCTCCCTACCTAACTGACCTAAGTAAACCTTACGTGCCGGTCCGGGCTTTGCGTTCTCAGGGTGCAGGACTACTTTGTGTCCCTAGGGTGAATAAGAAGTCTGCGGGTCTTATCGTGCCCATGTTCTGTGGAATGATCTCCCTGCATCAATAAAACAGTCAGATTCCGTGGAGACGTTCAAGTCCAGGCTTAAGACGCACTTATTTTCCCTTTCGTATGGGTAGCATACTGTCATAGTATAGCTCTACGCTGTTTACTCTTTTAATTCATTTTATTAGGAAACGGAGCGTGCCGCGGCCTCAACTTTACCTAAATTCTGAGTATTTTAGTGAAGCTTAGTGGCCGGCGATCACCTTAGTATTTCCTGTTTCTCTTGTTGTTTAATGCTGGCAAATTATGCTGTATTTCTTGTCTTTCTGATGCCTGATTCTGTTTTTTTCTCTCTGTTTCTAAGGTGCAGCTCCAGCCAGAGATGGGTGTGGTATTTGTGCTGGAGACTCTCCTGTCCTGCGCACCAACAGCATTTCCTGTATATTCGTTTTTGTGAATTGTTCTGTAATTTATGTCTGTAGCATGGCCCAAGCAGAGGGTCACCCCTTTGAGTCTTGTCTGCTTGAGGGTTCTTCCTCAGAGGGAGTTTTTCCTTACCACTGCTGCTCTGGGGGTTAGCCTTGAGGCAACTCTTTTGTGAGTTGGTGCTAAATAAATTAAAATAAATTGAAAATTGAAAAGCTCAAAGTAGAACCTGTCATCCTCAGCCTTGATCGGGGTTTGTGTTTTATTTTTCTCCATTCTTTTATCCATCTTTGATTTATAAATTATTTTTGTCACTTGTTTATTCTCTGTTTTGTTTTGCTTTGTCACTTTGTTTCTTTGTTACTTGTATACTTTAGCCATTGTTCAGTTCTGTTCTGGTTGTGTTCAGCCGGTTTGTGTTTTCATTATTGATCATTAGTTTATCACTTGTTTATTTAGGTCCTCTCATTTATCATCTGCTTATTTTGCTGTTCTCATTCCTGTTATTCTCTGTAATGCTTTAATGTCAGGTTTTGTTTATCACTTAGTCTCTGTTTTACTTATAGCAGTGGTGTCAAAAGTACACACATTTGTTACTTAAGTAGAAGTATAGATACTGCAGCTTAAAAACACTCTGGTAAAAGTTGAAGTATCAACTTGACCTCTTTACTCAAGTAAAAGTGAAAAAGTATGTGCTCCAAAACCTACTTAAAGTATAAAAGTATAAAGTAACCTTTTAAAAAAAAAAAAAAGGTAGATGACACTATATGAATTGAAAGCTTAATTTAAAAACTGATTCGTTCTACATGTGGCCCAAGACCCAAAACCCAAAATTACACCCAACACCACCTGCACGAAAATGTTTCAATTCTAGAAGCTCTGAAATGCAATCTGGGACTATTCCAGACAATAAACTGCAGTGAGTACAGCATCCATTTAGTGAAGGAAAAACAAAACAAAACAAAAAAAAAAGACAACTTTCCTTATTCAAATTCATTCCAGTAGTATTCTGCTCTTACTAGGATGCAGCAGTTTTCTAGTTTGGCAGATAGTTCTGGAGAAAATCACTGAAGAAATTAACACATTGAAAATATGGTTTGACCGAAACTGTCATTAAATAAGACAGGGATGAAGTGGAGGTGTAAGAGTCACTAGGTGTTCACAGGAAACACTTATTTATTTATGTATGTATTTTCTCTTCTAAGTCCCTGTTCTCTTCTAAGTCCCTGTTAGTAAATGATATAATAATTGATCAACATATTGATTTATTCTGCCTTGCAGAAACCTGGTTACAGCAGGTTGAATATGTTAGTTTAAATGAGTCAACACCCCCGAGTCACACTAACTGCCAGAACGCTCGTAGCACGGGCCGAGGCGGAGGATTAGCAGCATTCTTCCATTCCATCTTATTAATTAATCCAAAACCCAGACAGAGCTTTAATTCATTTGAAAGCTTGACTCTTAGTCTTGTCCATCCAAATTGGAAGTCCCAAAAACCAGTTTTATTTGTTATTATCTCTCATCCACCTGGTCATTACTGTGAGTTTCTCTGTGAATTTTCAGACCTTTTGTCTGACTTAGTGCTTAGCTCAGATAATTATAGTGGGCGATTTTAACATCCACACAGATGCTGAGAATGACAGCCTCAGCACTGCATTTAATCTATTATTAGACTCAATTGGCTTTGCTCAAAATGTAAATGAGTCCACCCACCACTTTAATCATATCTTAGATCTTGTTCTGACTTATGGTATGGAAATTGAAGACTTAACAGTATTCCCTGAAAACTCCCTTCTGTCTGATCATTTCTTAATAACATTTACATTTACTCTGATGGACTACCCAGCAGTGGGGAATAAGTTTCATTACACTAGAAGTCTTTCAGAAAGCGCTGTAACTAGGTTTAAGGATATGATTCCTTCTTTATGTTCTCTAATGCCATATACCAACACAGTGCAGAGTAGCTACCTAAACTCTGTTAGTGAGATAGAGTATCTCGTCAATAGTTTTACATCCTCATTGAAGACAACTTTGGATGCTGTAGCTCCTCTGAAAAAGAGAGTCTTAAATCAGAAGTGCCTGACTCCGTGGTATAACTCACAAACTCGCAGCTTAAAGCAGATAACCCGTAAGTTGGAGAGGAAATGGAGTCTCACTAATTTAGAAGATCTTCACTTAGCCTGGAAAAAGAGTCTGTTGCTCTATAAAAAAGCCCTCTGTAAAGCTAGGACATCTTACTACTCATCACTAATTGAAGAAAATAAGAACAACCCCAGGTTTTTTTTCAGCACTGTAGCCAGGCTGACAAAGAGTCAGAGCTCTATTGAAACGAGTATTCTTTTAACTTTAACTAGTAATGACTTCATGACTTTCTTTGCTAATAAAATTCTAACTATTAGAGAAAAAATTACTCATAACCATCCCAAAGACAAATCGTTATCTTTGGCTGCTTTCAGTGATGCCGGTATTTGGTTAGACTCTTTCTCTCCGATTGTTCTGTCTGAGTTATTTTCATTAGTTACTTCCTCCAAACCATCAACATGTCTATTAGACCCCATTCCTACCAGGCTGCTCAAGGAAGCCCTACCATTAATTAATGCTTCGATCTTAAATATGATCAATCTATCTTTATTAGTTGGCTATGTACCACAGGCTTTTAAGGTGGCAGTAATTAAACCATTACTTAAAAAGCCATCACTTGACCCAGCTATCTTAGCTAATTATAGGCCAATCTCCAACCTTCCTTTTCTCTCAAAAATTCTTGAAAGGGTAGTTGTAAAACAGCTAACTGATCATCTGCAGAGGAATGGTCTATTTGAAGAGTTTCAGTCAGGTTTTAGAATCCATCATAGTACAGAAACAGCATTAGTGAAGGTTACAAATGATCTTCTTATGGCCTCAGACAGTGGACTCATCTCTGTGCTTGTTCTGTTAGACCTCAGTGCTGCTTTTGATACTGTTGACCATAAAAATGTATTATTGAGATTAGAGCATGCCATAGGTATTAAAGGCACTGCGCTGCGGTGGTTTGAATCATATTTATCTAACAGATTACAATTTGTTCATGTAAATGGGGAATCTTCTTCACAGACTAAGGTTAATTATGGAGTTCCACAAGGTTCTGTGCTAGGACCAATTTTATTCACTTTATACATGCTTCCCTTAGGCAGTATTATTAGACAGCATTGCTTAAATTTTCATTGTTACGCAGATGATACCCAGCTTTATCTATCCATGAAGCCAGAGGACACACACCAATTAGCTAAACTGCAGGATTGTCTTACAGACATAAAGACATGGATGACCTCTAATTTCCTGCTTTTAAACTCATAAAACTGAAGTTATTGAACTTGGCCCCACAAATCTTAGAAACATGGTGTCTAACCAGATCCTTACTCTGGATGACATTACCCTGACCTCTAGCAATACTGTGAGAAATCTTGGAGTCATTTTTGATCAGGATATGTCATTCAATGTGCATATTAAACAAATATGTAGGACTGCTTTTTTGCATTTGCGCAATATCTCTAAAATTACAAAGGTCTTGTCTCAGAGTGATGCTGAAAAACTAATTCATGCATTTATTTCCTCTAGGCTGGACTATTGTAATTCATTATTATCAGGTTGTCCTAAAAGTTCCCTGAAAAGCCTTCAGTTAATTCAAAATGCTGCAGCTAGAGTACTGACAGGGACTAGAAGGAGAGAGCATATCTCACCCATATTGGTCTCTCTTCATTGGCTTCCTGTTAATTCTAGAATAGAATTTAAAATTCTTCTTCTTACTTATAAGGTTTTGAATAATCAGGTCCCATCATATCTTAGGGACCTCATAGTACCATATCACCCCAATAGAGCGCTTCGCTCTCAGACTGCAGGCTTACTTGTAGTTCCTAGGGTTTGTAAGAGTAGAATGGGAGGCACAGCCTTCAGCTTTCAGGCTCCTCTCCTGTGGAACCAGCTCCCAATTCAGATCAGGGAGACAGACACCCTCTCTACTTTTAAGATTAGGCTTAAAACTTTCCTTTTTGCTAAAGCTTATAGTCAGGGCTGGATCAGGTGACCCTGAACCATCCCTTAGTTATGCTGCTATAGACTTAGACTGCTGGGGGGTTCCCATGATGCACTGAGTGTTTCTTTCTCTTTTTACTATGTATGCACCACTCTGCATTTAATCATTAGTGATTGATCTCTGCTCTTCCACAGCATGTCTTTTTCCTGGTTCTCTCCCTCAGCCCCAACCAGTCCCAGCAGAAGACTGCCCCTCCCTGAGCCTGGTTCTGCTGGAGGTTTCTTCCTGTTAAAAGGGAGTTTTTCCTTCCCACTGTCGTGCTTGCTCACAGGGGGTCGTTTTGACCGTTGGGGTTTTTCCGTAATTATTGTATGGCCTTGCCTTACAATATAAAGCGCCTTGGGGCAGCTGTTTGTTGTGATTTGGTGCTATATAAATAAAATTGATTTGATTTGATTTATTTACGTATGTTCATTGTTAGTTGCTTTTATATTTTCTGTTGTGTTTCTATTCAGGTTCTTTTTGCCTCTTTCTCTAGAATTGTATATAATAATCATTAGATTATTAATATATAAACAAAAATAAATTTAAGAAATATTACAATTTGAAAACAAATGCACCCGAACGTGATGACGGCTGCAATTGGTTAATGCTAAGTTTTAACATTGAAAATGCCGTAGACATGCTAATGCGTTAGCGTCGCTCCCGTTTTTAAGTTATAAAATACATCTATCAACTGTTTCAGAAGACCATAACAGGTCGGTTTAACATAGAAAAAGTAAATAATACTCACAGAAGTATGCTTTTTAGGGTTTTAGCGGGGGAAAATTAAGCGAAAGAAAGAAAGAAAGAATAAACAAAGCAATGGTCGAAGCATTGCTTCAATCTGCGAACCACTGCTTCGATTGGTTCACAGTTCAAAGTAAAGCCGCGCTGCAGAAAAGTTGATTACAGGCGCACATGACGTGAAATATATATATATAAACATTAAACTGAAACCAAGAGTAACGAGGCTGTTTGTTTTAAAAATGTAAGGAATAGAAAGTACAGATACTTGGGTGAAAATGTAATGAGTAGAAGTCAGAAGTAGGCAGAAAAATAAGTAATGGAGTAAAGTATAGATACCTAAAAAGTGTACTTAAGTACAGTAACGAAGTATTTGTACTTCGTTACTTGACACCTCTGACTTATAGTTTATTTCTTAGTCTGTTCCAGTTTAATTTATTCTTAGTGTTTATTTTCCTATTATTCTCTGATCAGTGCTCATGTTGTTTAGCTTCTATGTTTATTATCTTTCGGTTCGCCTTTCTGTTCTCATGTTCATGCTTAGTTCATTCCTGCTAATAGTTGTATTGCATTCAGTCTTCGGGTTTTGAATCATGTATTCCCACTCCACATCACTGCACCTGCCATTGTGTCTTGGTCTCTCACTTTGTTTCTGTCTGTTTTGTGTTTTCATTCACTCACTCTTTCATTCACTCTTGGCACCTGTTCACACGTCATTGTGTCTTACATCAGTCCACTTTGTGCACTCCCTTCCTCATTATCTTGCCCTATGTATAATCTTTGTCCTCCAGCCACACCCCCTTTCTATATTGTTCCTCACCTGCACCTTGTTAACTCCTGTCTTATTTAAACGCCTCCCAGCCATCACCCCCCTGCCACTTTGTCATTGTTTGTACACATTCCAGCCTCTTGTCTTCAGTCCTGTTTTTGCCTAGCTAGCCATGTATCATATTTTGCTCTGTTCTCCTCTACTGCACCTCTTGCCTCATCTCTGATGTCTGTGAATACTCGTGCCCCTGAATCCTGCTCGTCCATGACTGCGTTTTTGCCTGACCCTGATTGTACCTCTGCTCCACTGACTGACCACCTGTGTACCATACCAGAGCCTGGAATAAAGATCATGATAACTCTCCCACCTAAGCCTAGACTGGGAGTCCGCTTTGTGGGTCCAGCCACTTCGGGTGCCTGGCACCCGCCCACCCTGACAGAACCTTTGCACTTTCATGTATAGTCAATTGTGGTTTTTTGAAAATCTGATTAGGATGCTACCTGGATGTCTCCCTCTGGAGGTGTTCCTCATACATACAGTGGGGTGGAGCCCCGGCACAGCTCTAAGCTGTGACTAATCAACTAATCATACTTCTACGGAAACTAAGCTTGGGAGGTGGCTGTATGTCATGAAGGCTTTTTGTAGGCACTGTGAGTAACCCTCACCTATACGAGGTCTGTTAGAAAAGTATCCGACGTTTTTATTTTTTGCAAAAACCATATGGATTTGAATCACGTGTGATTGCTTCAGCCAAGCTTGAACCTTCGTGCGCATGCGTGAGTTTTTTCACGCCTGTCGGTTGCATCATTCGCCTGTGAGCAAGCTTTGTGTGAGCACTGGTCCACCCCTCTTGTTGTTTTTTTATTGTGAATAAATGTCTGAACGATTTGGAGATTTGCTGCATCAATTTTTTTCCAGAAACTGTGAGAGACCTCCAGGTGGACACCGTTCAGAAAATTAATATGGCTTTCAGGGACGATTTTATGGGAATTACACAGATTAAGGAGTGATCCAGACGGTTTAAAGACTGCCCACAACTGCTGAGAGCGCGCCGCGCTCCAAGCGCCGATCGACAGGCTCAAACCCCGCTGAAACAACCAGATCATTTCCAACGTGAAGGCTTTGTTGATCCGGTACGTCGTCTGACTTTCACAAAAAGGCAGAAGGCGTGGATATCAGCACTTTTTCGGCACATTCCACTGTTACAGAAGTTTTTTTCATGGAAAGAAAAGCGGAGGGACGCGCCACGGAGCCGTTCATTACGCTTCACAAAACCACCTGTACCAGTGGAATGTGCCAAAAAAGTGCTGATATCCACGCCTTCTGCCTTTTTGTGAAAGTCAGACGACGTCCCGGATCAACAAAGCCTTCACGTTGGAAATGATCTGGTTGTTTCAGCGGGGTTTGAGCCTGTCGATCGGCGCTGGGAGCGCGCCGCGCTCTCAGCACTTGTGGGCCGTCCTTAAAGCGGCAGTAACACTCCTTAATCTGTGTAATCCCCATAAAATCATCCCTGAAAGCCATATTAATTTTCCAAACAGTGTCCACCTGGAGGTTTCTCACAGTTTCTGGAAAAAAATTGATGCAGCAAAGCTCCAAATCGTTCAGACATTTATTCGCAATAAAAAAAAAACGACGAGAGGGGTGGACCAGTGCTCACACAAAGCCTGCTCACAGGCGAATGACACAACCGACAGGCGTGAAAAAACTCACGCATGCGCACGAAGGTTCAAGCTTGGGTGATGCAATCACACGTGATTCAAATCCATGTGGTTTTTGCAAAAAATAAAAATGTCGGATACTTTTCTAACAGACCTAGTATGTCCTGTTGAACAAAATAAAATACTTTTTCTACAGTTTGACAGTTCGGCTAAGTTGTCTTCTGTAATAACCACAAGATTAGACATTTATTTTCTGCCAAGATTCAAACGCTGGTTGCTGTACTCAGAGTTCAACGTACCAGCTACTACAATACAAAACCACTGTACGAGGAAATTATTGCCTTAAACACAGCAAATAAGCAATCCCCAGGTTTAGAATCAGTAAACTGTGCGATTAGTCACAGTGGGACTTATTATTACAGTATGTCTTATATCCTCCTGACTAACAGGACATGTGTGTGTGTATATATATATATATATACACACACACAGTTGTGCTCAAACGTTTACATACCCTGGCAGATTTTTTTTGTTGTTGGCCATTTTTCAGAGAATATGAACAATAACACAAAAACTGTTTTTTTACTCACGGTTAGTGGTTGGATGAAGCCATTTATTGGCAAACAACGTTTACTCTTTTCAAATCATAATGACAACATAAACTACCAAATTAACCTGATCAAAAGTTTACATACCCCTGCTCTTAATACTGTGTATTGCCCCCTTTAACATCAGTGACAGCTTGGAGTCTTGTGTGGTAGTTGTGGACGAGGCTTTCTGAGGGTAAAGCTGCCACTGAATATGTTTTATGTTATATGGCTGGGGGGGCCTGGCTGCCTTTTTGTTTCTGTCTTTTGTTTTTCCTTCCAGGTGGCTTGCATTTGGGACTGAGTGGCTGTGTTGCTGAGGTTATCAGGACCTCACCCTGATCACCTGCGGCTCGTCAGGACTCACAGCTGAGGTGCATCTATATGGATTGGAACATGGTGGCATTTAAGACTGGAGTATACAGTGTGTATTTGCCAGAGACTCAACCTTGTGACCAGACGGGTGAGATCGTCATCTCGGGAGCCATCTCATCATCAGTGGATGCAGAGAACGTCCAGGGTTTGATGCACGGTCTGTGAAAGAGGAGGGGGTGAGGTCTCACGCTCGTCAGCACACTTCCTGAGGTACGTTAGATTTTGTGACTAACGTTTATACAGTCAGTAAATGTGGTGTCCCTCACACCTTATTATATTGAGCTGTACGTTAGTCATGTATCGGCTTCCACTGCAGTGGAGTTTTGTGAACTGGATGTTCCATGCCTGCAGGTTGGGAAGCTGATTAGTAATTAAGCCAGGAAGTGTTTGCTGTTTATGTACACCTTTGAGTGGTCTCTCTGTGTGTAGAGTGTGGACTCACATAATGGTTCCTTCTTTCACAGACTCGGTTTGTTGCGGCCACCTGGGGGGTGTCGGCGGGGTCCTTGGGTCCGAACGGCTTCTGGCTCCGGACCGTTAGCGCTGCTGGGAGCGCACCGTATCACCACCACGCCAGACCGCACACTCTTTTGTTGTTTTGTATCACATCACTGTTATGTATTAAATTCAGTTAGCCTTTGTACCGTGCTCTGCTTATTTCATACTGGGTCCTTCAAACGCTGGTCGGTTCTCCGAGCTGCGTCCGACACATAACATTTTAGACTTTATTTATGAAGAAATACAAACAATATGGCACTCTATGGTAAATCTGCATGGAGTAGACAGTTCTCAAAAACTGAGTGACTGTGCAAGAAGTAGAAGAGTGAGGAAAGCCACCAAGACACCCAGACAACCCAAAAGAAGTTATAGGCTTATGTGGCTGTGATTGGAGAAATTATGCATAGTTCAAGCTTTGCATTTTGTATCACCAGTTATCGATCTTCATGATGAAGTGGTATAGAGGAGGATTTTCTTAAAAAGAAGACCTGAAAGTTTAGCTACAAATTGCCAGAAGGTACATTTGAGATGCAAGCCTGGATTTGATCTGTTTTGGTGAAAGAAAATCCTTCTCTGCTCTACTCCACTATGAAGCTAAGAGTAGTGAGGCAAAATACAAAGCTTGCACTGTGCACAATTTCTCCAATCACAGCCACATAAGCCCATAACTTCTCCTGGGTTGTCTGGGTGTCTTGGTGGCTTTTCTCACTCTTCTCCTTCTTGCAAAGTCACTCAGTTTTTGTGAACTGTCTGCTCCATGCAGATTTACCATAAAGTGCCATACTGTTTGTATTTCTTTGTACTTAATGTAAATAAGGCATATTCAGTGGCAGTTTTACCATTAGAGAGCCTCGTCCACAACTACCACAAAAGACTCCAAGCTGTCATTGATGTTAAAGGGGGCAACACACCATATTAAGAAAAGGAGTATGTAAACACTTGATCAGGGTCATTTGGGTAGTTTGCATTATTATGATTTCAAAAGAGTAAACAGTTATTTAACAATAAATGGCTTCACCCAACCACTAACCATGAGTGAAACAACATTTTTGTGTTATTCATATTCTCTGAAAAATGGCCAAAAAACTAAACTTATGCCAGGGTATGTAAACTTTTGAGCACAACTGTGTGTGTGTGTATATATATATATATATATATATATATATATATATATATATATATATATATATATATATATATATATCATCTGACCACGCCCTCTTCCTGAACATTTCCCGCAACGGTCTCACATCACGGCCTGATTACCCACTGGGTATTTAAGCCTCATGTGTCATGTATGTCGTTGCCAGTTTGTCGTACCTTGTGTCTTTGTTCCAGCCTTCCTGTCATAGTCCTGTTAGCCCAGCCATTTTTTTTTTACCTTGCTTTGTCTTCTGTATTTCACCTGTTGTCTCAGCCAATCGGATTTTGTCTCTCCGTGTTTTGAACCCTGCTTGTTTTTTGACGACACTTCAGCCTGACACCTACCTGTTTACCTTCACCCCGCTATCTGTGTACCGAACCTCTGCCTGAATCCCAGAAAAAGCCTTTTTTCTGCCTACACTTTGGCCATGAGTCTGCATATGTGTCTATCCACTTTGTGAGCCATGCCACCACGTATCCTGATAGTGGGATTTTCATTGTCCTCCACATATGACATCATGTGTTCATGGAACTCTCCATATAATCCATAGGTATACAGAAATGGATCAGTTACAGAAATATAACATAAACTTAATATAATAATGTCACTGTGGTGTATATCACATTGGAACAGCTTATTGTCTTTAGCTTCAAGGTCGACCATTGTTAATAATCAAAGATCCCACATTTCCTCCTCCAGTCAGATCTTTGTAATATCATAAGGTAAGAATGCTGAAAAAAAGAAGCAGAAACAGCCAGACCTGCCCGGTCATGTTAATCAAGAAACAAATGAAAGACTTTGAAGCAGATCTGGAAAACCAGCAAATTTTAACTCCTTCCTGATCCAAAGATCACTTCTCCACAACATTTGGTGAAAGGTTTCACGTTCCAACATGATACTGAACTTATTTATTTATTTATCTAGTTTAACTGGTGGGGCACTATGATGCTTCCAAGCAGAAGGAAATGCTTTTGTATTTGTGGAATAAATTCACATTAAAATCAAGCCTATATATCGGGTCCAAAAGTTCAGTTGGGGTCAGATTTACAAAGCAGTGGGTTGTACAACAGTTTGCATGGTTTGTGCTTGCAGTTTAATTTAATCAGTAAATCCTCCAGTAATTTTTTAGCCACATACTAATTCAATGAAAGAACAGAGTCATAAATAAATACAGTTATGCTCAAAAATGTATATACTCTGGCAGAATTTTATTTTTTCATGGCCATTTTTCAGAGACTATGAATGATAACACAAAACCTTTTTCCTCTCATGGTTAGTGGTTGTGTGAAGACATTTATTGTCAAATGTTGAGGCATAAAAGGACTTTTGACTGTCTGAGGCTGTTTGTGGAAATAAAGTCAAGAAATTGACAGGTTGTCAAAATTACAGGCTTTTAATTTGAGGCCTCAAAGACACACGCAAAGTCAAAACCATTACAGCAGGATTTTGAATAAGTGTATACAAAGCACCTTCTGAAAGTGCTCTTTTTGTACATTCAGAGATAGGCGGGTCAGCACAGCAAGCAGCCCATTACACATGAATACATCTCAGCTTTTCCTATGAAAACTCTCGCTGAACAATGAATGTTACCACAGTTTCTGCTAGGGAGGAAAAAGGGAGGGCACCAGGCAGAAACGGTGTGTTTTCCCAGCTGCAAAGTTACATGGAGGCACTTTTAATACAGAGTTGGGAGTTTAAATGCAAAAGTTTTAGGCAGGCTATCTGTAAGGCAAATATGAATAATTTTACATGACACAAACAACTGTGTTTACTCTTTTTAAATCATAATGACAACAGAAACTACCCAAATGACCATGAACAAATGTTTACATCAGAGAGTGTGTGCCAATTACATGGGCATCATGTTGTGTGGGCCGCCAGAAGAGGAGGTACTGCTGGCCCACCACCAGAGGGCACCCTGCCTGAAGTGCGGGCTTCAGGCACGAGAGGGCGCAGTCGCCTCACAGGAGCAGCCAGGGTGACAGCTGTCACGCATCACCTGCAACAGCTGTTACCCATCATCTGATCAGCAGGGGAATATCAGCAGGACGACGCCTCCACCTCTTTGCCGAGATATCGTTCTACCTGGAAGGTAACGTGCTCAGCTGACTGGTTAACAGTGATCTTTTGTGACTTTTGTGAGTTGTTTAGCTGACTCCTTTTCCAACGAGTGGTGGAGGTAGTTTTCCTGCCGTACGGATTCCTGGGTGCAGATGCACCCACATTTAATTGTTCTTTTGTTCCTCGCCAGCAGTACCAGGTCCGACACGCGAAGGCAGTGGCCACCTGGGAGTTCGGGACTTGGCGGCTCCAGTATTCCCGGGGTCTGGTGGCGGAGGAAATCGTGTGGTTCCGGTTCTGCTTTGGACAGACGTCTCCTATCTTCGAGCCTGCCCACACGACACCTTTTGTGATTTGGCTTTTGTCTATTGTTGTAATCTGATTGTATTTGTTGTGCCCATTCACAACAGTAAAGTGTTGTTATTTGACCTCATCCATTGTCCGTTCATTTGCGCCCCCTGTTGTGGGTCCGTGTACCTACACTTTCCCAACACATCATACTACTCAGCCTCTTTGGTAAAGTCTACTCCAGGGTGCTTGAAAGGAGAGTTTGGCCAATAGTCGGACCTTGGTTTGAAGAGGAGCAATGCAGGCTCTGTCCTGGCCGTGGAACAACTGACCAGCTCTTCACTCTCACAAGGATCCTGGGGGGTCCTGAGTGTATGCCCATCCAGTCTATATGTGTTTTGTGGACTTGAAGAAGCTGTTGTGTGGGCCGCCAGAAGAGGAGGTACTGCTGGCCCACCACCAGAGGGCGCCCTGCCTGAAGTGCGGGCTTCAGGCCCGAGAGGGCGCTGCCGCCACGGACACAGCTGGGGGTGACAGCTGTCACTCATTATCTCATGACAGCTGTCACCCATCTACGCTTCATCATACTACTCCATAAAACCCGGACGTCATCTCCACCTCACTGCCGAGATATCATCTACCTGTGAAGGTAATTCTCTGCTAAACTGAAAACACTGACTAATAGTCTGAACTTCTTTGCAGCTGTTTTCCTGTAAGTGTTTCTTTATCTGTGGGATTGGCGTTTGGTGTGATCAGCGACGGCTTCGCTTCACACTCCAGCCAGATAAGTGGTTAACAGGAGCTGCATGAGTGTGTGATTAGAGGTGGAGGTGACTTTCCACCTTCTGTCTGTTTTTGTTACTGGGTGTGCACACACCCACATCTCACTGTTTGTGCTCCTCACCAGCAGTACCAGATCCGACAGTCGGGGACGGTGATCACCTGGGAATTCGGGACTTGGCGGCTCCAGTATTCACCGGGTTCGGTGGCGGCGGAAATCATGTGGTTCCGGCTCTTCTCAGGACAGACATCTTCTATCCTTGAGCCTGCCCACACGTCACCTTTGTGTATTGACTGCTATCATATTCTGAGATTGTCTGTATAGTCGTTGTGCACATTCACAACATTAAATTGTTACCTTTTGGCTCATCTATTGACCGTTCATTTGCACCCTCTGTTGTGGGTCCGTGTCACTACATTTTCCCCAACAGAAGCTGTATGATCGCGTGCCCCGGGAGATACTGTGGGAGGTGCTACACGAGTATGGAGTGAGAGGGTCCCTTCTCAGGGCCGTCCTATCTCTGTACTCACAAAGCGCGAGCTGTGCTCGGGTTCCCTACAGTAAGTCGGAGTCGTTGGCCTCCGCCAGGGCTGCACCTTGTCACCAACCTTATTTGTAATATTCATGGACAGGAGAAGGGGGAGTAAGGGGGAGAAGGGTCTTTGGGTTGGTGGGCTCAGGGTCTCATCGCTTCTTTTTGCAGATGATGTGGTGCTGTTGGCTTCATCAGCCTGTGACCTCAAACACTCACTGGGTTGGTTCGCAGCCGAGTATGAAACAGCTGGGATGAGTATCAGCACCTCTAAATCTGAGGCCATGGTTCTCCACAGGAAACTGATGGATTGCCTACCATTACTATTCCGGGTGGGGAATGAGGTATTGCCCCAAGTAAAGGAATTCAAGTACCTTGGGGTCTTGTTCATGAGTGAAGGGACAATGGAGCATGAGGTTAGCTGGAGAATCGGCACAGCAGGAACGGTGTTGCATGCGCTCTATTGTACTGTTCTGACAAAAAGGGAGCTGAGCCAAATGGTAAAGCTCTCGAGCTACTGGTCAATCTTTGTTCCTACTCTCACCTATGGTCATGAGGGTTGGGTCACAACTGAAAGAACTAGATTGTGTGTACAAGCGGCTGAAATGGGCTTCCTCAGGAGGGTGGCTGGTGTCTCCCTTAGAGATAAGGTGAGAAGCTCAGTCATCCGTGGGGAGCTCGGAGTAGAGCCGCTGCTCCTTCGCATTGAAAGGAGCCAGCTCAGGTACTTTGGGTATCTGGTAAGGATGCCTCCTGGGCACCTTCCTAGGGAGGTGTTCCAGGCACGTGCATCTGGGAGGAGACCCCGGCAAAGACCCAGGACTAGGTAGAGAGATTATATCTCCACACTGACCTGGGAATGCCTCGGGATACCCCAGTCAGAGGTGGTTAATGTGGCCTGGGAAAGGGAAATCTGGGGTCCCCTGCTGAAGCTGTTGCCTTTGCGACCCAGTCCTGGATAAGCAGTTGAAGGTGAGTGAGTGAGTGAGTGAGTACAGAATATATTCAAAATGCTCCATCTTTATTACTATATGTCACACAGACACAAATTAAACATCGCTTTCTCCATTTTCTTACACACAAATGCAATCCAACCATAATTACATTGATTTAAAAATGGGGGGTGGGGGGATAAGCTTGGCATGAGATCAACATTTTTTAAATGATATATCAAACGATATCTGTGGAAAATTTTGTGCTTTTACCATAAAACAATCTTTCCACTTATCTGCAGTGCTATTTTATATCTAAATTGTTATGCTATTAAGTGCTATTTTCTGTCATCATTGTTAAATTGAACACATGTCAGAGTGCTGTAATTGCATTGGGTGGTTGACAATAGACCAGAAGCTGCTTTCAAATCTGGAAATTCCAGCACATGTTGAGTTGATTGTATTGTTTCACCAACTTTGTGAACATGGCATGTTATGACCAGTTAAGTGCTCTGCTAGAAATTTGACAGACATAAATACAGGTTTCAGGTCAACTTTGGAGTATTGCATTTACGTCACTCTAATTGGTACGTGACCAAAATGATTTCTATAATAACTAATAAATGGTTACAGACACTGTAATTAGACAGGACAAACAAGGTTGTAGCTCGGGCCACTTCCGTATGTTAAGTGACTGCATAAGTGACGGTGATCGGCTAAGGAAGAGTAAAATTTCATGGTGAGCCAACCAGAGGCAGAGGTGGGCGAGAGGGAGTTCACGCACAAACACAAATGCATCATTTGTGTTTTTCAACTGGAACTACAGACATTACTTCACCCTGACTGAAACAAAAGGTAAGAATGTACATGTGAGCAAGCATAACGTAATTTTAGATTTATTTGATTGATGGGTTGCGGCCTGTTGAAGTGCAATAAATGTCAAAAGTTCTAAAATATCTATTATGTTTGATTGTTCTACTATTAGAAATGTAGTAATGATCATATCTAGACTAATATATTCACATTGTCCCAAAGCAACATTAAAATATTGTAGATTAGTGTACAGTGTTTTCTGTTAATTTTTTTCTATTAAGTGTCCATTTAATTCATTAAACATTTAATATTCAGTTTTATTATAAATAAGCTAATATAATCTAATACACAGTCGAATATAAACTTTATTAAAGGGGGGGATCTAAATTCATTGACATATTTGAACATTTAACAAAAGTAAGTTGTCCCACAGCAACATTAAAATAGTGTAGATTTGTGTACAGTATTTTCTATTAATAATTTATTCTAGTATGTTTCCATTTAATTCACTGAACATATTTAATATTTAATTTTATTATAAATAATTGAACATACAGTTGAATGTAAAGTTCATGGGGGAATGTCAAATTTATTGACATATTTATTTGAACATTTTTTTAAAAAGTAATGCAATAGTTACTTTCCTTATTAACTAATTACTTTTATAATGCTGTAACTCAGTTACTCAACAAAAATATAAACGCAACACTTTTGGTTTTGCTCCCATTTTGTATGAGATGAACTCAAAGATCTAAAACTTTTTCCACATACACAATATCACCATTTCTCTCAAATATTGTTCACAAACCAGTCTAAATCTGTGATAGTGAGCACTTCTCCTTTGCTGAGATGATCCATCCCACCTCACAGGTGTGCAATATCAAGATGCTGATTAGACACCATGATTAGTGCACAGGTGTGCCTTAGACTGCCCACAATAAAAGGCCACTCTGAAAGGTGCAGTTTTATCACACAGCACAATACCACAGATGCCGCAAGATTTGAGGGAGCGTGCAATTGGCATGCTGACAGCAGGAATGTCAACCAGAGCTGTTGCTCATGTATTGAATGTTCATTTCTCTACCATAAGCCGTCTCCAAAGGCGTTTCAGAGAATTTGGCAGTACATCCAACCAGCCTCACAACCGCAGACCACGTGTAACCAACCAGCCCAGGACCTCCACATCCAGCATGTTCACCTCCAAGATCGTCTGAGACCAGCCAGTCGGACAGCTGCTGAAACAATTGGTTTGCATAACCAAAGAATTTCTGCACAAACTGTCAGAAACCGTCTCAGGGAAGCTCATCTGCATGCTCGTCGTCCTCATCGGGGTCTCGACCTGACTCCAGTTCGTCGTCGTAACCGACTTGAGTGGGCAAATGCTCACATTCGCTGGCGTTTGGCATGTTGGAGAGGTGTTCTCTTCACGGATGAATCCCGGTTCACACTGTTCAGGGCAGATGGCAGACAGCGTGTGTGGCGTCGTGTGGGTGAGCGGTTTTCTGATGTCAATGTTGTGGATCGAGTGGCCCATGGTGGCGGTGGGGTTATGGTATGGGCAGGCGTCTGTTATGGACGAAGAACACGGGTGCATTTTATTGATGGCATTTTGAATGCACAGAGATACCGTGACGAGATCCTGAGGCCCATTGTTGTGCCATACATCCAAGAACATCACCTCATGTTGCAGCAGGATAATGCACGGCCCCATGTTGCAAGGATCTGTACACAATTCTTGGAAGATGAAAATGTCCCAGTTCTTGCATGGCCGGTATACTCACCGGACATGTCACCCATTGAGCATGTTTGGGATGCTCTGGACCGACGTATACGACAGCGTGTACCAGTTCCTGCCAATATCCAGCAACTTTGCACAGCCATTGAAGAGGAGTGGACCAACATTCCACAGGCCACAATTGACAACCTGATCAACTCTATGCGAAGGAGATGTGTTGCACTGCATGAGGCAAATGGTGGTCACACCAGATACTGACTGGTATCCCCCCCAATAAAACAAAACTGCACCTTTCAGAGTGGCCTTTTATTGTGGGCAGTCTAAGGCACACCTGTGCACTAATCATGGTGTCTAATCAGCATCTTGATATGGCACACCTGTGAGGTGGGATGGATAATCTCAGCAAAGGAGAAGTGCTCACTATCACAGATTTAGACTGGTTTGTGAACAATATTTGAGGGAAATGGTGATATTGTGTATGTGGAAAAAGTTTTAGATCTTTGAGTTCATCTCCTACAAAATGGGAGCAAAACCAAAAGTGTTGCGTTTATATTTTTGTTGAGTGTATAACTAATTACTTTCTTTAAAGTAATTTGCCCTACACACTGTCTCTGTGGTTGTATTTTGTGGCACAATATGCACCAAAATGCAGGAAATGGTACTTAAAATTAAATTTTTGGGGGGCGGGGGAGGGATGTCCCCAAACACCCCACCCACCCACACCCCCCCCCCCCCTTTACAAAATTCTGGATCTGCCCCTGGTAGAAGGAGCGTAAATAATATTAGACATTTTAAGAAGCTGAGGCTGAAATCTTCTGGTGGGATTACTGAAATTCTTTTGGGGTGGTGTGTGTGTGTGTGGTGTGTGTGTGTGTGTGGTGTGTGTGTGGTGTGTGTGTGTGTGTGTGTGTGTGGTGTGTGTGTGGTGTGTGTGTGTGTGTGTCGGGGGAAGGGGTACAGCCCCTGGAACCTGAAACCCTGGAGCCACCTACCTATGAGCAAGGCTCATGCCATATCAGGCCTTATTGTAATTATCATTTTTACTGAACTCTAAGTTAATGACCTTTCTTTCTTCGTACATTAAATATTTATTTCAGCATGACAGATCTTCAACAGTATGAGTCTAAATGTTGTTCTCTTAATTTCAGAACGGGAGCAATGACTTCAGCTTCTTCACAGCAGACTGTTTCCACTTCACTGTTCAGGGACATGAAGGACTGGCACAGGGATCATGGAACAATATGGTAAATTTCTAATCACACTGTAATTTCCACAAAAACATACGCCTCCATTCAGTGTGAGTTTTTTCAACACTTGAATAGGCAGGGCTACTTGTGACTGTCTGGAATGGAACAGAACATCTATATATTAAAAGCCAAGTGGCGTGCATGCATGTGTATGGTTTTGATCACGTACAAACTGGGGAGAGCTGACATTTGGTATGTTTATGTATTTTGGGTCAATGATGAATGCTGCGAAAACTGAAAGTTGATAGCACTAATATTTTTGGAGAAACTACAAATATTAGCTAACAACACTGAACAATGGATGTTGATAATTACATTCTGCACTCACATGCCATTCCAGCAGGGGGCAGTAAATCATCTACATGTTACAAGGGGAGTGGCATCTGTGTACGTGTGTGATTTTATTTAGTAAGTTCAATGTAAGTACATAATATAATTGTAAATACATTAAAAATACATGGATGACACAAGAAAGTGAAAACACCTATTTCCATTGTGGTCCATTTAAAAATCAAATTACAAAATAGAAGTAATAACAAAATAAAATAAAAAAAATAAATAATAACAATAATAATAATAATAGTGTATCTGATAACAAGAACGTGAACAATTTATGAAATGCATTAAGACTGTAAATTAGCATTACAAAAATTATGTAATTAACAGGAACTAAAAGGGTTGAGTTCTTCTAAAAATTGTTGGTGTCTATGGTTCTAAAAACATTCTAGACTCACATGCCATTCCAACTGATTATACAAACTTTGTATAATTTATTACCACCTTTTGAAAAATGTCAGCTACCTATTTTATAAACACTACCCATTCTAATGCCCGTGGATCCCCACGGGCAACACGCTACTCACTCACTGACTCTCTCACTCATCATCAACCACTTACCCAGGATCAGGTCACGGGAGCAACACCTCAAGCTTCCCTTTCCCAGGCCACATTAACCACCTCTGACTTGGCGATCCTGAGGCATTCCCAGGCCAGTGTGGTGATATAATCTCTCCACCTTGTCCTGGGTCTTCACCAGTGTCTCCTCCCAGATGGTTGTGCCTGGAACTCCTCCCTAGGGAGGCGCCCAGGGGGCATCTTTACCAGATGATCCGAACCACCTCACCTTTCAACGCGAGGAAGCAGCGGCTCTACTCCGAGTTCCTCACAGATGACTGATCTTCTCACCTTATCGCTAAGGGAGACACCAGCCACCCTCCTGAGGAAGCCCATTCCAGCTGCTTGTACCTGGGATCTAGTTCTTTCGGTCATGACCCAACCCTCATGACCATAGGTGAGAGTAGGAACGAAGATTGACCAGTAGATCACGAGCTTCACTTTTTGGCTCAGCTCCCATTTAATCACAACAGTATGGTAGAGTGAATGCAACACTGCCCTTGCTGCGCCAATTCTCTGGACAATCTCATGCTCTATTTTCTCCTCACTCGTGAACAAGACCAGAGGTACTAGAGCTCCTTCACTTGGAGCAAGACCTCATTCCCTACCTGAAGTAGGAAATCCATTGGTTTCCTGCTGAGAACCATGGCCTCAGATTTAGAGGTGCTGATCCTCATCCCAGCCGCTTCACACTCAGCTGTGAACCGATCCAGGGAGTGTTGGAGGTCACAGGCCGATGATGCCAAAAGGACCACATCATCTGCAAAAAAGCAGTGATGAGACCTTGAGTCCGCCAAACTGACGACCCTCCTCCCTCCGTCTATGCCTCGATATCCTGTCCATGAATATCACAAACAGGATTGGTGACAAGGCGCAGCCCTGGAGGAAGCCAACCCCCACTGGAAAGGAGTCCGACTTACTGCCGAGAACCCGAACACAGCCTTTGTGAGTACAGAGATTAAATGGCCCTGGGAAGTGACCCCCTCACTCCACACTGCCACAGCACCTCCACAGTATCTCCCGGGGTACACGATCATACGCCTTCTCCAAGTCCACAAAAGTGATTATTTAATTATTCAGATGTGATAACAATAGTACAAAGAAAGTGTTGTATAGTTCAAGTAGCTTTATCAGAAAAAATTAAACATTTGTTGTCATTAAACATTTGAGTCTAATCTTTTAGCTCTGGATTCTACGTTAAAAATAAGAGTTATCCTTTGAGAAGAATAATTTTTTCCTCCAACCACACCCACCACCTCTGTGATTGGTCTGTTTTTTTATTTAGGTTAGGCCGTGACTGATCTGTTCAAACTGTGGGGCAACAAATCCAGCTTGTCTGGCAAAGAATCATGCTTGGAGACATAACTTTCATGTAAACATGTTTTAGAGTGGATTTCGAATTAAGTGTTACAAATAGTGGTGGTCGCTGATCACCAGAGTTTGGCTTTAGAAAAGAATCTGAAAGGCCTCAGCGGGGCGACACAAACTCTGCATGTACACATGATGGTAACATAGCGGCTCCTCTGCATTGTGTTGGACTCCTCCCATTTGCGACGCAAACTCGCAATCGTCGGCATGGGAGGTGGACGCTCTGACCAGTCGGCCAAAACCTAGGCTCTGGCTGGAGTGTCCAGAGTATACTTTGAATGTCGGGGGAGTGAGGCCCATTGACTACCACATGCACCGTGACTCCTGCTGGCCTCTGTCACACTATAAGCTTCTGATCACATCTCTAACCTTATTAACTGTAGTAGAAAATGTTAAAAAAAATATGATTTTAGATGTAATTCTGTGACATATTTTTGACATCTCTCATACTATTTGGTTAAAAATAGTTTCCTGATTGATGTAAGCTTTGCCACACCTCTCTATAGCCATACTGACTGTTTTGAAACAAGGTTCGGTCAGATCGGCACACAGAAATGATCACACAGACTGCATTTTGCTAGAACAAACAGGCGTATATTTATTCCCCACAAAAGCAGTTACATCAAACACAAGTGGTTGCAGCGCATAAAATATCTCTTTCTCTCTTACCGTGACGCCTTTAAGGTGGAGAGCCAACACCTTTCGGTAGAGTGCGCTTGTCAACCGGCTGGGCGTTCGTACGAAACCTGCAGCAGACTCTATCGGAGCATGGCTCTGCCCCCTCTTTTCTAGTGTGTGCGCGAAGGGAGGGTGAGTGGCCATCTCAAACTCCCTGGCGCACATAATTCCTTTAATCAACAGGCATCTGAAAGTTATTTCCTCTTGCAAAAACATAATAACCTCAGCTCTTCACTCCCAGTTCAGAATGACCCCAGCATGCTTCACTCCCAGTCGTTAGTGGCTACAAAAACAAATTCGTGCAATTAGTGTAATAATAACAAGTACATCATTAGGGTTACTTTAAGACAGGGGCAAAACAACATAATCTTTTCTCCACACACTGACTGTGAAGATAGACAAATAAATGTTCCACGATAACTATAATTTTGGTGACCTTTGACCAATCTGCTGCAAAAGTAAATCATGTGGAGACACTCACCTACCAAATTTGGGGGAAATCTACTAATCTGATTCTGAGTTAATTTGCACACAGGAGCGATGACAGTACCCCTCGTTACCACTGGCACATCAAGTAAAAAAAAAAACCTACAACAGCAAAGAAGAAGAGTTAAAAATCTAGAAAACACTTTACTGCTCACCAATGATACAGCCAAAAAAAAAAAAAAAAAGAAAACGAAAGGTTGAGTTACTTGTTTGTACCATTTCATATTAGGCTATGTTAACATTCCAAATTAAAGTGAGCACACACTGTTTCTTTTTGTTGTTATTTTGTTTTACAGATGGTTCACATTTGTGTTTGTGAAAGTGACTCCACACTGACTGAAAATAAATCATCTGATGACGTATGTTCACGCTGCGCTCTGGTGTCACCAGAGGTCAGATACAAATCAGATCTACGACCACATCTTCAGGTAATCTGGGGTCAAAGTGCATGGCGTGGCCCCAGTGTTGAGAGGTTTAGGGGATCAGTGTCTTCCACAAGGACAGTTTGTGTAAACTAACCATTAGAGTGGACAACCCCCTTTACAGACTGAACTGTGGTCACCATGAAAACGTTTCGCAACTGTAATGAACCTCGAATCAAGGACCCCAAAAACTTAATCTGGGGCCTGATTAGAAACGTTTATGTCATTGAAAGATTGTAGGAATTCTTGATTCTGCCAGACATTGTTTTTGTGAGTGCACTTGTTGTCTCCATGTTCTATTTGAAGTGTTCCGCAAACAGTCACAGGTGTCTCTTTCAGAATCGCTCTCACACATTTGTGAGTAGTTGCTGTACAGCTGCCTTCATGCTACAGAAATAAAAAAAACAAACAACATTTCTCAACCCTCACTGACAGTGAGTGCAGCAGATAAAAGAATATTTACAGAGGAATCCTTCAAATGGTGATGCAAGCACCAAATTCGGCAAAGATACTCCTTTGACATTACTCTTTTGAAAAAATGGATTGGCCACTTGAATTTTCAACAGGCAGACAGGGGTCAAAATTTAAAAAAATGCTCTGATCATATTGAAAACTATACCACATTATTTATCTGAAAGTGAAGATTCCAAAAAAGGTCTAGTTTCGACTATCTGTGGCTGAATGTTATGGAGTTATGGGGTAAAAACATTAAGAATGGTGACAAAGGTAAATTTCAATTTGTATACAGGTCAAAAGTTACAAATACAATTTATTGTTTGTTTATAGGGTTTTTAAAAAGAATAGTTTTCACCATGTGTTGTGCTTAGTTATCATGTTACGGGGGAACATATGTCACATGTCATAGAATCCAATGGACATCAACATTGTTTGACCTTTACTTTGGAGACCAAGCATTCAACACAGTCAAAGCGATTCCATTTATTAATCCTATTAGCTCAACCAATAATTTGCACCACGTTTAACCAAAATTGGAGCAACTTTAACTTTTGATCCCTGTACAAACTGAAATTGACCTTTGTTACCATTCTTAATGTTTTTACTCCATAACTCCATAACATTCAGTCATACATAGTCCAAACTATACTTTTTTGGAATCTTTGTGATCAGACAAATAATGTGGTATAGTTTTCTATATGATCAGAGCATTTTTTTTTTTTTTTTTACCCCTGTGTAATTCTTCAACTGACTCCTACCTATTCAAGAAAATTCAAGTGGCCAGGCAGTCAGTTTCTCAAAACAGTAAGGTGTATTTGTGCTGAATTTGGTGCTTGCATCACCATTTGAAGGATTGTTTCAGTTACAGTTGTATGGCTATGTTTTGGCATCCCTGATAATTTTCATGATTTTCCTTTATAAATCATTGGTTGTCTGGATCAGAAATTTCAGTTAAATATATCCTATAGCAGACAAACACACTGATATTTGAGATGTGAAATTAAGTTTCTAGTATTTACAGAAAGTGTGCAATAATTATTTTAACAAAATTGGCCAGGTGCATAAATTTGGGCACCCTTGTCATTTTATTGAGTTGAATACATTTAGCACTAATTATTGGAACACAAAATTGGTTTGGTAAGCTCATTGACTCTTGACCTCCTTACACAGGTGAATCCAATCATGAGAAAGGGTATTTAAGGTGGCCATTTGCAAATGTTTCCCCTCTTTGCATCTCTTCTAATGAGTGGCAACATGGGAGCCTCTAAACAACTCTCAAATTACCTGAAAACAAAGATTGTTCAACATCATGGTTTAGGGGAAGGATACAAAAAGCTATTTCAGAGATTTCAGCTGTCAGTTTCTACTGTGAGGAACATAGTGAGGGAATGGAAGACCACAGGCACAGTACCAGTTAAGGCCCAAAGTGACAGGCCAAGAAAATCTCAGATAATCTGAAGCGAAGGATGGTGAGAACAGTCAAAGCAACCCACAGACCTGTTCCAAAGACCTACAACATGATCTTGCTGCAGATAGTGCCGCTGTGCATTGTTCATCTATACAGCGCACTTTTCACAAGGAGATGCTGTAATGCAGAGGAAGCCTTTTCTGTCACTTGAGGTATGCTAAAACACATTTGGACAAGCCACCTTCATTTTGGGATAAGGTGCTGTGGACTAACTAAACTAAACTAAAATTGAGTTATTTGGACATAACAAGGGGTGGTATGCATGGCAGAAAAAGAACACAGCATTCAAGAAAAACACTTGCTACCTACAGTAAAATTTGGAGGTGGTTCCACCATGCTGTGGGGCTGTGTGGCCAGTGCAGGTACTGGGAATCTTGTTAAAGTTGAGGGTCACATGGGTTCCAATCAATATCAGCAGATTCTTGAGAACAATGTTCAAGACTCAGTGACAAAGTTGAAGTTGTGCCGGGGCTGGATCTGTCAATAAGACAACGACCCTAAACACTGCTCAAAATCTACTAACGCATTTATGCAGAGGAACAAGTACAACATTCTGGAATGGTCATCTCAGTCTTCAGACCTGAATATTATTGAAAATCTGTGGTGTGATTTTAAGGGGGCTGTCCATGCTCAGAAACCAACAAACCTGACTGAACTAGAGAGGTTTTGTAAAAAAGAATGGTCCAAAATACCTTCAACCAGAATCCAGACTCATTGGAAGCTATAGGAAGCATTTCGAGGCTGTTATTTCCGCAAAAGCAGGATCTACTAAATATTTTTATTTGTTGGGGTGCCCAAATTTATTCACCTGCCTAATTTTGTTTAAAGAATTATTACACACTTTCTATAAATCTTATAAACTTCATTTTACTTCTCAAATATCACTGTGTTTGTCTGCTATATGATATATTTAACTGAAATTGCTGAGCCAAACAACCAATGATTTATAAAGGAAAATCATGGAAATCATCAGGGGTGCCCAAACTTTTACATACAACTGTATCTGCTGCACGAAATAGCTGAAGCATCAAGTTTGCTGTCCTTACTGTATCAGTTCGTTGCAGGTCAGAAAATCCTGAAGAACTGATCTCTGAAAAACAATTCAACCACCTCCAATCAGTTCCAGGCGGAGGGAGAGAAGGAGAAAAAGAAGATAAAAACTTATCAGAGTTGATAAAACTTGTCTGCCCACCAGAGGTACAACAGCACCAACAACATTCACACGTTTTCATGTTGATGGATAAAGTTGGTGACTTCTTGTTGTACTTCTTGTTGTACTTCTCCATGAGCATCTACACCAGTCCTCTGGTGGGATCAACTGCACTGTCACCAAAACATTTCTCCATGAGCATGTGCACGCTAGTGTCACTGCTTTGTGTATTTGTCCTCTGTCATCATGTGCAGCTCAACAGGCTGTGCAAAGCTTGGGTCTGACTCACTAAAGTCAATAACACTGCAGTCAGTAACACTACAAGACGGTTTGAGTGAAACATTTCCACATGATAGTGTATGATCAATGACCTCAACTACACTGAAGAAAAATATAAAGGTAATACTTTTGTTTTTGCTCCCATTTTTCATGAGCTGAACTCAAAGATCTAAAACATTTTCTACAAACACAAAGACCTATTTCTCTCAAATATTGTTCACAAATCTGTGTTAGTGAGCACATCTCCTTTACCAAGATAATCCATCCCACCTCACAGGTGTGGCATATCAAGATTCTGAGTACACAGCATTATTATTGCACAGGTGTGCCTTAGGCTGGCCACAATACAAGGCCACTCTGAAATAGGCAGTTTTATCACACAGCACAATGCAACAGATGTCCCACGTTTTAGGGGAAAATACAATTGGCATGCTGACTGCAGGAGTGTCCACCAGAGCTGTTGCATGTGAATTGAATGTTCATTTCTCTACCATAAGGCATCTCCAAAGGCGTTTTAGAGAATTTGGCAGTACATCCAACCGGCCTCACAACCGCAGACCACATGTAACCACACCAGTCCAGGACCTCCACATCCAGCATGTTCACCTCCAAGATCGTCTGAGACCAGCTGTAACAATCAGATTGCAGGACCTTGTGCCACAACATTTTACAATTAAGACAACAGGAGTAAAATCAGAAAACCTTTACAAAGACACACACCAAAAAACACACCATCAATTCCACAACAGGTTGTTGGATCAAAAAATGTTTTGCAAATTGAAATATAATGCAATGCTAAAATTCCCTCGGCCATGAGCATTGTCTTCTTTATGATTTGCAGTTGTTTAATTAGTATTCCAGTGCAAACGTTCTCTCTCTCTCTCTCTCTCTCTCTCTATATATATATATATAAATATATATATAATTATTAAGATCCTACTGTTTTATATACAGTTTGTACATGTTCAATCAAGCCTCCCTATTTTGTCACGTGATAATTTCACAAGGATCACAATGGAAACAAGAGCAAACTGAGATTTCTGATGTCCCTCAATCTGGACCCAGATCAGCTCCAAACTTTCATGGAGTCTTCCATGCCCTAATATCTATCTGTGGTATGAATTTGGTGAGAATCCGTAAAGTAGTTTTGACGTAATCCTTCAAAGACTAAAGTGAAACTTGATCCAGAATCCAGATCCGGATCCAGATCACCTCTAAAACGTAATGGAGTCTTCCATGGCCCAAACTGTATCTGTGTTGAAGATTTTGTCAAAATCCGTGAAGTAGTTTTAACGTAATACTTCAAAGCATATATAAAGTGAAATCTTGATCCAGAATCCGGATTCAGATCCGGATCACCTCCAAAATTTAATGGAGTCTTCCATGGCCTAATATGTATCCATGGTGAAAATGTGGTGAGAATCTGTGAAGTAGTTTTGACGTAATCCTTCAAAGCCTATATAAAGTGAATCTTGATCCAGAATCCAGATCTGGATCACCTCCAAGATTTGGTGGAGTCTTTCATGCCGTAATATCTATCTGTGGTGCACATTTGGTGAGAATCCGTGAAGTAGTTTTGACGTTATCCTTCAAAGCGTATATAAACTGAAATCTTGATCCAGAATCTGGATTCAGATCTGGATCACCTCCAAAATGTGATGGAGCGTCCCATGGCCTAATATGTATATGTGTTGAAAATTTTGTCAAAATCCATGCAGTAGTTTTGACGTACTCCTTCAAAGCCTATATAAAGTTAAACTTGATCCAGAATCCAGATCCAGATCACCTCCAAAATTTAATGGAGTCCTCCATGGCCTAATATATATGTGTTGAAAATTTCATCAAAATCTGTGCAGTAGTTTTGACGTAATCCTTCAAAGGGTATATAAACTGGAATCTTAATCCAGAATCCGTATGCAGATCTGGATCACCTCCAAAATTTAATGGAGCCTTCTATGGCCTAATATGTATATGTGTTGAAAATTTCGTCAAAATCCGTGCAGTAGTTTTGACGTAATCCTTCAAAGCCTATATAAAGTGAAACTTGATCCAGAATCTGGATCCGGATCAACTCCAAAATTTAATGGGCTCTTCCATGGCCTAATATCTATCTGTGGTGAAAATTTAGTCAAAATCTGCGCAGTACTTTTGATGTAATCCTGCTAACAGACAGACAAATAAATGCAGTTGATTTTATGACGTCCTTGGCGGACGTAATATGCGTTTATGCTTTATTGAGTTATCTGTGTATCATTGATATATTCACATCTTTTTGTTTATATTGATGTTGCAGAATAAACTTAATCTATCAATCATGAACAATATTTTATTTACCTTTTATCAGCATCTGCAGGAGCGTGTGCGCATGCGTGAGCATTTGAAAAGGCTGGACGTTAGCTTTGAACGCATGTGATGCGCGTACACACTGACATCCGCGAGATGTCTTGTAATTCACTCCGGAGGTGTTATCAGGTTACAAAAACAGAGTTTTCAGTCTTAGAAGTGTTTATTTCTCGCTAGCTTTTACATAATATGTGACAAAAGAGGTTATATTTATTTACACAGAAACAAAGTGGTTAGCAGCTAGCTAGACCAGACAGTGACGTCACCACGCTAACGTCTGCAAGATGTCTTGTACATCACTCCAGAGGTGTTTTCAGGTTACAAAAACAGAGTTTTCAGACTTAGAAGTGTTTATTTCTCGCTAGCTTTTACATAATATGTGACAAAAGAGGTTATATTTATTTACACAGAAACAAAGTGGTTAGCAGCTAGCTAGACCGGGCAGTGACGCCACCACGCTAACATCTCCAAGATGTCTTGTACATCACTCCAGAGGTGTTATCAGGTTACAAAAACAGTATTTTCAGTTTTAGAGGTGTTTATTTCTCGCTACCTTGTACATAATCTATAAGAAACGTGTTATATTTAGCCAAAAACAAAGTGGTTTTGGAGTGCCAGAGAGACCAGCTAGTAACATCATGGTGGCCCTCTACACTGACTGGCTCTTATCCCCCCACAAAAAAACGGATTTGCATGATTTATAGCAAAAAAAAAACAGAAGCAGAATATGACTTATTAACCTGTTAAAATAGGTCTAGGTTAGCCATCTTTGTACTTGTCCAAGGTCTGTGTCCCAAGAATGTTCCCTGTGAATTTGCAGACTCTGGCGGTAATATGACTGGACTTATGCTGAGCACAGATGGACAAATGGACGCAAAGCCTTCGTAATACCCGATGGCCATATTTTGATGGCCTTGGATAAAAATGCTTGCAAACAAAAAAAATACAAACATAAGCTCCAGCACATGTAACATTTGAACTGGTGAACATTAGAGGTGTGCGATACCAAGAACTTTGGTATTGATCCGATACCAAGGCCAATACAGGCCCAGTATCGCCGATATCGATACCGACACCGATACTTTTTCATATTTAAGCTTCGTAGATCCAAAGGATCCAAAAGAATTTCGCCAAACATTGTATGTGACAACAAAATACTTTATTATCACAATCAACATTATTGTTTAAAAAACAATCACTCAACACAACTTAAAACAAAATCTCCTGAGGTAGAGGGCTAACAAACCACAATACAAGGGTGCGCTGCTCCGTGTTGTGTGACAGTGCAGCACTGCTCTTACAGACAGAGAGTAGACTTTGATGAATCTGCGTGCGCAGCAGTCAGTGCGTGCGGGAGAGAAAAAAAACTTGAGTATCAATCTTTTTACACGAGGATCATTCAATATCAATACCAGCGTTGGTATCGATATTATGATTGATCACCTCTAGTGAACATGTCTGCTGAAAAATCACACAATGTATGCATGCATGCCAAAAACAAAAAGAAGAGAAAAAAAAGATGTATCGCAAACGACCACAACACAACAGAACTGCTGTCAACACAAACAGAAATTTTTGCCAGGAGGACTTCTGTTGTTTAATGCATTACAAATAAAATAATACAATATGAAAAATTAGCTGGCATAACAGTAAAGTCATCAATAAAGCAAAGAAAGTTAGTCCACTCTGCCAACCAGGTAGTGATATAGAGCAGAGCACCACATGCTGCAATGAACGGGCCCTTGAGCGGTTTGTGTTTTGAGTACCGACATTGTGTTATTACTGCTTCTATTGTGCTGTGAAGCTTTGCAAAGTGTTTTATATCTGGGTGTGTTGTGTGAATTTGCAGCAAACACATAATGTCTTCTTCATGACCTTCAAACACATCTTGCAGTGCCAACACAAATGCATTGCAATGTGAATTTGGAAGCGTTGTGTGATTTTGCAGTGGTGATGGACAGGTTGACAGATGAGATCAGACAGGACTCCCCATGGACTATGATGTTTGCAGATGACATTGTGATCTGTAGTGAGAGTAGAGAGCAAGTTGAGTCTAGTCTGGAGAAGTGGAGATATACTTTGGAGAGAAGGGGAATGAAAGTCAGTAGAAGCAAGACTGAGTACATGTGTGTGAATGAGAGGGAGCCCAGTGGAATAGTGCAGTTACAAGGAGTAGAAGTGGTGAAAGTAGATGAGTTTAAATATTTGGAGTCAACTGTTCAAAGTAATGGAGAGTGTGGTAAAGAGGTGGAGTGGGTGGAGAAAGGTGGCAGGAGTGATTTGTGACCAAAGAATATCAGCAAGAGTGAAGGGGAAAGTTTACAAAACAGTAGTGAGACCAGCTATGTTGTATGGTTTAGAGACAGTGGCACTAACAAAAAGACAGGAGGCAGAGCTGGAGGTGGCAGAGCTGAAGATGTTGAGATTCTCTTTGGGAGTGACAAGAATGGACAAGATTAGGAATGAACATATCAGAGGGACAGCTCAGGTGGGACAGTTTGGAGACAAAGTCAGAGAGGCGAGATTGAGATGGTTTGGACATGTGCAGAGGAGGGACCCAGGGTATATAGGGAGAAGGATGCTGAGGATGGAGCCACCAGGCAGGAGGAGACGAGGGAGGCCAAAGAGGAGGTTCATGGATGTGCTCAGAGAGGACATGCAGGTGGTTGGTGTGACAGAGGAAGATACAGAGGACAGGGTGAGATGGAAACGATTGATCTGCTGTGGCGACCCCTAACGGGAACAGCCGAAAGACAAAGAAGAAGTGTGATTTTGCTGGGAAAAAAACTTTATCAAACTGTTGCATGTGCTGCTGGTTTTTATTTGTTTGTGTTTGCAAGTTTGTTGGACGTTTTATGATGCAACTACTTGTTGAAATGAAGCCAGTGTTTTTTTTTTTTTTTTTTGCATCGCATTTGCATTATCTGTATTTGCAAGCGTCTTAATGTTGAAGTGTTATGACCTCTATGGTACCATTTTAAAGGTCACAGCAGGTTAGTTCCCCCCTATTTACACACTTTGTACGCATAACTGCACACTGTCATGACATGATTTTTCAAACCACTCTCACTTTACAGAACACAATACCACTGTCTTTTTTTTGCACAATGCTGTATATTATATGATTATATCAAATAATAATAATGAGCTATTTCTACCACACCACTCATGTTTGGTGACCAAACATGCTTTTTTTTTCTCGCGTTCCGTTACTTTAAATTGAATGTAAGTCAAATGTCGTCCGGATGGTTGCACTACCACAGTCTTCCCGCCAGAGGCGCCAGAGTTACTGTTTACACAGAGAAGCAGTGGCCTGCACGAGCTCGAGTTGGTAGCGTGGAGTTGGAACGGGAGCAGAGGCACGAGCTCGCCGTAGTGTTTTTTTTTTTTTTTAAGACAACAAAAAAGTTATTGAAGCTCGTTACTTTAACAGATCAAAGTGTGTTGTTCATATGGTGACTTGTGACAAGCTAAGAGGTAACTACGTCTTGATATGATACAGCCACTTAGCGAGACGAACGGTAATACTTAGTTTGGGTTTCTGCATGGTAGCTAGTTGGCTAACGTTAGCTGCAGGAGCTAGCTGGCTAACCAGGTCCAGCCCAAAAGTTGTTTACCTCAAGTTGTGGATGTGGTCCGCCTTGTACCTTTCACGTCTCTTTTCTCTGGGATAAGAGCGTAAGGACCAAAACTTCACACTGGATTTAACACCGCGCAGAAATTAGGATGTCCGCAGAGGTCGAATGTAGTAAGGTTGAGTCAGGTTTGACAGCCGCCAGTTCCGCTGCAGCAGCAGCGGAAAACCAAAACAAGACCGAGGGGGCTCAGCTGCACAAACCCCAAGAAGAACAAGGACAAAAATGTACAGAAAAGCAACTGCCGGGTGGTCACAGTTCAGAGGGGACGAAGAGTCCGACGGATATGCACAAAAAGTGCAAACAAAATGATAAAGAGAACGACCAAAGCGGCGGCGCTGACTCGGCTGTGGAGACGGTGAAGCGGAAAGTTGTGGAAGCTCCGCCACCCAAAGTCAACCCATGGACGAAGAGGACCACAGGCAGAGTGCCCGTCGGCAACATTAACTCCAGTTCCCAAGAAAAGGGTGAGTCGGTTTTGAGTTACCACACATGAAGGCGACATTTCCTGACTTAATTGTACAATATGTTTACATCGCAACGTTTTTGTCAGCTTCTCTGCGGAGAAATATCCCTCTGTCTGTGGTTGTCATGTTTCATCTGAGTTTATTTTGACTTGAATAAAGCCCATAAATGTCGGTGACAGCAAAGTAAAAAGGCGTTGATGGTAGCATATTTGCCCCATCCCCCTCTGCTCGGATTGCTTCGAAGCACCACGTGTTGACTGCTGACAACTGCTACTTCTTTAGCCTGTGAAGCTAGTGCCCGTTAACATTCTCTTCTTGGAAATGTCAGTGGCGGAATATCAAACATTAATAGGTCCCATAGAGCAAGGAAAAGCACGATCTGCGCTAAAATCAGACTTTAACTTATACTGAAGTGTTTACTCAGTCGGAAATGCTGAGATGGCCAAGCTAACTAGTTCTGCTGTTGTAAAGACACGTTTTGCATGTCCAATGGCCTGTCTGCTTGCAGTTCCTCCCACCAGTCAGCTCCCTGCACTGCTGAAACTGTGAACAAGGTGGTTGTCAGGTGGTTGTAAATTAGACGTACTATGAAGAGTTATTTTGTAATTATCCACTAATAATCCACTTATGCAACAAAACTGACGTTTTTTGACACATTTACAGTGTAGCTATGAAGTCCATTCTGTTTTAATTTGGGGTGAAATGTTATTTAAAAAAGTAATCCTTTAAACCACAAATGATTGCTTTTACATAGCCTACAACAAAATGGTCCTTCAAGAGTTATATCAATTTTGTATCAAGCCAGTCTATTCCTGGGGCACTTCAGTCTATCATTTTTTTCCACTTGTCAGGTGTGTTGACATTTGGACAGACAATTTTTTTTTTTTTTGCCCTTGTGCACAACAGTGTGAGGCAAAATCCAATAAAGATGTACTTGTAATGTCGACTTTTAGCTTTAATTTGAGGGACTCAATAAATCTTTGCATTTAGGTATTACAGTCAATTATATACATAAGGTGAGATGGCTACCAAAAGCAACACTCACCGTAGCCGGCAATCAAGTCACCAGATTGAGGTTTCAAAGCCCGCAAACTCTCGCAAGATCTCAGAGAGGTGGCTTTCACTTTGTGATGTGTATTATATCATATTATTATATACATTGTTTTATATATTATTATTATATGACATATATAGAGAGTGTCCCAAAAAAATACATTTAAAACACTTGGTTTGACCCTTAAATGCTACAAACTTAATCACTTATGTTTCTTTTTTACTTGCACAGACCCTGAAGTTTATGTTGATGCCAAGCAAGACTCAGGAAAATGCCAAGATTAACCATACTACAGCGAACAAAAAATATTGAGTTTTGGCACCAGACCAAGAGTAACAGGTGCAGCGACTTTATGCTAGACTGACAAAATGCAGGGCCAATATTGACATTGGTATGAAAAACTTAAACCTTTCAGCTTTCTATCCAGCCATAAATTTATTTCCTAGACATATGCTTTGACCATTTTCTTTGCTGATAAAATGTTGCATATTTTTTTGGGACACCTGATATATATATATATATATATATATATATATATATATATATATTATTATAATGGTTTAAGCTTTGGTACATCTGTCTGGAGTAATAAGTCATTCCTATGTGGGCTCTGAGGTCCATTGCGCAGGTTCTCATGCCCAGATACAGTAGCATGATGCGGCTGAGAGTCTACGACTCCACTTGGATGGTGCGCCAGTCTGAAGAAGGTAAATGATCCATTTGCAGCTGAGTGGACTGGGACATGGTGGTTTAGTGGTTAGCATTCTTGCCTCACACCAAGAACATTGTGGGATCACTTTCCACCTGGGCCTTGCTGTGTGGAGTTTGCATGGGGTCCCTCCTGGTGCTCTGGCTTCCTCCCACTTCCAAAGACATGCACTTAGTGAACTGGGAACTATAAATCGACTGTAGGTGTGTGTGCCAGTGTGAGTGAGTTTGTCTGTCTATGTCACCCTGCGATAGATTGGTGTACCCTGCCCCTGTGACTGCTGGGATAGGCTCCTGCTTCCCTGTGACTCTTAATAGGGGAACGCAGTCTCGTTTGAACCCCTGCTTGATATCATGGGCTTTGACTACATCTGGGGACAGCCTGCACAAACACGACAGAGACTAATCCCCGGGCGGAGTGTGGGAGTTTCAGCACAAACCATTCTGCCTGGCTTGGTAAACCTAAAAGCATACTTGCAGCCACCTAGAGGACGTGCCGGTTTAAAATTGTTTCCGCTGAAACCCCGTTCTCCGAATGGTTTGTGCCGACACACCCACCCTCCGCCCAGGGATTAGTCTCTCCCCACAAACAGTGTCACTTCTAACGGAAAAATGTTTTACTGTTTTGTTTTCGGTTGCACGCACCGAAGCAGTCACGAAAAGTGCATTTTTTTTTTCCCCTGGTTCCCAGTGGACAAGGGAAGACAAAGCAAATGGGAGAGGTCGTGACAGTAAGTGTTAATCTACACACCTAGCAAGAGTAGCTGTGTTCTCTTGCCTGCAAAACTGCCTTGACACGTTTTTTGCTCCGGTCATAAACAAACTGCAACACATGTCCGCGTTCCACCGCATCGTCACACTTTTTCATTGCATTTTAACTTTGTTTGTCATGTAATTTGCCCAAAAACTCAGAGAAAGTACCATATTTCTGACAGATGTGGGCTGTCCCTGGATGCAGAAAAATTGTCTCATACGTCATATTTTAGCCTACCCGTTTAGCGCCCACCCTCAAACGAGACTGCGGTGCCCAGTTGGAGTAAATGGGTATAGAGCATGAATAAATGGACTGGGACAGTACAGTTAAACTGTCTTGTCCAAGGACAAAAATGGATAATGTGACTGGGAATCAAGCGCGGGCCTATATGGGGAGGTCAACTCGTATCCCACTACTTGCTTTGCCTGCAGTATGGAGTTCTCAGAAACTTAGTACTGTATCAGGGGAAACTCACTGAGTAAAGACACCTAGCCAGCTCTGAAGGAGTTGTAAGTTTTTTTGGTGATAATTGTTGAAACTGTGTATAGTAGAGTTTTGTCTCTAGCATCATCATGTGGAGAGGAACAGAAAGATTTTCTTAAAAAGATTTGAGGTTTTTTTTCTATAGTTTGCAAGAAGGCACGTGGGAGGACCTGATTCTTGACATATTCTAGTTTCTTATGTGAAAATCCATTTTGTGCCACTACAGACAGATTTACTGTAGAGTACCATACTGTTCGTATTTTCTAATGACTGATGTAAATGAAGTGTAAGCCATATTCAGCAACTTGGAAATACTTGTGTATTGTCCCCTGACTCGTCTAATGAAATGTGTAAACGTGATTATTTGTATTAAAAATACTTGTGTTGAGTTTGTCCAGATACTCATAGGCTCAGACAGTGGAGCTACAGTGTATACAAAGTCCATAAGTCTGACGTGTTCAGTGCAAAAAATGTTGTTAAACCCGTTGAATTAAAACCTTTGTGTTTATGAACAGTTTATAAAATTCTTAGTAAAGTGAAAAATTTTACAAGTTTACACATTTTCTAGTTCAAAAATATTGATAAAACACAAATATTTAAATTAACAGGGGATTTTATTTCAAATGCACATATAAAAAAAATGGTTATTTCTGGATTACAAGAAACCAGCTTTTTGGATTAACATTCGTGATATAGCTAAATACAGGGATGAAAAATCTCCACTTTTTTGCCAGTTGCCTGGGTCATTTTTAAGATCATTGATAGCAGCTTCCATCGCTGAATTTAGTGTTTTTTACATCAGGCAGCTTGGGCAGCTATTTCAGTAAAGGGTCCTCTGAGTTTTCGAGCCATGAGTGCGCTCATAATTCTCTCGCAGTCGGACATTCTGGAACTTCCTAGCCAGAAGCGAGCCGCCATCTTTGTTTGGGGGAATTGAGCGACTTTGCTAATATCGAAAGCAGCACAAAAATGCTCAAAAGTTGTTGTGTTCCGGGATGTACAGCCAATCAAGAGTTATGCCTAGTGGCAGTAATATACCATCTGAGAAATGGCTCGCTGCAATCAACAGGACCGTTGTAAACACAGATGGAAGTATCTGGCCCATTTCATCTGGTAAGTACTTTTTGTGTTAATATTTATGATTTATGAATTGAGGTTGTCGTCAAGATCCGTTCACAATTTTCAACAGTTTGAAAATACTGACAAAGCGCCAGCTACAGAAATGAAGTTGGATGACGGTTAAACAGTGTCTCCGAAAGTCAATGTAAGTCCAGATTTCTTGTTTTGTTTTGGCTTTGGTGTCCTTCGTTAGTGCTGTGTGACTGCGGATTAACTGATACAATTATTAATATATTCTTATATATAAAAAAGAACACTCACGAGCACTCTTGATGAAGTATGTGTAGACGTCTTCATAATCAATTTCTGGTCATTGTTTAGGATTGTCTAACCAGTTGTCTGCAATAATCTTATCAATCAATCAATTTTTTTTATATAGCACCAAATCACAACAAACAGTTGCCCCAAGGCGCTTTATATTGTAAGGCAAGGCCATACAATAATTATGTAAAACCCCAACGGTCACAACGACCCCCTGTGAGCAAGCACTTGGCTACAGTGGGAAGGGAAAAACTCCCTTTTAACAGGAAGAAACCTCCAGCAGAACCAGGCTCAGGGAGGGGCAGTCTTCTGCTGGGACTGGTTGGGGCTGAGGGAGAGAACCAGGAAAAAGACATGCTGTGGAGGGGAGCAGAGATCGATCACTAATGATTAAATGCAGAGTGGTGCATACAGAGCAAAAAGAGAAAGAAACAGTGCATCATGGGAACCCCCCAGCAGTCTACGTCTATAGCAGCATAACTAAGGGATGGTTCAGGGTCACCCGATCCAGCCCTAACTATAATCTTTAGCAAAAAGGAAAGTTTTAAGCCTAATCTTAAAAGTAGAGAGGGTGTCTGTCTCCCTGATCTGAATTGGGAGCTGGTTCCACAGGAGAGGAGCCTGAAAGCTGAAGGCTCTGCCTCCCATTCTACTCTTACAAACCCTAGGAACTACAAGTAAGCCTGCAGTCTGAGAGCGAAGCGCTCTATTGGGTGATATGGTACTACGAGAGATAAGATGGGACCTGATTATTCAAAACCTTATAAGTAAGAAGAAGAATTTTAAATTCTGTTCTAGAATTAACAGGAAGCCAATGAAGAGAGGCCAATATGGGTGAGATATGCTCTCTCCTTCTAGTCCCTGTCAGTACTCTAGCTGCAGCATTTTGAATTAACTGAAGGCTTTTTAGGGAACTTTTAGGACAACCTGATAATAATGAATTACAATAGTCCAGCCTAGAGGAAATAAATGCATGAATTAGTTTTTCAGCATCACTCTGAGACAAGACCTTTCTAATTTTAGAGATATTGCGTAAATGCAAAAAAGCAGTCCTACATATTTGTTTAATATGCGCTTTGAATGACATATCCTGATCAAAAATGACTCCAAGATTTCTCAGTATTACTAGAGGTCAGGGTTATTATATGGTTATTTTCAGATTTCTGCCAACTCCAGCTTCTTTTTGTATCGATTCTGTGCCTCAGTGGCAAATTCTCTTTGTACTGATACATCATCAAAAACAAACTTGGAAGTAGAGAGACAACGAACTTGGTGGACGTGCTCACGTTTCCCCCAAACAAAGATGGCGTCTAGAAATTATGGCATGTGTGATGTCATGCCGACTGTGAGAATCATTCTCATTTTTTTCATGCTAAACCTTAGAGAGCTTACGTCTGTGAGTAATACTTACCTTTTTATGTTAAACTGACCCGTTATTGTAAGACCTACAACTGGCATATAAGGAAAGTAGTGGAAGTCCACTGAAAGAGGGAGGCTACGGCTGCATCCGGTAAATTAGGAGCTCACAGTGTGTAACCCAGCCTAATGTTATCTCCCAGAGAAGCTAACCTACGTCATACAGCCAAACATGAGCTGCACTGAAAGCCCAACTCTCACCATTAAAAGCCCCTTTCACACCGGGCTTGCATACAGTTGCATTGTGATGCGTATGGAGTACGCTGGAAAATTGCACAGATTTGGCATTGTCCCTGTGTAGGCTGGTGTACGGTCGCATATGGTTGCTTTCCTAGTCTTGATTACAGTTGCGTATGGTTGCTTACTGTATGCTTACTGTCACGTATGTAGCCCTCGCTGCTATTTTTCTGCCTCTCACAGTCCACTCATGCCTACTTTTTGTTTTTTTTTTTTTGTTTGGGGATTGTGGAAATGCACTCTGTTCTCAAAACGGTACATGAAAAGCAAATGACACTCACATTTCCAGATGTACAGGGACACACTCCTGCCTCCTTAGGGCTCGCAACATCAGATCACAAAGTTCAGGGTCTGTTGTGTGTCCCCAAAAATGTAGAAAATGTTCGCCTTTTAAACTCTCTAGCATACTTAAACATCCTGTTTTTGTGTGTGTGTGTGTGTGTGTGTGTGTGAGAGAGAGAGTGAGACGGCTCATTAAGCAGTTTTATGAACACACAGCTGAGGAATCATTTCATCACACACTCGTGCACCGGTTCGATTAACTGTTCTGAGCACTCAAACGTATGCCGGCTCGATCACCTGTTGTAAGCACGCACAGGCACTGCATGCTGCCTGCGTGGATCATGCAGTCACACACATGCACACTGGCTCGATGATCTGTTCTGAGCATGTGCGGAGAACCTTGTAAATACAGATGCACTTCAAAAACTTCCAGTAATGGAGCTGAGCACCAAAATCTGAGGTCCAGATGGGAGAAGAGAACGTCTTTGCTCTTCAAAATGTGAGGAGAGTTTCTCCAAAAACTCCACCAAGAGGCAGAAGCTGCAGAGGAGCAGTCACATAGTCAGTGAGGATGTAATTAAATGTTGAACTAAATTAAAAAATGATTTCATCTAGAGGTTTATGTCACATTGAGAAATCCTAATTAACAGACATACTGCAGTCATTGTTGCATCATCTCCTGTTGTGTTTAGAGTAAATATTTATAGAACCTCACTGGGCACATTTGAAATCATTGTACCTAGGGATGCACCGATCCCACATTTTTTCACTTCCGATCCGATCCCAATACCTGAATTTTAATATCTGCCAATACAATACTATTCCTATACCAGAGCTCTGTTTGCTTTTAATAGTATTATTATCATTATTGTTGATTTTATATGAGGATATTTTGTAGCCCGTTATACAGTGTCATGATAAGGATTTTCTTAAAAAGAAAGACCTAAAAGTTAAGCTACAATTTGCCAGAAGGTACATTGCAAGCAAGCCTAGATTTGATGTTTTGCTGAAAGAAATGAATACAAGTGGGGATATAAAATTCAAAACATGGACTATGCACAATTTCTCCAATCACAGCCAGAGAAGCCTATAATTTCTTCTGGGTTGTCTTGGTGTCTTTCTTCACTCCTCTTTTTCTTGAAGAGTCACTCAGTTTTGAGAACTGTCTACTCCACACAGATGTACCATAGAATGCCGTACTGTTTGTATTTCTTCATAATTGCAGGGATGAAAAATGTCCGCTTTTTGGTGGATTTCCGCTTTTTTGCCAGTTGACTGGGTCACTTTTTAAATCAGTATTGTTCAGTAGGAAGCATTAAGTGCTATGCATTTTGATCAGACAGGTTTTTGGCAGCTTTGGGGCCCTTGAAGCAAAGTTGTTTTTATTTCATTTTATCTTAATTTGTTCCATGCCAAAACCCTAAGGAGCATATGTCTGTGAGTAATATTTAACTTTTTATGTTAAACTGACCTGATATGGTCTTCTGAAAGAGTTGATAGACGTATTTTCTAACTTAAAATCGGGAGCGACGTTAACGCGTTAGCTTGTCTATGGCATTTTCAATGTTAGTATTAAGCTGTTCGCATCTCAGCACGTTTATGTGCATTTTTTCTGTATAATAATTAATGGCTCAGTGTTTGTTGTCTTAACAGAGTCAGATGTATTACAAATTTTTTTTTTCATTTATATATTAGCCTAAAAATAATGGCAACAACGGCAATAATAATAATAATAACTAATAATGTTACAATACAGAAATAGCATTTGTTTTATTTAGCTAAGTTTAATGACAGTTTGTTTCGGTCAAACCATATTTTCAATTTGTTCATTTCTTAAGTGATTTCCTCCAGAACTATCTGCCAACCTAGAAAACCGATGCATCCTAGTAAGGGCAGAATACTACTGGAGTGATTTTGAATAAGGAAAGTTTTTTTTTTTTTTTTTCTCACCAAAATGGGTACTGCACTCACTGCAATTTATTGTTTGTAATAGCCAGCGATTGTATTTCAGAGTTTCTAGAATTCCAAAATTTTCGGTGGGGGGAGAGATCATTTTGGGTTCCAGCTTTTTTTTCCCACCCCTTTCATCCCTGTAATTGATGTAAATAAAGTCCTGGACATATTCAATGACTTGGAAATGTTCATGTATCCATTCCCTGACTTGTCTGAAGAAAACGGGTAATAAAACTGATTATTTACAGGTTTTTTTTTACCAGTGTTCCATTACTTATGCAGCCCATCATCTTGAAGTCAATTCAGTTAATTCAGTTCAGTTTATTTAATTTATATAGTGCTAAATCACAACAAAGTTGCCTCAAGGCACGTCACACAAGTAAGGTCTAACCATACCAACCGCAAGAGCAAGCATACAGGTGGCAGTGGTAAGGAAAAACTCCCTCTGATGATTTTAGGAAGAAACTTCAAGCAGACCAGACTCAAAGGGCTTTCCCTCTGCTTGGGACATGCTGCCGACATATACAGGAAATTTTGGGAGTCCATGCCAGTGCACAGGATGGGAGGCTTGCAGAAGTAGACACCACTCCCATCTCTGGATGGAGCCGCACCTCAAACAGAGAGAAAAAATCACAGGCACCAGAAAGACAACAAATACAGTATAATTTGTCAGCATTAAGCAACAACAAAAACAGAACAAATACTAAGGTGATCGCCAGCCACTAGCCCTAAGCATCACTACAATGATGAAGACCCAGAGGTTGAGGCTGCCGTTTACTCATAAATTAATTTAAAAGGGTAAAAAGCATAATAACATACTATGCCAGTATGCTAGCCATACAAAAGGGAAAATAAGTGCGTCTTAAGTCTGGACTTGAAAATCTCTACAGAATCTGACTGTTTTATTGATGCAGGGAGATCATTCCACAAAGCAGGGGCACAATAAGAGAAAGCTCTGTAACAAGTGGATTTTTTTTTATTTACCCTGGGGACATAAAGTAGTCCTGCACCCTGAGAACGCAGAGCCCAGGCCGGTACCTAGGGTTTAAGTAGGGAGGTGCTAGTCCGTGAACAATTTTATAGGTTAGTAGGAGAACCTTAAAATCTGATCTCACAGGGACAGGAAGCCAGTGAAGAGATGCCAAAATGGGTGTAATGTGGTCAAACTTTCTGTATTGGAACCCCATACTGATACTGGATTGGATTGACCACATCCAACTCAGCCACATGGGGTGTGCAGCCAGTACATTCTGAGTGCCGGTCCCAAGCCCGGATAAATGAGGAGGGTTGCATCAGGAAGGGCATCTGGCGTAAAACAAGCCAACCCAACTATACAGACTCAGAATCAAATTCCCATACAGGATCGGTTGCGGCCCGGGTTAACAACATCCGCCACTGGTGCTTTGCCCAATAGGGTGCCGGTGGAAATTGGGCTACTGCTGGGCGAAGACGACAACGAAGAAGAGGAGGAAAACGTTGCCACGAACAGCGGGAGAAGAAGAAAACTAGAGGGGTGGAAATGAGAGTGGGGACTTTGAATGTTGGTAGTATGACTGGTAAAGGGAGAGAGCTGGCTAATATGATGGAGAGGAGAAAGGTAGACATATTGTGTGTGCAAGAGACCAAGTGGAAGGGAAGTAAGAGCAGGAGCATCGGCGGTGGGTACAAGTTGTTGTACCATGGTGAGGACAGAAAGAGAAATGGTGTTGGGGTCATTTTAAAGGAAGAGTATGTTAAAAGTGTGTTGGAGGTTAAGCGAGTGTCTGACAGGGTGATGAGTGTGAAGTTGGAAATTGAAGGGGTGATGATGAATATCATCAGTGCATATGCCCCACAGGTAGGTTGTGAGATGAAGGAGAAAGAAGATTTCTGGAGTGTGTTAGATGAGGTGGTGGAGAGTGTGCCCAAGCATGAAAGAGTGGTGATAGGAGCAGACTTCAATGGGCATGTTGGTGAAGGGAACAGAGGTGATGAGGAAGTAATGGGTAGATATGGTATCAAGGATAGGAATGGGGAAGGACAGATGGTAGTTGATTTTGCAAAAAGGATGGAAATGGCTGTGGTGAATACCTACTTTAAGAAAAGGGAGGAGCACAGGGTAACATATAAAAGTGGAGGAAGGTGCACACAGGTGGACTACATTCTTTATAGGAGATGCAAGCTAAAATAAATCACTGACTGTAAGGTGGTAGCAGGAGAGAGTGTCACTAGACAGCATAGGATGGTTGTTTGTAGGATGACTTTAGAGGTAAAGAAGAAGAAGAGAGTGAGAGCTCAACAAAGGATCAGATGGTGGAAGCTGAAGGAGGAAGACTGTTGTGTGAAATTTAGCGAGCAGGTGAGAGAAGCCCTAGTTGGAGGGGAAGCAATTTTGGACAATTGGAAGAGTACTGCAGATGTGGTGAGGGAGACAGCTAGGGCAGTACTGGGTATGACATCTGGACAGTGGAAGGAAGACAAGGAGACTTGGTGGTGGAATGAAGAGGTCCAGGAAAGCATAAGGAGAAAGAGGTTGGCGAAAACGTTTTGGGATAGTCGGAGAGATGAGGAAAGTAGACAGGAGTACAAGGAGATGCGGCGTAAGGCGAGAAGAGAAGTGGCAAAAGCAAAGGAAAAGGCATATTGCGAGCTGTACAAGAAGTTGAATAGTAAGGAAGGAGAAAAGGACTTGTACTGATTGGCCAGACAAAGGGACAGAGCTGGAAAGGATGTGCAGCAGGTTAGGGTGGTAAAAGATGCACATGGTAATGTGCTGTCAAGTGAGGAGTGTGTGCTGAGAAGGTGGAGGGAATATTTCGAAGAGTTGATGAATAAAGAAAATGAGCGAGAGAAAAGGCTGGATGATGTGGTGAGAGTAAATCAGGAAGTAAAAGAGATTAGCAAGGAAGAAGTGAGGGCTGCTATAAAGAGGATGAAGAGTGGAAAGGCAGTTGGTCCAGATGACATTCCAATGGAGGCATGGAAATGTCTAGGAGAGATGGCAGTAGAGTTTTTAACCAGATTGTTTAATAAAATCTTGGAAAGTGAGAGGATGCCTGAGGAGTGGAGACGAAGTGTGCTGGTTCCTATTTTCAAGAACAGGGGTGATGTGCAGAGCTGCAGTAACTACAGAGGCATAAAGCTGATCAGCCACAGCATGAAGTTATGGGAAAGAGTAGTAGAAGCTAGGCTTAGAAAACAGGTGAAGATCTGTGAACAGCAATATGGTTTCATGCCGAGAAAGAGCACTACAGATGCAATGTTTGCTCTGAGAATACTGTTGGAAAAGTACAGAGAAGGACAGAAAGAGTTACATTGTGTGTTTGTGGACTTAGAAAAAGCTTATGATAGGGTGCCAAGAGAAGAGTTGTGGCATTGTATGAGGAAGTCTGGAGTGGCAGAGAAGTATGTTAGGGTAGTACAGGACATGTAGAAGAATAGTGTGACAGCGGTGAGATGCGCAGTCGGAATGACACTCATTCAAGGTGGAGGTGGGATTACACCAAGGATCAGCTCTGAGTCCTTTCTTGTTTGCAGTGGTGATGGACAGGTTGACAGATGAGATCAGACAGGAGTCCCCATGGACTATGATGTTTGCAGATGACATTGTGATCTGTAGTGAGAGTAGAGAGCAAGTTGAGTCTAGTCTGGAGAAGTGGAGATATGCTTTGGAGAGAAGGGGAATGAAAGTCAGTAGAAGCAAGACTGAGTACATGTGTGTGAATGAGAGGGAGCCCAGTGGAATAGTGCAGTTACAAGGAGTAGAAGTGGTGAAAGTAGATGAGTTTAAATATTTGGGGTCAACTGTTCAAAGTAATGGAGAGTGTGGTAGAGAGGTGAAGAAGAGAGTGCAGGCTGGGTGGAGTGGGTGGAGAAAGGTGGCAGGAGTGATTTGTGACCGAAGAATATCAGCAAGAGTGAAGGGGAAAGTTTACAAGACAGTAGTGAGACCAGCTATGTTGTATGGTTTAGAGACAGTGGCACTAACAAAAAGACAGAAGGCAGAGCTGGAGGTGGCAGAGCTGAAGATGTTGAGATTCTCTTTGGGAGTGACAAGAATGGACAAGATTAGGAATGAACATATCAGAGGGACAGCTCAGGTGGGACGGTTTGGAGACAAAGTCAGAGAGGCGAGATTGAGATGGTTTGGACATGTGCAGAGGAGGGACCCAGGGTATATAGGGAGAAGGATGCTGAGGATGGAGCCACCAGGCAGGAGGAGAAGAGGGAGACCAAAGAGGAGGTTCATGGATGTGCTGAGAGAGGACATGCAGGTGGTTGGTGTGACAGAGGAAGATACAGAGGACAGGGTGAGATGGAAACAATTGATCTGCTGTGGCAACCCCTAACGGGAACAGCCGAAAGACAAAGAAGAAGATTGACCACATCCCTAATTGTACCCTGTGTCATTATTCAGCAGCCATTCCATATTTGAAATTTTACACTAATTCATATAAAACATCAACTTTTGTTGGTGGTGTATGTTTTTAATGAATGATTGGATTGATCTCGTCCGGGGATAGCGATTGAACACAAATGTGGATCAGTACGCTTTTGCTTTTAGGTTCATAGTTCTGAAGAAAAAGGTAAATTAACCAATTCCATGTACAGTGATGAAGGTTTTCTGGAAATGACCAGAAATCTGGGTTTTTATTCGCATGGTGAACATTTACGGGGTTATTTTTTATACCATACGTCAAAATCCATTCATTCAGTTCCACACCCAAACAGTTGGTGGCAGTAATGCTCCCCCCCAATAAAACAAGTCTGTACATTTCAGAGTGGCCCTTTATTGTGGCCAGCCTAAGGCACACCTGTGCAGTAATGCTGTCTAATCAGCATCTTGATATGCCACACCTGTGAGGTGGGATGGATTATCTCTGCAAAATTGAAGTGTTAATCCCCAAAACGTGAATCATCTGCAAACTGTTAATTGCAGAATGTGAATACTGAAAAATTGTCTCACAAAACGATAGGGGTGCCGGAATAAATTGATTAACGTCTGAATCGCTATTCTTATTTATTAAGATTCTGAATCAATCCAAAATGTCCAAGAATAGATTTTAAAAAGCATTTTTTAAAACATTTTCTTGCTTATTCACTGCGTGTACTGTTTGTCAGGCAATGGCCTCCGTACTGCAGCATCCCAGCGAGGGGAGGGTCCGGCGTGCTTCAAACATTCGTGAGCTGCAGCTTAGCATGGCCGACGAAGAGGTAATTTAGCCAGCACCATCTTTGCTGAAGGCAAATGTTTGGGCGCATTTTGGATTTTATTATTTGCTGTGTAAGAATGAGCTTGACATGACTTATGCAGTGTGCAAAATCTGCAAAATCAAAGTCAAGTACTTAGGAAACACTTCAAATCCGCAAGCCCATGCTACGCCATCACCCGGAGCTAAAAGAAGAGGAACAGCAGTTTCTACCAACTACTCAATCAATCAGTCGACTTTTTTTTATATAGCGCCAGATCACAACAGACAGTTGCCCCAAGGCGCTCTATATTGTAAGGCAAGGCCATACAATAATTATGAAAAACCCCAACGGTCAAAACGACCCCCTGTGAGCAAGCACTTGGCTACAGTGGGAAGGAAAAACTCCCCTTTAACAGGAAGAAACCTCCAGCAGAACCAGGCTCAGGGAGGGGCAGTCTTCTGCTGAGACTGGTTGGGGCTGAGGGAGAGAACCAGGAAAAAGACATGCTGTGGAGGGGGGCAGAGATCGATCACTAATGATTTAATGCAGAGTGATGCATACAAAGCAAAAAGAGAAAGAAACAGTGCATCATGGGAACCCCCCCACAGTCTACGTCTAAAACAGCATAACCAAGGGATGGTCCAGGGTCACCTGATCCAGCCCTAACTATAAGCCTTAGCAAAAAGGAAAGTTTTAAGCCTAATCTTAAAAGTAGAGAGGGTATCTGTCTCCCTGATCTGAATTGGGAGCTGGTTCCACAGGAGAGGAGCCTGAAAGCTGAAGGCTCTGCCTCCCATTCTACTCTTGCAAACCCTAGGAACTACGAGTAAGCCTGCAGTCTGAGAGCGAAGCGCTCTAATGGGGTAATATGGTACTACGAGGTCCCTAAGATAAGATGGGACCTGATTATTCAAAACCTTATAAGTAAGAAGAAGAATTTTAAATTCTATTCTAGAATTAACAGGAAGCCAATGAAGAGAGGCCAACACGGGTGAGATATGCTCTCTCCTGCTAGTCCCCGTCAGTACTCTAGCTGCAGCATTTTGAATTAACTGAAGGCTTTTTAGGGAACTTTTAGGACAACCTGATAATAATGAATTACAATAGTCCAGCCTAGAGGAAACAAATGCATGAATTAGTTTTTCACCATCACTCTGAGACAAGACCTTTCTGATTTTAGAGATATTGCGTAAATGCAAAAAGGCAGTCCTACATATTTGTTTAATATGCGCTTTGAATGACATATCCTGATCAAAAATGACTCCAAGATTTCTCACAGTATTAATAGAGGTCAGGGTAATGCCATCCAGAGTAAGGATCTGGTTAGACACCATGTTTCTAAGATTTGTGGGGCCAAGTACAATAACTTCAGTTTTATCTGAGTTTAAAAGCAGGAAATTAGAGGTCATCCATGTCTTTATGTCTGTAAGACAATCCTGCAGTTTAGCTAATTGGTGTGTGTCCTCTGGCTTCATGGATAGATAAAGCTGGGTATCATCTGCGTAACAATGAAAACTTAAGCAATACCGTCTAATAATACTGCCTAAGGGAAGCAAGTATAAAGTGAATAAAATTGGTCCTAGCAAAGAACCTTGTGGAACTCCATAATTAACTTTAGTCTGTGAAGAAGATTCCCCATTAACATGAACAAACTGTAATCTATTAGACAAATATGATTCAAACCACCGCAGCGCAGTGCCTTTAATACCTATGACATGCTCTAATCTGACTGAAACTCTTCAAATAGACCATTCCTCTGCAGATGATCAGTTAGCTGTTTTACAACTACCCTCTCAAGAATCTTTGAGAGAAACGGACGGTTGGAGATTGGCCTATAATTAGCTAAGATAGCTGGGTCAAGTGATGGCTTTTTAAGTAATGGTTTAATTACTGCCACCTTAAAAGCCTGTGGTACATAGCCAACTAACAAAGATAGATTTATCATATTTAAGATTGAAGCACTAAATAATGGTAGGGCTTCCTTGAGCAGCCTGGCAGGAATGGGGTCTAATAAACATGTTGATGGTTTGGATGAAGTAACTAATGAAAATAACTCAGACAGAACAATCGGAGAGAAAGAGTCTAACCAAATACCGGCATCACTGAGAGCAGCCAAAGATAACGATACATCTTTGGGATGGTTATGAGTAATTTTTTCTCTAATAGTCAAAATTTTGTTAGCAAAGAAAGTCATGAAGTCATTACTAGTTAAAGATAATGGAATACTCAGCTCAATAGAGCTCTGACTCTTTGTCAGCCTGGCTACAGTGCTGAAAAGAAACCTGGGGTTGTTCTTATTTTCTTCAATTAGTGATGAGTAAAAAGATGTCCTAGCTTTACGGAGGGCTTTTTTATAGAGCAACAAACTCTTTTTCCAGGCTAAGTGAAGATCTTCTAAATTAGTGAGACGCCATTTCCTCTCCAACTTACGGGTTATCTGCTTTAAGCTACGAGTTTGTGAGTTATACCACGGAGTCAGACACTTCTGATTTAAAGCTCTCTTTTTCAGAGGAGCTACAGCATCCAAAGTTGTCTTCAATGAGGATGTAAAACTATTGACGAGATACTCTATCTCCCTTACAGAGTTTAGGTAGCTACTCTGCTCTGTGTTGGTATATGACATTAGAGAACATAAAGAAGGAATCATATCCTTAAACCTAGTTACAGCGCTTTCTGAAAGACATCTAGTGTAATGAAACTTATTCCCCACTGCAGGGTAGTCCATCAGGGTAAATGTAAATGTTATTAAGAAGTGATCAGACAGAAGGGAGTTTTCAGGGAATACTGTTAAGTCTTCTGTTTCCATACCATAAGTCAGAACAAGATCTAAGATATAATTAAAGTGGTGGGTGGACTCATTTACTTTTTGAGCAAAGCCAGTAGAGTCTAATAATAGATTAAATGCAGTGTTGAGGCTGTCATTCTCAGCATCTGTGTGGATGTTAAAATCGCCCACTATAATTATCTTATCTGAGCTAAGCACTAAGTCAGACAAAAGGTCTGAAAATTCACAGAGAAACTCACAGTAACGACCAGGTGGACGATAGATAATAATAAATAAAACTGGTTTTTGGGACTTCCAATTTGGATGGACAAGACTAAGAGACAAGCCTTCAAATAATTAAAGCTCTGTCTAGGTTTTTGATTAATTAATAAGCTGGAATGGAAGATTGCTGCTAATCCTCCGCCCCGACCCGTGCTACGAGCATTCTGACAGTTAGTGTGACTCGGGGGTGTTGACTCATTTAAACTAACATATTCATCCTGCTGTAACCAGGTTTCTGTTAGGCAGAATAAATCAATACGTTGATCAATTATTATATCATTTACCAACAGGGACTTAGAAGAGAGAGACCTAATGTTTAATAGACCACATTTAACTGTTTTAGTCTGTGGTACAGTTGAAGGTGCTATATTATTTTTTCTTTTTGAATTTTTATGCTTAAATAGATTTTTGCTGGTTATTGGTGGTCTGGGAGCAGGCACCGTCCCTACAGGGATGGGGTAATGAGGGGATGGCAGGGGGAAAGAAGCTGCAGAGAGGTGTATAAGACCACAGCTCTGCCTCCTGGTCCCAACGCTGGACAGTCACAGTTTGGAGGATCCAAGAAAATTGGCCAGATTTCTAGAAATGAGAGCTGCTCCATCCAAAGTGGGATGGATGCCGTCTCTCCTAACAAGACCAGGTTTTCCCCAGAAGCTTTGCCAATTATCTATGAAGCCCACCTCATTTTTTGGACACCACTCAGACAGCCAGCAATTCAAGGAGAACATGCGGCTAAACATGTCACTCCCGGTCCAATTGGGGAGGGGCCCAGAGAAAACAACAGAGTCCGACATTGTTTTTACAAAGTTACACACCGATTTAATGTTAATTTTAGTGACCTCCGATTGGCGTAACCTAGTGTCATTACTGCCGACGTGAATTACAATCTTACCAAATTTACGCTTAGCCTTAGCCAACAATTTCAAATTTCCTTCAATGTCGCCTGCTCTGGCCCCCGGAAGACAATTGACAATGGTTGCTGGTGTCGCTAACTTCACATTTCTCAAAACAGAGTCGCCAATAACCAGAGTTTGATCCTCGGCGAGTGTATCGTCGAGTGGGGAAAAACGGTTAGAGATGTGAATGGGTTGACGGTGTATACGGGGCTTCTGTTTAGGGCTACGCTTCCTCCTCACAGTCACCCAGTCAGCCTGCTTTCCCAACTGCTCGGGATCTGCCAGGGGGGAACTAATGGCGGCTAAGCAACCGTGGTCCGCACCGACTACAGGGGCCTGGCTAATTGTAGAATTTTCCACAGTGCGGAGCCGAGTCTCCAATTCGCCCAGCCTGGCCTCCAAAGCTACGAATAAGCTACACTTATTACAAGTACCGTTACTACTAAAGGAGGCCGAGGAATAACTAAACATTTCACACCCAGAGCAGAAAAGTACGGGAGAGACAGGAGAAGCCGCCATGCTAAATCGGCTAAGAGCTAGTAGCTACCCTAACCTAGCGGATTCCTAAAAACACGCAAAGTGAATAATGTGTAAATAATTTAGAGGTGATTCAGCAGAAGGAGTGCTTTAGTTAAGGCACCAGACAGACCATAAAGCAGCAGCACACAAGTGCTACTTACCAGCACTTCACTAAACTGCCAGCCAACTCTGAACGAGCAAAGCAGATAAGTAAATTTACATCTTTAGAATCACTTGATTAACCTTCTAAAGCTGCATTTTCTTAAACATATATACATTTTTTAAGTAATATAAGTATTTCTCAGCTCTTTCAATCAAAAATCGATTCTGAATCGAATCGTCACCCCAAGAATTGGAATCGAATTGAATCGTGAGTTGTAAGATTCACATCCCTACAAAACGAGAATGCGGGTCTCATAAAACGTGAATATGATATATAAATCGTTCAGATCAATATAATTTTTCCAGCTCAGATGACGGCTCATATGGATAAAAATAAGGTTGTAGCTTGTTGTCTACCTTCCTGAGGTTAGAAACTGTTTGTTTATCTGCAACGTTTCTCTTAAGATTATTGAGCTATTTACATGAGGGGGAGGTTTCTGTCCTTTGTGAGTTTGACAAGTGGGCTTTGTTTTTCTGCAACGTTTCTCTTAAGATTATTGAGCTGTTTACATGAGGGGGAGGTTTCTGTCCTTTGTGAGTTTGACAAGTGGGCCGTCACAGTCAAACTCCTCACCTGACACTGTCCCCGCATTGGGACACACCCAGTGGGACTGGGCGCTTGACACCAGAAGTGACAGCTGCTTGGATCACTTCCTCAGGCTGTAGTGACCCCCACCAAAAAAAAATTTTTTTTTGCAGTGATAGAGTTTGCTATCAAGATTTCCTGCAGTAATTGATCTGTAAACTGAAATCCATAAACCGCTTAAACTGAGAACTTAAAAAATTATGTTTAAGAAAATGCAGCTTTAAAAGGTTAATCAAGTGATTCGAGATGTAAATTTACTTATCTGCTTTGCTCGTTTGGAGTTGGCTGGCAGTTTAGTGAAGTGCTGGTCAGTAGTTGGCAGAGACCGCTGCTCCCCCTCTTTCAGCTCTGGGTGATAGCGTAGCATGTGGGCTTGCGGATTTGAAGTGTTTCCGAAGTACTTGACTTTGATTTTGCAGATTTTGCACACTGCATAAGTCATGTCAAGCTCCTTCTTATGCAGCAAATAATAAAATCCAAAATGCACCCAAACATTTGCCTTCAGCAAAGATGGTGCTGGCTGAATTAGCTTTTCGTCCGCCATACTAAACTACAGCCACTGAACTCTGCAGCTCAGGACTGTTTGAAGCACGCCGGACCCCCCCCCCCCCCCCCCCCCCCCGTGGGGACGCTGTAGGACGGAAGCCGTTACCTGACAAACAGTACACGCAGCAAGTAAGCAAGAAAATGTTTTTAAAAAATGCTTTTTAAAAATCTATTCTTGGACATCTTTGAGTTCATTTCATGGAAAAATAGGAGCAAAAACAAACGTGTTGCATTTATTTTTGTTCAGGGTATTTTCCACATTTCAATTACAATGTTGAGTATTCTTGAAAATTAAAAGTTCACTGTTCTTTGAAAGGTGGTACTTGAATTTTTATGCTACATTATCATTATTTCAATTGCATAAAATAGTCTTACAACAGTGTTGATACTACATTATTATACTATACTATCATTTACTGTTACTTTCTGAGTAAGTTCCTTCTGCTGCTCCCTTGTTTTCATTTGGGGTTGCTACAGCAAATCCAAAGTGAATCTGCATGTTGAATTGGCACAAATTTTACGCTGGATGCCCTTCCTGACACAACTCCACATTGCATGGAGAACTGTGGCAGGGGTGGAGTTTGAACCGGGAACCTTCTCCACTGAAACCAAGTATACTAACCACTTGGCCACCACCCCTGCCCTTCTGAGTCATTACATAGTCCGGGAACATATATCATCGTGACAGGCCAACTCTTGAATAGTAAAATCTGTTCTGGCTCAGAAACAAAAATCACTCACAAGGTAAAGAGATTACACTGTGTGCAGGTGAAAGTGTAAGTATGTGAAAAAAGAAGCTAGAAGGGAAAACCAGTGCAGCAGCAGGAATTTGCATTTCCCTTGATCTGTAGGGCACGCCCACATAGCACACTCCAAACACTAGTGTCATCAGAAAGAAGTGTGCATGCTAGCTCACCTGCTCCAGGTGCTGTGCACATATAATGTTTCGAGCCATAGTCAAAGCTTAATAGAGTGGCTTTGCTGAAATTGAAATGTCACATAAATTAGAATGGTTTATACGTATGTGTGACCAGGAGGCGCTATATTTAAGTATACGGTTCTGAGGAGTCCACAGGCATCATTTTACAGAATCACCAGTGCTGTGGGTGGCTGTCAACAACTGTTTTGATAATCTGTTTGTCTTTTTGAGTTTTTTGTAATCTACATTGTTTTCAGCTTCTTTAATGGGATTGTTTTTGATTTATTTTACGAACAGCTTTTCTTATATCTGGCAATAACGTGAATATCTTTGGGCTATGAACAAAATAAGACCTTTGAAGGCATCACTTGTGTTCTGGATAGCAATGATCTCTTATCAAGGCGACCACTCTCTGCAGAATGATAGGAACGGTTAGGCTGCGTGGAGCCACTCCCACCCTACAGCTGCCTGTGGCAAGCACCACGTACACCACTGGCTGTGTGGACGTCAACCTCAACTAGTGGCCCATTCCCTGGGAGAGGATATATATTCTTAACGTACTTGCCACACTTCTCAAAAAGTTGCACAAACACAACAACCTTGCAGACTGCTCTAGTGTTTACTCCAGTGCTAGAAACCATTAATTGTCTTCACTGGTGTCAAATTCTGTTTAAAAGATCCAAGTCCTTTGCTGTGGGTCTGTTCTGTACGGTGTAATAATGCTAGGTTTATTTATTGATTTTTATTTATTGATTCTGTATCTGCAGATCAGCAAAATGCTCTGAAAGTCATCCGTGCCAGCAAGCCCCGAATCAGAAAATCCAGCAAGGTAATGCTGATTTTATTTTCTAAGCTTTCTGTGATCTTAAGTTTCATGAAGTATAAGATGTCTAAATACTCAAAATGGAAAATTTGGTATTATTAATCAAATTGATATTGTGGCCCTGCAGTAACATTAATACAGTATGTGTTGCTGCATTAGTCTGTGTAATGTCTGAGCTGATTTATTCTGCTTTATGTGAGCTTGAGATGTGACAAATAATGGTTGATTTGGAGTGTCATTACTTTTACCTGTAAAGAGACACATGATTACATGCTCACTGCAGCTTTTGCCATGTACTTATATTCAAAGTGAGAAATTTACATTTGCCATGAACCATGTGTTAGCTGCTTTCTGGTACTTTTGTTTGCTTTACCAACCTGTTTTCCCAGATTAGCAATTTAAAATGAATATCTTTGGGGGAATGAAAAATTATAAAAAATTATGTGATTGACCAAAGCTTTTCTCTTCATACAGCAATGTGGCATTTTCATGGAAAAGGTTACAAAAATTACCATTTGTGTCGTTAAACAAATCTTCACGAAAGGACATTTCTTTAATTTGATCATTTGATCCTGGAATATCATAAGTGGAAATTGAATCAAAACCCAATGAATGTCCCAGGCCTCCCTGTAAATGTCAGAGATGTGAAATTTTTGCGTAATTGTGGATTTCCACACTTCAGTGTTGCAGCAGATCACAATTGATCCTTTATCCATATGCACTGCCCCTCCAGGGATTGACACGCATGTAAACTGCAGATTAATTGCAAAGTTGACATAAGTGTGATTTCATGAAAATTCACTTTTAAAGTGATGACTGTGTTAATTTGTATGCAGTTGCGATAGAAATCACAGAATGATTAAAAGAAACGCCACAGTTCAGCGCTCGCACAGCCTGTTTAAAAAAAAAAAAAATCTGCCTCATGGAGAGATGAACTCCTGCTGTCACGTGCTCACGCAACCTCATCCTCCACACAGACAAACAAGCTCAAGCACTTCTATATCCTAGAGTCTCTTAATGGAGAGAGTAGCAACATGACAATTAAAGAAAGTGGTCATGTGACTCATGGTGCCATCTTGGGGCCAAAATAGCATTCACTGTTAATCTATCTGCATCTAAAGCCAGCTATTTTATTTATTTAATCGCTGAAAATGCTGGGTTGCTGTGCATTTAGATACACAAATAGACATCGCAAGGGCTTCAAGATGCACAGATTTGGGAAAATACTCAGCTTTGTGGGATGGAAACGACATCGTCAAAGTTTTGAGAGGTAAATTTATTGTTCAGTCCTGCGTACAGTAAAACTCACCTAAACTGTCATCGTATAAACCGGATATTTGCAGACACCGGACCAAAAAAGTCCCAATGTTTTTGTATTGTTTGCATGTAATAAACACCGTATATAACAGATTTTGTATAACCGACTTTTCGCTCACCTCTGATAAAATGTCCCATCTGATCACAATGTATTTCCATTAAAAACCGCTCGCACATAGGACCAAAGTCATTTCTGTGATTAAAGAACGGCTGTTTATTTTTTTACACCGTGCTCACACTCGGAGCCTGATGTGAACCTGTTAAATCAAACACAGCAAAAGGCTGTGATTTGACACTTTTCTGCTTTCACTCCTTCGTCTGACATCATATTTTAATACTTTTTGCAGTGCGCTCGCTGATTACATTTTGATAATGGATGAAATATGTTTGGCAGAAAAAAAATTTCAGAGGAAGTTTTGACCCAGTCATTAAATGAGGCGCAGGTTCCAATTCAGGGTTCCCCATAGATGTTTGAAAAAAACTTACTTAATTTGTACTTTGAAAGAATTGATTAAACTGCAACTAAATAAATCATCATAAATTGTAAATTTGATAGCTTAACTATTTTTAAACTTATCTGAACAGTCATGGTGTAAACCGGATGTTTTTGTATTGTTTTCTATTTATTAAGCACTGTATATATCGGATTTTGTATAATGGGTTTTTGCTGACATCGGATAAAATGTCCTGTTTGATTTCAATGTATTTCCATTAAAACCCCTGAACAGTCTGGATGTGCAGAGGTACAAATTAAGGTTCAGCGCTGACACTCACCGATTTGAGGAAAGTGGGACCGGAGTCATCTCTGTGATTAAAAGCCCGACCTTTTTTTTTCCCACACCATGCTCAGACACGCACCCACAGCCTGATGTGCACCTACTAAATCAGACAGAAAATGCTGTGATTTGACACTTTTCTGCTTTTGCTTCTTTGTGTCCCATCATATTTTAATAGTTTTTGCAGTGCACGCACTGATTACATTGCATCTTTGGTTATAGGAGGATCAATCAATCAATCAATTTTATTTATATAGCGCCAAATCACAACAAACAGTTGCCCCAAGGCGCTTTATATTGTAAGGCAAGGCCATACAATAATTACGTAAAAACCCCAATGGTCAAAACGACCCCCTGTGAGCAAGCACTTGGCGACAGTGGGAAGGAAAGGAGGCAATGGATCAGCAATTGAAAGGACGCATGAGACTAAGTTCCTAGGTGTTACGATTGACGAACAGTTGACATGGAAACCTCACATAGAGCTTGTCAAAACAAAGGTATCACAAACTGTAGCAGTGTTACATAAGGTTAAATATTTTCTTAATAATAGTGCTTTGTTTCTGTTGTATAATTCACTGATTTTACCATATTTCAATTATTGTATTGAAGTGTGGGGAAGAGCTTGCAAAACATATATTGATTCAATTTTTCTTTTACAGAAACGTGTTATTCGAGTCGTTACCGGAAGTGGATTCAGGGCCCACACTAACCCAATATTTATGCAATTACAAACACTAAAATTTAATGAATTGGTTGAATATAATTTACTTAAAACCATGTATAAAGCTCACCAAAAAGTGTTACCAGATAACTTGCAAAACAGGTTTAAAAAGAGAGAGAGCAGATACAAATTAAGAGCAGATGAAGTTTTTTCAAAATTAAAATTTAGAACAAAATCGAAAGAAAGATGTATATCAATTCAAGGAGTTGATTTATGGAACAGCCTTGATGGTAGTATAAAAACTTCCAGGTCCATTCATATGTGTAAGAAAAGTGTGAAAGAATCTTTATTGAACAGATATGTTACTAATGTATAGCAGAGAAGCTTTGTGTTATTGATTGAATGTTTTGAAGTATCTGTGTTCAGCAGCACAACCTAACTGGAACAGTTACTGTTTATTTAGATGATAGGGGGCAGACATTATAAGCTTTTGCTTCTTTCTGTCCCTTTTTATTCATGATATCTGTGTTAAATGCGTGTATGTATGTATGCTGCATTCTTTAACGAATGAAATAAAAATAATAAATGAAAAAAATGAAAAAGTGTAGAGGGGGTCTGGTTTGGGAACCACAGAATCTCGTCTCTGCTGTTTGCGGACGATGTGGTTCTGTTGTCTTCGTCAAATCAGGACCTTCAGCGTGCACTGGGGCGGTTTGCAGCCGAGTGTGAAGCGTCCGGGATGAAAATCAGCACCTCCATATCCGAGGCCGTGGTTCTCGACCAGAAAAAGGTGCTTTGCCCTCTTCAGGTTGGTGGAGTGTCCTTGCCTCAAGTGGAGGAATTTAAGTATCTCGGGGTCTTGTTCATGAGTGAGGGACGGATGGAGCGTGAGATCGATAGACGGATCGGTGCAGCATCTGCAGTGATGTGGTTGCTGTATCGGACCGTCGTGGCGAAGAGAGAGCTGAGTAGGGGAGCAAAGCTCTCGATTTACCGATCGATCTATGTTCCGATCCTCACCTATGGTCATGAGATTTGGCTCATGACAGAAAGAACGAGATCGCCAGTACAAGTGGCCGAGATGAGTTTCCTCCACAAGGTGGCTGGGCGCTCCCTTAGAGATAGGGTGAGGAGCTCGGTCACTCAGGAGGAGCTCGGAGTCGAGCCGCTGCTCCTCCATGTCGAAAGGAGTCAGTTGAGGTGGCTCTGGCATCTTTTCCGGATGCCCCCTGGACGCCTTGTTGGAGAGGTGTTCCGGGCACGTCCCATTGGGAGGAGACCCCGGGGAAGACCCAGGACACGCTGGAGGGACTACATATCCCGGCTGGCTTGGGAACGCCTTGGGGTTCCCCCAGAGGAGCTGGGGGAGGTGTGTGTGGATCGGAAGGTCTGGGTGGCTTTGCTTGAGCTGCTGCCCCCACGACCCGACTCCAGATAAAGCGGAAGAAAATGGATGGATGGATGTTCTCGTTGCTTCCACGTTTTATCTATGATGACATCATACATAATATCATCATAGATACGTGAATTACGACGATATCGATCTGGGATCAGATCGGTCCCATCCCTAGACTTCACACACGTTTTGGTGAAATGTGTAGTTGGAAAAAAATAGACTTTGAAATGCTTTAGCACAAATATACTTGTATGTATAACTTATGGCCTCAGCTGTAACTCTTGTCTCTCTAACCTTGAGCTCCTATCAGCCAGTCCAAACTTACATTTACAGCAGAGACTCATCCTCTTTATCATTGTTGTGTCCCTACAGACTGACTTTTTCCTTCCCTGTTTTCTGCTTTCTCAAGAAATTGTAGTCTTTACTTAATTAGTCACTGAGAAAATTATTCATGAGTCCAACCAGCAGGAATGAACTCATCGACTTTAACTGTTGCTGTTGTTAATGTTGCTGTTCTTTCTGTCTTGCTTAATTTTACAGTCGAGTGATTTCAGTGATATCACAAATTGGCCCACGCCTGGTGAACTTGCTAAAGAGGTACAGTTTATGGGTGTTTGGGTCTGTATGTTTTGGTGTGTATGTATTTATTGTTGTTAAAGTTAAAATCACATTTAATGAAGACAGCTTGTTTTCTGGACATTATCATGGTGCAGCATTCACCTCTGAATAGTAAGTTGATAATCCCCCACGGCACATACACCTAGCATTTTTTCACTCCTAAAATTGCCTTAAACAAGTCACTGGTGGCACCCATTGTCACAGACCTCTCCCACCTTTCCAAAATGAGATTTCTCTAGATACAACATAGCACCGGCTTTCAGGTCTCTGTTGGAGGAGCCAAATATGCAGCCATATGAGAAATAATCTCTGGGCATTTGCCATCATACCAGCAACATTAAATAATTAACACCCTGTACTGGGCTTTCTATGACTGGGGGAAAAAAAGTCCCACACATATAAAATAGATCAGCAGTTTTTTCTTTTTTTAATCATTTCTGTGATGAGGGGAGATGTCACATAACCGCTGTCTGGTCCCATGGAGTCAGTTATGTTCTCAGCAGTTGAACTCTTATATCCACACTGGATTATACCAAAGGAGAAGCTATAATTATATTTATTCATTCATATATTAATTCATTTTCTGTACCCGCTTATACAGTTCAATGAAAACACACGATTGTCACCATCTGAAAGCAGAAAGGAGACAAGCCTGACTGTGGAAACCGTTGCAGAATCTCCTTACAGTCATAAATTATTTTAATTACTAATCAATCAATTAATAATTAATCAAAGATTAATTATTATTGATTAATTACTAGTATCATTAACAATAAATTACTAATCAATTAATTATTAATACTGTGAATTATTATTATTGTTATTATTATAAATTACAAATTAAATTAATTAACATGACGTGATTGCAATGCGTCAAAGAAATATACGACTTCTTCTATTTCTTTGCATTTACGCAGAAAGGCGAGAAAATAAAAAGAGCAAACAGGCTACTGCAACAAGTTGCATTTCGGTTGCCATGTTAACAAACAGTGAAGACGGTAGTTTGACACCGGCAGTTTTTTTTTTTTCTCCTAAGGCGGAGGGGTGTCTCAATTCATAGGGCTAGAGGCGTACCCCTTCACCTTACCCCTTGTTTTAAAGGGGTAGGGGTAGGGCCAAGGGGAAGGGGTACAAAAGAGAATTGAGATTGGGGGTAACTATTGTACCTTGCCTTCATCGACTTGAAAAAAGGCGTTCGACAGTGTGTCACGTCTGGAGAAATTCATCAAGATGCTGAGGCTTCTCCACGGTGACATGTCCTCCGGAGTTCTGGTAAATGGCACAAATACTGAAGCCTTCAATGTTCAGTCAGGAGTAAAGCAGAGCTGCGTCGTCATCCCTACACTCTTCATCTTTGTGGCAACAGTCCTCCACCTGATCAAGGACAAGGTGCCACCGCACATGGTGTACAGAATGGATGGAAAGCTCTTCAGTCTGAGTCATCTGAGAGCCAAGAAGAAAATTACTACCGCTTTGCTCCTGGACTTCCAGTATGTCAACGACGGTAGAGAGTGTGTCCTCCTTTATGAAAAAAGGTCTTCAGAAATTCCTTGAAACCTTCAATGAGGCTATTAGAGGCGAGATTCACCCTAGACATGCCATTGGTTTATGGCAGTTATCGACACATACGGACAAACACAATCACATTCTCCCATTCTCCATTCGATTTTATGATTCTAAAAAGCACAAAACATTTTTTAATAGTATCAGGTTTCTATTGGTTACCAGCATGGAGTCCTGAAACCTTTTTTTTTTTTTTTTTTTTTTTTTTTTTGTGGCAATCAGCTGGGTTTTTTTTTTTGTGTGTGTGGTGGTGGGGGGGCAGAAAATTATCACAGTACTCCGGTGCATACATTTTAGTCTTAAATTTGCACTCCCTAAAATATTTCATGAAAAGTTGAAGTAAATGGCATTAAATAGCGTAAAATGACGTAATTGGTTCTTTCCCTTATGATGATGGGATGACGAGAGCATCACTAAACAGGAGGCTTGATTGATGTGTCAGAGATCACTCTGCCTAAATTTAGTAGCAACAGGTTTTCTGTGACTTAAAGCTACAGTCTCCCCATATGATTCAGGGATTCTGTAGTGGTTATGACAAGTAGCTGTGTAACAGACATCCTGGGTTTGGTTCCTCTTGGGTCTTTTGTGTTGCAATGAACATGTCTATGAAGTGCTGGTCTTAAGCTTCAGATTATATGAACATAATGATTACACCAAACAAGTTACCTACTGCTTTCAGAACAACAAATACAAAGCAAACCCACTCAGAGTAACAAACAGAAATGTCTAGGAGTCATTTCATCAAATGAACTTTAATCATTGTATGAAAGGCTGATTAACACCAGGGATTTCCATGTGCTAGCAACAGCAAAATGTCCTCAACAACAATGGAAAGAAGCCTTCATCCTCACGCAGAGAGAGGGACAAGAGGAGAGAGCGGACGGAGAGGAAATCTGAGAGCAGCCACGATGGTGGTGATAGCAAAGAGAACCAGGAGGCTCAGACTGACCCACTTGCAGCACTACCCAAGGATGAGGAGTCCCAGGTGGGACAAGACTTCAAGAGTGCCAGCCTAAAGAAGAGAGGAGGTGAGTGTGTTTCACAGGCTGAAGCATGTTCAAGAGCAACTTTCTTATGGTCTGTAATAATGGTGCAAATAGTGGCTGCAGCCCTTTTTGAGTTTAATGAATGCACATTTTGTCTCTGTCCATTGAAACTCTAAATGTCAGTTTTAAGCTTTGATGACCATGCAGTGATGATTATTTTGCATACAGCGCGGGCTCCAAAATACGTATTTGTCTTGAAGAGATAAATACAAAATCAAAATCAAAAAAGTCTTAACTCATGAGTCTTCAGTTTAATTGAAAACATTAAACCCAATCTGGAAATGCATGGGTTTCAGGGGACATAGATGACTTGTATCCTTGATTGTAGAGGGGTGCACGCATATAACTATATTGATCACTGTTGGTAATTGCTATTTGTTGCAAATTGGTGCATGATCTGTGGTTTCTGTGCTGTTGTTAACTCTGTTTTCATGTGGCTGGGATAACTGACCACCATGGTGATAACACCTGGAACTAGAATCCATGATCAAAATACGGCTCAAGTGTTTTCCATATACCCTGAAAAGACACAGTTGATGATGTTCTGTAAGAACACATGTTATAGATTAGTAAAATAGTTTTAGTACATATCAGTACTGTGTGCAGCATTGGCTGTTGTTCTCTTTGAATTTAAGAATCAAATCTTTCCACAGGAAAAAAAACACAGGGAATGACTTGAAATGTCCCTTTTGTCATATGTGTGGCAGTTTATTTTGGAGCCATTTCTGATAGTGATTTAGTGTGTTGTTGGAGGATGGCGCTGGTTAGGGTCTAGACATGTGCAGTTTCGGTTTCATGGGTCAGCACAGGTGTCCCTGCTTAGAAATGCTTGCAATTTTGACACTGATTTTCTTGGTGTGGTCAGAGTTTGATATCATGTATGAGTGGAAAGATGGCATAAGTGTTGTATTCCTCCCACTTCATTTTCTTGAAGACAGAAGATGGAGGAATAACAAGATAAGGTGCGAGCACTAATAGCGATGGAGTGTATCACTTGTCTGGGTCCATAATGTCCAAACCAGAGAGGACAAGAAGAGTTTTGTTCCAAAATGAGAATGTGATGTACTATATTTGTGAGAAAGTGTTTGTCAAATGTAAAATGCTTGAATATAAACACAGTTACAGAATGAAGTCACATTCAACTTGCACTGACCTGAACCAGTTGGACCACAATGGATCGCTGAGCTATAGGATTGGGGTTTTATTCATGAACATCATTCAATATTACAACAATAAAAATAGCTTGTGTGAAAATTAAATTTAATGTCTTGATTGAAATGTGCTTCGCACAAATGATTAATATGTTTGAGGGGTGTGGCAGCCGGAAAAATAGTTTTCCGTTATGGGACATTCTCAGTCAGATTGCAGAGCGCTATAAAAATGCAGCGTTCATTCATCTAAAATACTCAAGCGTATTACTCCAGTCAGCATGAAAAGCTCAATATTTTTAGGCCTTTATAAAAACTAAAAGGTGAACTGTAAGCAGCTGAATGTGACCTCACCTCTCAGACTTTGCCCCTGGGCTTGGAGGCCTCAGGGTCTCAGCGGCTCTTTCAACAGACACCACTTGAATTTATCATAAACCAAAGTATCCATATTAGAGGATACTTTGGTGTCTTTGATCTGGATGGCATTAGGTCCTCCTTGTGCCGTGTTCACACCGGGAGTGACCAGACGCCACAAATGCGCTGCGGTCGCGTGGCGACAGACACGCCACCATCGCCCGGTGTGTCGCTCTGCTTTCGCTGTGAAAATTCGCCCCAGTGCATCATCAAATAAGAGGAGCTTCCATTCTGCTCGCCGGCTCCGGTTGTCAGTCAAGTTAACATGACAGATCTTGATCACACGGAGCGAGCTGTTGTGGAAAGCTCCCAATTGGGGGAGTATCATCATTTGGTGCAGGAGCTGCGTCTGGATGACGGCCGCTTTCAGTGGTCCTTCTGCCTCTGCAGGACCCAGTTTGAGGACCTCCTGTCCTGTTCACGCGCGCACATGTAAACAATTAAAAAAAATAAAATAAAAAATCCGCTGCTTGCTGTGGGGCTGCTCCTCGCTCTTCCCCCCAAAAAACTCTGTCATAATTGTATTTAGAAACCAGTCACCATTTGTTTTATTATACATCTGTGTAGTTAATAAGTAAAATAATCTCCACGGACCATTCGCTCGCTCGCACGCACGTAAAAAACGAAAGAAACTCCTCTGCTTGCTGTGGGGCTGCTCCTCGCTCTTCCCCCAAAACTCTGTCATAATTGTGTTTAGAAACCAGTCACCATTTGCTTTATTATACATCTGTGTAGTTAATAAGTAAAATAATCTTCATGGACGATTTGCTTGCGCGCACACGTAAAAAAAAAAAAAAAAAAAAACTCCGCTCCCCCTGCTGTGGGGCTGTAGCTCACTCCAAAAACTGTCATAATTGTGAAATAAAGGACAAAAGGGACATAAGTCCTGCTCACAGGCTGGCTACCAGAGACAGGACACGTTCACATCCTCAGTCAAACTCCAGACATCTCCACGTCACTACATATTCAGTCCCTGATTGGTCATCGCGGCGCGACAAGACGAAAAAGTTCAGATTTTTCAACTTGGGGAGGAGGGCAACACGACGTGACGTGACGCAGTATCGCGCCAATCGCTCAATATCGCTTCACTCGCGTCGATTCATTCGTGTCCATCGCGTCGCGCTGCGTGGTTTGGCGCCAAAACGCATCCTTCCATAGGGATTACATGGCAACCTGTCGCTCGTGTCGCACCCGGTGTGAACGCAGCATTAGCTTACGGTCCGGAGACAAACATGCACTTCACGCTGTCTTCCCCATGCCAACAGCGGAGCTGGGGCTTCATGCTTTGTCGTGTGAAATTTACGCACTACTGAGACTGTACCAACGGTCTATTCATGAAAACTGGTGGCGAAAACAAAAGTGTCACATTTATAATTTTGTTGAGTACATGATCTTCAGAATAATTTATATGTAATAAATTATTCTGACTGTGGTGTTTATGCTACTTCAGCAATATCTGCATTCTTACATTTGGGGGTGGGGGAAATCCAGCATTGTATTGTTCTGTTTGCATTCTTCTTACTGAGGCATCTCTCACAAATACAGAGCTCAGTGCTAGTGGGCTGCTTCCTCATGTTTATTAATCAAATAATGTTGTAGGTGGAACATTGAGTTAGACTAAAGTAGAGCCTTTCATCACAGCCAATGTATTGATTTCATCAGCCATCGGAGCAGAGAAAGTAACAATAAATAGCATAGGACCAGTGTAAGAAAATTATTGAGCTTTTTTTTTTTTAATCATACTATCTATGTGACCTAGTAATTTTTCAGGTGGACTTTATGGCTTTATAAATGTCATGGAACCCAATTTGTGCTGGTTGGAAACAAATATAATCCCGTTTACCAAGGCACAAATCTATAGACATGCAGCTGACAAAGAGAATAAGGTGTCTTGATGGACATGGAGTAGTTCCTCTGGTTGACCTCACTTTGATACAAACTGCATTGTCGTCATTTTGGAACAGAACTCTTCACGTGCTGTTTTCGGTGTGCAATCATCGCTAGGTAACAAACGTAAGTGGGTCTCTCTACCATTGGAGGAAGTACCCCAGGAGGACGGTGCCAGGATGCCAGGTGGGGGCCCGACACAGTTGGACACAGAGCACAGCAGCAACTCGCCTGACCCCGCATCGCCCAATCACACGCTCCATAATAACAGGGCGCATGATAGCAACAGGAGTAAGTTGTCAGTAGCTCACTGTTGTTTGTGTCACCCTCTATATGTTCTGCTGCTGCACTTGCTGGCTTGACTTCATTGTTTGCTTTCCCGCCTTCTGGTAGCACTTAAGACTGCTTACTTCTTTGCTCGTAACTTCTATCTTTATAAGCTGTACAGGCACATTTCTATGCTAATGCATGGCAATATGAAAGCATGGTGTAAATCCCAAGTTCTGATCAAGTACATAGCTTTATGGGGGCAGTCACAACCATTTCAACTGTGAAATTTTCAGCCAGATTTGGTTTGTGTGTAGTTCATTGCAATCTGCAGATTGGAACATGGTGGCAAAACATTCACATCGGCTTCAACATACATAAAATATTTCTCTAAACCTTCTTGATGCTCCTGAGATTTGAGGTGAAATAAGGAAATTGTATCTTTCAAATAAACACCAGTTATATAATAATATAATGGGTAATACAAATACATTTGCTTGTGAGCAAGTTCTTCTTTTTGTAGCCACCAAGCTAAATAGCTTGTTTGCCTATTTGATCCAGTGGTTTGCTGAGATAGCTGGTTTATATAGTGTATGTACATATGTGTATACAAAACAAGACTTCTGGAGATGTAGAAGAAGAAAGAAGGAAGTCCTACAGGGCTCTCCCCAGAAATTCAGAGTATGCCAAACCGGCTTGCTGTTCCAGCTCAGGGGACTGGGACAGTGCAAATGAAGTCTCTGTCCAAGGACACAGTTAGCATGATGGGGAATCAAAAAAGGTACTGTAAGTTTGCTCAGTGGGATAAATTCTCATCCCACTGAGCTACCTGCTCTGAATTGTTTTGGTGTTTTTTTTTTTTTTTTTTTTCCCTTCCCCCAGATGTAGGTAGGTTAGTAGATATACTAACCTACTGTTCTGTTGGACCTCAGTGCTGCTTTTGATACTGTTGACCATAAAATTTTATTACAGAGATTGGAGCATGTCATAGGTATTAAAGGCACTGCGCTGCGGTGGTTTGAATCATATTTGTCTAATAGATTACAGTTTGTTCATGTTAATGGGGAATCTTCTTCACAGACTAAAGTTAATTATGGAGTTCCACAAGGTTCTGTGCTAGGACCAATTTTATTCACTTTATACATGCTTCCCTTAGGCAGTATTATTAGACGGTATTGCTTAAATTTTCATTGTTACGCAGATGATACCCAGCTTTATCTATCCATGAAGCCAGAGGATACACACCAATTAGCTAAACTGCAGGATTGTCTTACAGACATAAAGACATGGATGACCTCTAATTTCCTGCTTTTAAACTCAGATAAAACTGAAGTTATTGTACTTGGCCCCACAAATCTTAGAAGCATGGTGTCTAACCAGATCTTTACTCTGGATGGCATTTTGCTGACCTCTAGTAATACTGTGAGAAATCTTGGAGTCATTTTTGATCAGGATATGTCATTCAAAGCGCATATTAAACAAATATGTAGGACTGCCTTTTTGCATTTACGCAATATCTCTAAAATCAGAAAGGTCTTGTCTCAGAGTGATGCTGAAAAACTAATTCATGCATTTATTTCCTCTAGGCTGGACTATTGTAATTCATTATTATCAGGTTGTCCTAAAACTTCCCTAAAAAGCCTTCAGTTGGTTCAGAATGCTGCAGCTAGAGTACTGACGGGGACTAGCAGGAGAGAGCATATCTCACCCGTGTTGGCCTCTCTTCATTGGCTTCCTGTTGGTTCTAGAATAGAATTTAAAATTCTTCTTCTTACTTATAAGGTTTTGAATAATCAGGTCCCATCTTATCTTAGGGACCTCGTAGTACCATATTACCCCATTAGAGCGCTTCGCTCTCAGACTGCAGGCTTACTTGTAGTTCCTAGGGTTTGTAAGAGTAGAATGGGAGGCAGAGCCTTTAGCTTTCAGGCTCCTCTCCTGTGGAACCAGCTCCCAATTCAGATCAGGGAGACAGATACCCTCTCTACTTTTAAGATTAGGCTTAAAACTTTCCTTTTTGCTAAGGCTTATAGTTAGGGCTGGATCAGGTGACCCTGGACCATCCCTTGGTTATGCTGCTTTAGACGTAGACTGTGGGGGGGTTCCCATGATGCACTGTTTCTTTCTCTTTTTGCTCCGTATGCATCACTCTGCATTTAATCATTAGTGATCGATCTCTGCCCCCCTCCACAGCATGTCTTTTTCCTGGTTCTTTCCCTCAGCCCCAACCAGTCTCAGCAGAAGACTGCCCCTCCCTGAGCCTGGTTCTGCTGGAGGTTTCTTTCTGTTAAAAGGGAGTTTTTCCTTCCCACTGTAGCCAAGTGCTTGCTCATAGGGGGTCGTTTTGACCGTTGGGGTTTTTCATAATTATTGTATGGCCTTGCCTTACAATATAGAGCGCCTTGGGGAAACTGTTTGTTGTGATTTGGCGCTATATAAAAAAAAAGTTTATTGATTGATTGATATACTTAACGATTCTAATGGAAATTGATGAGTTGCAGCAGAAATTTAAATACATCATAAAATCTCATAATTTATACATAACCCACAAAATATATATTACTAGATAATGTAAGTAGAATAAAAATATAATTCAAGATAGCTCACATTCTGCAAATTAAAAGTAGAATGTGGCCTTGGCACTCAGAAGTTGATTCTTCGCTCTCTGCATAGTGGAGATTCATTCATCTAATATATAAAGCTGACCGTGTGTGCGTGCATGTTTGCTATACACAGCCACAGCAATTAAGTAATTGACACCAGTAATCAATACTTGCTGTGGTGACTAGGCACCAAGGTGGAGGTCACTGCAGCCCTTAGATTGAAAGTGTACGTGCGCAAACACACACACACACAGTCAGCCTTATATATTAGATCACGACCAGCTCGCTGGAGCCCTTATTTTCACAGTTCACGTGGTACTCGGGTCAGGTAGCAAGCATCACACTTTCTGTGTAGTAGCCGCTGGCTAGGGTGCACTTTAATTAGAATCTTAATGGGCCAGCACGCTGTGTGCCAGTTAAAGCGTGTATATTTTGACTTAAAATGTACCTGCTGTGCTCAGCATGCAGATTGGTTGATTCTCGATATGCCTCCCAAGAAGCGAGGGACGTTGGGTCGTAAAACACCAAGTGCGAAACGGATGAAATGTAATTGAGCTGGGGAAATGTCTGCAGAGGCACTCTAACATTATATACTGTATCCCACACAACGATTCAATAAGCATCTTGATACGATACATATAGCGATACTGGCGATACGATTCACCCCTGTTCCCGATTCGATGCGATTTGGTATGTATTTGATGGCGATTCAATTCCTCGCGATGCGAATTGGTGCGATACCATGCAGTTCAACATGATGCAAAGAAATTATACCAAAAATTTAAACCGAAAATAAGAAGCTGCAGTTCAGTATCGTACTATGGTATTCTTCTTATGATTCTACAACCCCAATTCCAATTAAGTTGGGACGTTGTGTGAAATGTAAATTAAAAACAGAATACAATAATTTGCAAATCCTCTTCAACCTATGTTCAATTGAATACACCACAAAGACAAGAAATTTAATGTTCAAACTGATAAACTTTATTTTTGTGCAAATAATTGCTCATTTTGAAATGGATGCCTGCAACACGTTTCAAAAAACCTGGGACAGTGGCAACAAAAGACTGGGAAAGTGGATGAATGCTCGAACACTTGTTTGGAACATTCCACAGGTGAACAGGTTAATTGGAAACAGGTGAGTGTCATGATTGGGTATAAAAGGAGCATCCCCTAAAAGTTCAGCCGTTCACCAGCAAAGGTGGGGCGAGGATCAACACTTTATGAACAACTGCTTGAAAAAATAGTCCAACAGTTTAAGAACAATGTTTCTCAGTGTTCAATTGCAAGGAATTTAGGGATTCCATCATCTACAGTCCATAATATAATCAGAAGATTCAGAGAATTTGGTGAACTTTCTATGCGTAAGTGTCGCGCTGATCAGCTGTTTGTCATTTGCGCTGATCAGGGCGGAACTCTCAGCTGGTTAGCGCGTGCACCTGGGCCCTTTATAGTGGTGGACTTCATTCATACCGGATGTTACTATAGCAACAAGTAGTGGTTGCGGGGCGAGTCTTAGGCTACGCTCGTTCCGATTGACTTCAAACAACTGCGCGTATACCCGCAACAATCTGCGAAAGGCAGCCGGTAAGACTTTTGTGTATTAATACGATCACACTGTTGGGCGTCTTTACCTCTGCTTCACGTCGCTACTTGCGCTTGTGAAGGCACTGTGGGCACCATGGGGCATTGTTTGTGTGTAGTTTGGATGGGATGATTTGTAGATACTTTGCAGGAAAAAGGGGTCTCTTTGTGTATGTGGTGTGGGCGTGAATATCCAATTAAATTCACGTGCATTGAAGCTGTAAGCTGGTTGGCTGTGGGCTTATGATTTTAAATTATGATTCTTAATTGTTACTTTACAGTTTGATAATATAAGCCGCTGATTATTTATTGGGCAATGTGCAATGGGTAATTTGTCCAATCATGTGGCTGTATCAATCAGTAATGATAATGAGGACAATAATTTGGTGTTGGCTGTTTTCATATGAATTTTAGGAAATGATTTAATTAAATGAAATTGATTAATTGATTTATAAGGTATGCACCGTTAAATTAATTTAAGCTAGTTATTTTGGTAATGGTTTATGGTATATCATATTTACAGTTATGTATGTATGTGTGTTTTAAGGTTTTTTTACCTGGTGACATCAAAGCAAAACTCAATAAACAAGAAGTGGGAAATGTTAGTGTCATCTGAGTAAAACATCTGCTGCATGACTAAAGAATTGCGGGTGAAACCCGTTCGACCATGGGGCGCAGTAAAACAAGGAATAACGCTCGACAGTAAAAAACTGGAGCCAGTCATCAGCAAAATAAAAGCTCAAAGTTTAGCTCCAGCCCAAAGCCTAAGCTCCAGCTAAAATAATGTCGGAATCAAAAGGTTTGCAACAGCTAAAGACCAACAGGACCACTGCTAAGAGGCAGTTCTCTAGACTAGCCAACTCAATTGCAAGATCATGTAAGAGCATGTCTGTGGATGAGCTGCAGGATGCCTTCACTAAGATTGCAGTAGAAGCAGATAAAGTGATTGACGCAAATGACGATCTAGAGGCGGCTCTGTCAGAAACTTCGGATAAAGAGGGTGGATCTGCTTTGAAGCGGGAACAGTGCGAAGACATTAAGAGTACTGCGAGTGAGTGTGAACAGCGATTGGAGGAGGAGCAAAGCAGGATTCGACATATAATTTGGAGCAATTTTGGGTACCCTGAGTTATCCACCGCACTAGAGTTGGCTGAAGCTGAGTATGAGAGATCTCCGACCCCCGCTGCAGACATGAGAATGGAAGCATATGAGTATATGCTAAGCCAATTGGAGACTCGCAGCAAAGGAGGTGCATTATAAGTGGAGCCGGTGGGCCCCTTCTGCGGTGAGGGAGGATCTTCAGCGGAGAATCAATCAATCAATCAATTTTTTTATATAGCGCCAAATCACAACAAACAGTTGCCCCAAGGCGCTTTATATTGTAAGGCAAGGCCATACAATAATTATGTAAAACCCCAACGGTCAAAACGACCCCCTGTGTGCCCCCTGTGAGCAAGCACTTGGCTACAGTGGGAAGGAAAAACTCCCTTTTAACAGGAAGAAACCTCCAGCAGAACCAGGCTCAGGGAGGGGCAGTCTTCTGCTGGGACTGGTTGGGGCTGAGGGAGAGAACCAGGAAAAAGACATGCTGTGGAGGGGAGCAGAGATCGATCACTAATGATTAAATGCAGAGTGGTGCATACAGAGCAAAAAGAGAAAGAAACAGTGCATCATGGGAACCCCCCAGCAGTCTAAGTCTATAGCAGCATAACTAAGGGATGGTTCAGGGTCACCTGATCCAGCCCTAACTATAAGCTTTAGCAAAAAGGAAAGTTTTAAGCCTAATCTTAAAAGTAGAGAGGGTGTCTGTCTCCCTGATCTGAATTGGGAGCTGGTTCCACAGGAGAGGAGCCTGAAAGCTGAAGGCTCTGCCTCCCATTCTACTCTTACAAACCCTAGGAACTACAAGTAAGCCTGCAGTCTGAGAGCGAAGCGCTCTATTGGGGTGATATGGTACTACGAGGTCACTAAGATAAGATGGGACCTGATTATTCAAAACCTTATAAGTAAGAAGAAGAATTTTAAATTCTATTCTAGAATTAACAGGAAGCCAATGAAGAGAGGCCAATATGGGTGAGATATGCTCTCTCCTTCTAGTCCCCGTCAGTACTCTAGCTGCAGCATTTTGAATTAACTGAAGGCTTTTTAGGGAACTTTTAGGACAACCTGATAATAATGAATTACAATAGTCCAGCCTAGAGGAAATAAATGCATGAATTAGTTTTTCAGCATCACTCTGAGACAAGACCTTTCTGATTTTAGAGATATTGCGTAAATGCAAAAAAGCAGTCCTACATATTTGTTTAATATGCGTTTTGAATGACATATCCTGATCAAAAATGACTCCAAGATTTCTCACAGTATTACTAGAGGTCAGGGTAATGCCATCCAGAGTAAGGATCTGGTTAGACACCATGTTTCTAAGATTTGTGGGGCCAAGTACAATAACTTCAGTTTTATGAGTTTAAAAGCAGGAAATTAGAGGTCATCCATGTCTTTATGTCTGTAAGACAATCCTGCAGTTTAGCTAATTGGTGTGTGTCCTCTGGCTTCATGGATAGATAAAGCTGGGTATCATCTGCGTAACAATGAAAATTTAAGCAATACCGTCTAATAATACTGCCTAAGGGAAGCATGTATAAAGTGAATAAAATTGGTCCTAGCACAGAACCTTGTGGAACTCCATAATTAACTTTAGTCTGTGAATAAGATTCCCCATTTACATGAACAAATTGTAATCTATTAGACAAATATGATTCAAACCACCGCAGCGCAGTGCCTTTAATACCTATGGCATGCTCTAATCTCTGTAATAAAATTTTATGGTCAACAGTATCAAAAGCAGCACTGAGGTCTAACAGAACAAGCACAGAGATGAGTCCACTGTCCGAGGCCATAAGAAGATCATTTGTAACCTTCACTAATGCTGTTTCTGTACTATGATGAATTCTAAAACCTGACTGAAACTCTTCAAATAGACCATTCCTCTGCAGATGATCAGTTAGCTGTTTTACAACTACCCTTTCAAGAATTTTTGAGAGAAAAGGAAGGTTGGAGATTGGCCTATAATTAGCTAAGATAGCTGGGTCAAGTGATGGCTTTTTAAGTAATGGTTTAATTACTGCCACCTTAAAAGCCTGTGGTACATAGCCAACTAACAAAGATAGATTGATCATATTTAAGATCGAAGCATTAAATAATGGTAGGGCTTCCTTGAGCAGCCTGGTAGGAATGGGGTCTAATAAACATGTTGATGGTTTGGATGAAGTAACTAATGAAAATAACTCAGACAGAACAATCGGAGAGAAAGAGTCTAACCAAATACCGGCATCACTGAAAGCAGCCAAAGATAACGATACGTCTTTGGGATGGTTATGAGTAATTTTTTCTCTAATAGTTAAAATTTTGTTAGCAAAGAAAGTCATGAAGTCATTACTAGTTAAAGTTAATGGAATACTCAGCTCAATAGAGCTCTGACTCTTTGTCAGCCTGGCTACAGTGCTGAAAAGAAACCTGGGGTTGTTCTTATTTTCTTCAATTAGTGATGAGTAGAAAGATGTCCTAGCTTTACGGAGGGCTTTTTTATAGAGCAACAGACTCTTTTTCCAGGCTAAGTGAAGATCTTCTAAATTAGTGAGACGCCATTTCCTCTCCAACTTACGGGTTATCTGCTTTAAGCTACGAGTTTGTGAGTTATACCACGGAGTCAGGCACTTCTGATTTAAGGCTCTCTTTTTTTAGAGGAGCTACAGCATCCAAAGTTGTCTTCAATGAGGATGTAAAACTATTGACGAGATACTCTATCTCACAGAGTTTAGGTAGCTACTCTGCACTGTGTTGGTATATGGCATTAGAGAACATAAAGAAGGAATCATATCCTTAAACCTAGTTACAGCGCTTTCTGAAAGACTTCTAGTGTAATGAAACTTATTCCCCACTGCTGGGTAGTCCATCAGAGTAAATGTAAATGTTATTAAGAAATGATCAGACAGAAGGGAGTTTTCAGGGAATACTGTTAAGTCTTCTATTTCCATACCATAAGTCAGAACAAGATCTAAGATATGATTAAAGTGGTGGGTGGACTTACTTTTTGAGCAAAGCCAGTAGAGTCTAATAATAGATTAAATGCAGTGTTGAGGCTGTCATTCTCAGCATCTGTGTGGATGTTAAAATCGCCCACTATAATTATCTGAGCTAAGCACTAAGTCAGACAAAAGGTCTGAAAATTCACAGAGAAACTCACAGTAACGACCAGGTGGACGATAGATAATAACAAATAAAACTGGTTTTTGGGACTTCCAATTTGGATGGACAAGACTAAGAGTCAAGCTTTCAAATGAATTAAAGCTCTGTCTGGGTTTTTGATTAATTAATAAGCTGGAATGGAAGATTGCTGCTAATCCTCCGCCCCGGCCCGTGCTACGAGCATTCTGACAGTTAGTGTGACTCGGGGGTGTTGACTCATTTAAACTAACATATTCATCCTGCTGTAACCAGGTTTCTGTAAGGCAGAATAAATCAATATGTTGATCAATTATTATATCATTTACCAACAGGAACTTAGAAGAGAGAGACCTAATGTTTAATAGACCACATTTAACTGTTTTAGTCTGTGGTGCAGTTGAAGGTGCTATATTATTTTTTCTTTTTGAATTTTTATGCTTAAATACATTTTTGCTGGTTATTGGTAGTCTGGGGGCAGGCACCGTCTCTACGGGGATGGGGTAATGAGGGGATGGCAGGGGGAGAGAAGCTGCAGAGAGGTGTGTAAGACTACAACTCTGCTTCCTGGTCCCAACCCTGGATAGTCACGGTTTGGAGGATTTAAGAAAATTGGCCAGATTTCTAGAAATGAGAGCTGCTCCATCCAAAGTGGGATGGATGCCGTCTCTCCTAACAAGACCAGGTTTTCCCCAGAAGCTTTGCCAATTATCTGTGAAGCCCACCTCATTTTTTGGACACCACTCAGACAGCCAGCAATTCAAGGAGAACATGCGGCTAAACATGTCACTCCCGGTCTGATTGGGGAGGGGCCCAGAGAAAACTACAGAGTCCGACATTGTTTTTGCAAAGTTACACACCGATTTAATGTTAATTTTAGTGACCTCTGATTGGCGTAACCGGGTGTCATTACTGCCGACGTGAATTACAATCTTACCAAATTTACGCTTAGCCTTAGCCAGCAGTTTCAAATTTCCTTCAGTGTCGCCTGCTCTGGCCCCCGGAAGACAATTGACTATGGTTGCTGGTGTCGCTAACTTCACATTTCGCAAAACAGAGTCGCCAATAACCAGAGTTTGATCCTCGGCGGGTGTGTCGTCGAGTGGGGAAAAACGGTTAGAAATGTGAACGGGTTGGCGGTGTACACGGGGCTTCTGTTTAGGGCTACGCTTCCTCCTCACAGTCACCCAGTCAGCCTGCTTTCCCGGCTGCTCGGGATCTGCCAGGGGGTAACTAACGGCGGCTAAGCTACCTTGGTCCGCACCGACTACAGGGGCCTGGCTAGCTGTAGAATTTTCCACGGTGCGGAGCCGAGTCTCCAATTCGCCCAGCCTGGCCTCCAAAGCTACGAATAAGCTACACTTATTACAAGTACCGTTACTGCTAAAGGAGGCCGAGGAATAACTAAACATTTCACACCCAGAGCAGAAAAGTGCGGGAGAGACAGGAGAAGCCGCCATGCTAAATCGGCTAAGAGCTAGTAGCTACGTTAAGCTAGCGGATTCCTAAAAACACGCAAAGTGAATAATGTGTTAATAATTTAGAGGTGATTCAGCAGAAGGAGTGCTTTAGTTAAGGCACGTAAAGATTACACTGGGAAACAAATCGTAATCTAGATAACTAGATCAATCTAACTGCGCAGATTAAACAGCTAACAGATACAGAAAAACACCGCTGTGCTCCGGAACAGGAAGTGATACAATACCGCAGTGAGAGCCAACCACCAGTAGAGGCAAGCAAGAGGAATTTATGCACAAGGAAGGACCTCATAAGGGTGATTGAGAAAGCCTTGAGTGACCTAAGTGAGCTGGGTGATATAGGGGCTCTGAGGAATCCGCTAATGACAAAGTCGCTGGAAAGCAAGCTGCCTGACTTGTTAAAAAAAGAGTGGCTTTTGTTCGTTGCGGAGAAGAGGTGTGAAGAGCCACAAAGGGACCGCTTTGAGATGCTACTGGCATTTCTAAAAGGTCAAGAGCAAATCTATGAGGAATTGGAACAGTTGAAAGATGAGGAATTCCCAAGAAGGGACCAAAGAGTTCAGCCAAAGCTCGCCAGGACAATGGCAACAAGGACAGGAAATCCCCAAGGAGGCTGCGTTGTCTGTGGGGAGAATGGTCACAAGCGACGCTTGTATCGGTGCAAAAGGTTTAAATCTCTCAGCCTTGCTCAAAAGAAGGAAGCAGTTCAGAAGTTTGGGGCATGTATTAACTGTCTTGAGGTCCACAAGAATGGGGAATGTAAAGCGTCATTCTGCTGTAAGGGCAAGGGAGTGAAGGAGCACCACTACCTTCTATGTCCTAATGCTTTAAGTTCTCAGAGAGGCATGCCAAAGGCCAGACCAAAGTCGAATTCAGCAGATCGCAGTGGGAGAAGGTGCACCAAAGAGCAAGAGGAGTTCCTGACGCAGCTTCCCCCAGAATTGGCCAAGCAATGTCGCAACGTCTTTTGTAACACCATTGCAAGGACACTCAATTCTGTGCTTGGTGATCAGTTGATGTGTGATGACAGTCCTCAAGAGTTCCCGGTTATTATGATGATTCTGTAGGTCACTGCTAATGTCGGGCAGAAAATTGGGACCTTGATAGACCTTGCATCGGACACCAACTTTATTACTCATAAAGCTGCAAGTGAACTGAAGCTGAGGAGCGAAGATGTTTCTCTCGTAGTACACGGAGTTGGTGGCATGCAGGTCACGGTGGAAACAAAGAGATATCTGCTGAAAATAGAGTCAATACCTCAGAGGGCACCTTGAGATCTCACCAACTTGTTTGCTATGGTCTTGACAGCATTGCAGAGATTCACCATCATGTCTCCGCTAAAAGGTTGCAGAACATCTTTCCAGATGTCCCCCTGAGGGAACTTGTTCGTCCTACACAAATTCAGTTACTCATTAGCCACAACGAGGGCCAGCTTGTTCCACAAAAGGTGCGCTCAGTAGGAGACCTCGTCCTGTGGGATGGGATGGCCCTTTGGGTAAAACTGTTGCAGGCTCTCACCCCGACCTCATGGAGGAAGTCGACATCACAGCCCATGCCTCACGAACCCACTTTGCCCGCTCCATGCGGAGTGCTGCGGAAAAGTACACAGAGTTCATCCACAAGTGTGAAAAGAGGCTACCTCAGGGCACCCTGGCTACTACCTTAAGCACCAGCTGAGATTTTATAAGCTGGTGGAAGTGGGACAGCATTGGTGCCGCCTGCGAGCCCCGATGTGGCGGGTGTCGTTGTGGGAAGTGTCAGCCCGGCGGAAAGGAGATGACTCTGTGGGAGGAGCGAGAGCTTGAGCAGGTGAAGAGTGGCCTGACATATGTAGCTGGGGACCACCACAGTGACAAGCCTCATTGGCATGCAAGGTACCCTTGGACGGAGGACCCTTCAACGTTGCCGAACAACAAAAGGGCTGTGGAGGCTACGTTCTTGAGGACAGAGCGGCAATTGGGCAAGGAGCCTGAGTGGAAGGTGGCCTACAAGGCGCAAGTCCATGATATGCTTGAGCGGAAGGCTGCCATCAAGCTCTCAGAGGAGACGGTAAAAAGCTGGGCTGGGCCCGTATGGTACGTAAGCCACCTTATTGCTCCAAACCCCCATTCAGTCACCACCCCTGTCTGTCTTGTTTGGAACAGCAGTCAGAAATTTAGGGGCCAGAGCCTTAACGACCTCCTCATTAAAGGCCCCGACGTGCTGAATAACATTCGTGCTGTCCTACTTCGGTTCCGGCAAGGCGCGTATGCTGCACTGGGTGATATTAGAAAGATGTATAACTCGGTTTGGCTGGAGGACAGAGAGGTGCACCTCCATCGGTTTCTCTGGAGAGATTCTGAGGCTGAGGACATTGAGGAATACGCCATTACAAGAGTTAACATCGGCGATAAACCTGCCGGCTGTATTGCACAGGTAGCAATGCGAGAGACTGCAAGCCTGCCAGAGTTTGTCCACCTCAAGGAAGAGCGCCGCATATTGGAGGAAGATTCTTACGTTGATGATATACTCACCTCCCATAACAACTTAGAACGACTCAAGCAGTTGACGGATAACGTTGGGCAAATCCTTGAAGCAGGTGGGTTTCAGCTCAAACCTTGGGTGTACTCCGTCTCTCTGGGTCTTCCCTCCCACTTTGGAGGGAAGACCCGGAGGAGCAAAAGAGAGTTACTTCTGCCGTCTTTGTCCTCCCAAATCAGCTCACTGAGGAAGACAACAAGGCGCTGGAAATGGGCTATACCCCAGGTGTGGATGAGTTCCACTTAATGGTTGCTGTAAACGTCTCAAGGAAGCGGAGAAAGATGAGGCTGGGTGCCGAACTGTCAAAGGAGGAAGTGAAGCTGCAGGCTCCGAATCCACTCACTCGAAGGGAGCTCCTTAGTCAAGTGTCTGGGTTATATGATCCTCTTGGACTTGTGACTCCTGTCAAGCAGAGGGGAGCTATCCTTGTAAGGAGAGCCTTTCAGGAAGTGAAGGAAAAGGGCGGCCAAGTTGAGAGCACGTGGGACACTCCTCTGTCTGACTCACTTCGAGAAGACCCATCTGTCTGCTGGAGGATTATGTCGAGCTTGGCAAGTTGAGATTCCCAAGGGCACTGACACCTTTTGACCCAAAAGCTGAGCCTTGGGGCATTACCTTCTCTGACGGCAGTGAGCACTCTTATGGCGCAGTGTTGTATTTGAGATGGAGATGCCAAGAAAATGTGGTTGTTCGGTTGGTTGAATCAAAGGCCAAGCTGACACCGTTGTAGCATGAGGGAGATGCGGTCAAAGCAGAGGTCTGTGGGGCTGTCTATGCTTCTCGTTTGAAGAAATACTTCCTGAAGAGCTGTAAGATTAATGTGGGGAAGTGGTACCATCTGGTGGACAGCCAGACGGTTCTTGGGGCAATCCAGCGAGAGAGCTATGGCTATCAAACCTTTTTTGCCAACCGAATTGGAGAAATTCAAAGCAAGACCAATATCCAAGACTGGTGGTGGGTCCCGGGGCCTTTGAACATTGCTGATATCATCACTAGAGGAGCTGGACCCAAAGATTTGGACCAAGGGTCCCAGTGGCAGGCTGGGCCGGGATTTCTCCATCTTCCAGAATGGGAGTGGCCCCTGCAGTCCGCAAAGGATGTTGCTGCAGCTGCAAAAGATAATGTTATTAAACTCCAAAAGAAGACTCGAGCCAAAAAGTTTGACACGATCTCAAACAAGCCTGAATTAGATCTACACAGGCCTGCAGCAGGAACAATGTTAAAAGAACTGCTGGATGTTAAAAGGTTCAGCAATCTGTGGAAGCTGCTGAAAACTGTTGCGTTAGTATGGAGGGCAGCAAAACTCTTCCTTCGAGGAAGGGCCAGAGGATTAAAGTGGGAGGCAGTCCAGCTGGCTGGAGTTTGTACACCCCAGGAGCATGGCGATGCTTTCCGAGATCTATGTCTGGCAGCCCAGGAAGGCAAGAACTTCTCCAATACCACCATGGACAGACTTGTTGTGTGCAAGGATGAAGCAAGTGGGCTATTGATTTGTGGTGGCAGAATTCAACACTTCAAGGAAGACAAAATCAGTGTCCCATTATTACCGGCTGAGTCTTGGCTTGGTGTTCTCTTGGCCCAACAAAGTCATCATGAAGGAGCTGCTGGAACGCTGCTAAGGATGAGGAGCAAGGCTTGGGTTGTTCACGGTAGAAGAGTTGCCCAAAAAGTCATCAACCAGTGCATTGTCTGTCGAAAGGCAAGAGCAAAAGTATGTAAGCAACACCGTGATGAAGCCTCACGGGACATGTTGGGGCATGTCTAGCTCATGCACAATCACAATCGGATAATCACACGACTGGAAAGCAACCGGAATCCGTCTGAAAGCCATCTCAAAGCCGTCCTGTGAGACCAACACCGAGGTGGTTTTGTCCCGCGCCATGAGCGGCATGGTGGCGCATTCATCCGCTTCTTTTTCCATGAAAAAAACTCTTGTGACAGCGGAATGTGCCGAAAAAGTGCTGATGTCCACGTCTCCTGCCGTTTTGTGAAAGTCAGACGACCTCCCGGATCAACAAAGCCTTCACGTTGGAAATGATCTGGTTGTTTCAGCGGGGTCTGAACAAGTCGATCGGCGCTGGGAGCGCACAGCGCTCTCAGCAGTTGTGGGCCATCCTTAAAGCGGCAGTAACACTCCGTAATCTGTTTAATCCCCATAAAATCGTCCCTGAAAGCCATATTAATTTTTCGAACGGTGTCCACCTGGAGGTCTCTCACAGTTTCTGGAAAAAAATTGATGCAGCAAAGCTCCAAATCGTTCAGACATTTATTCGCAATAAAAAAAACGACGAGAGGGGTGGACCAGTGCTCACACAAAGCCTGCTCACAGGCGAATGACGCAACCGACAGGCGTGAAAAAACTCAGGCATGCACACGAAGGTTCAAGCTTGGCTGACGCAATCACACGTGATTCAAATCCATATGGTTTTTGCAAAAAATAAAAAGGTCGGATACTTTTCTCACAGACTTCGTGTGTGTGTGTGTGTGTGTGTGTGTGTGTGTATATATGTGTGTGTATATATATATATATGTGTGTGTGTATATATATATATATATATATATGTGTGTATATATAGCCATATAATAAACAAATTATTAACCTCGCTAACGCTTGGTCCGTACTGTCAATACCTCGGTTTGATATTTTCACATACAGATCTCGTGCTCAGTTAATAATCCTTAAATACATCAATATTTTCATTCACTTACTCATCTTCAACCGCTTACTCCAGTTAAGGCTTGCGGGGGGCTGGAGCCTATCCCAGCAGTCAAAGGGGGTGAGGCGGGGTACACACCCTAATTTACACCATAATTTTTTATTCTTTTAGAATAGTCCACTCAGTTGACATTTTTTTTGCTAGTGATATGCACTTTATACGTTCAAGTCCCACAATAGTATGACCTCATATAGACATTTATTTAATTATATTTTTATTTTATATCTGTCAGAAAAAGGGGAACTACATGGAAAATGCAAAAAATAAACAAAATGAGAGATTCTTGTATTTATTTTTATTTCTGTTTCATTGCACACAGCATGAACCAGAGATATTTCATGTATGGTCAGATTCATTTTTATTTCAGATTTCAATTTCAGATTAATTTGTTAATTTATAGTGCATCTGGAAAGTATTCACAGTGCTGCACTTTTTCCACATTTTTTTAATGTTACAGCCTTATTCCAAAATGGAAAAAAAATCATATTTTTCCTAAAAATTCTCCACAAAATAAGCCATAATGATAATGTGAAAAGGTTGTTGTTCTTGTTTTTTTTCAAATTTATTTGAGAAAAAAAAAAAAAGGTTTCCTTCATAATGTCTGAAAGCAACCGCTGCCAGGAAAAAAATAGAACCATAGATTTCGCTGGACAGATTAAAAAACAGATTGTATTACTGCAATTCTAAGATGTCTTCTACATGAGTCACCTGAGAGATGAGCGGAGGTTTTGAAATAAGCACACAATTTTCTAGTTTTATGTGTATAAGTTAAAATTACTACAGAGTTCATATTTAATGACATAACGTTGTAGTACACCATAAACTACTAGGATGATTACCTTGTCTTGTCCTTGTGCTGCCAGTTTAAACGGACACGGTCACCCACTGCACACAGTCAGTGTGTGTGTGTGTGTGTGTTGAATAAACAAAAAGTTTAGTTGTCAAATTTTACACATGACACAAGATTTTAAAAAGCATTACTTTCATCTGAATGTGTCCATGGAGCCCTCCAGAGGACTGTTTCATTTTATGTTATGTTACAAATACATGAAGTATGTGTAGTATTTCACACCACATATCTTGTACACAGGTTGGAGAAGAGAGCCTCGGGACTTTGGGGATGATTCTACGAATGTCCGAAGCGATGGCAGCAGCATCCGTGGAGGAATTCGAGGCAGAGGGAAAGGTCGTGGTCGTGGGAGAGGTCGTGGTAGAGGTAATTTTACCTTAGTGATGGAATTTTCTCATTAAATAATTGTGTAATTTGCTGGTCTAATGTTAAGTCCATGTTACAAAGCTTTGAAACTCTTTTTACCTGAACAGACTATTTTTAACATTAGAAAAATGTGATAATTTTTTTTTTCCTGCTTTTCATTATTTTTCACACCTGTTGCACACCCCCCCCCCCAAAAAAAAATCCCCTCCCAAAACAAACAAGCCACAGTTGTGATCACTTGTTGCTGTCTTAAACAGACACGTTCACTGACATGCCAAAAGAGCAAACTGTTGGCAAAAACACATGGACAGATCAGTCTGCACACAAACAGTAGCTTTTAAATATTTCTTTCTTTCTGTCTTTTTCTTTGGCTGTTTCAGGTCGATATGAGTATTCTCAGACATACCGGGACTCTCGGTCCTCTGATGGCTCCTCTGTCCAAGTTCCCACAGAGTTTGTCACTAACATGGTTTACTACTATGATGACGGCAACAAGGTCCAGATGTATGCAGTGGATGAAAAACTTCTTAAAGAATACATCAAACGACAAATGTGAGTGTTTTGGAATATCCTTGTTTTTCATGTGTTTGGTCGTCATCGTTGCTTAAAGTTGAGTAGACAGACGCATTTCCATAAATGTAAGTTGTAATTACCAACACTGGTGTGGTATGCTCATGGTCTGGTTCAGATTTGTACACTACCATAGGAATGAAAGGAACTGCGTTGTTCCCTCACCAGTCACTCATAAATTGCTTTTTTTTTTTTTCTTGAAAGCCTTTCTTTGAATTATGATTTATTTAAATTAATTTGAAATGTATGCTACAGTAAAATTATTATTATTCTTTAATGCCCGATCACATGGCACTAACGAAGGACACGATGCCCAAACGAAACAAGAAATCTGGACTTTGATTGACTTTTGTTGGCATCGTTTAACCTTCGCGCAGCTTCGTTCCTGCAGCTGGCGCTTTGTCAGGATTTTTAAACTGTCGAAAAATTTGAAAAATTGATTGTTTGCTTCGTGGTATTGTTCCAGCGCTACACGCACATGAGGAGGGTGTTGCTGCACAAAAAGTCCAGCCAGTGGGGGGGCTTTGCAGGAGCACGATCAGCCTCGTTGCCATGGAGCTGCTGAGGGCCGTCACAACATAATATTTTGTGTCATCTGCGGTGATCTCTGAGTGAACTGCACCTCGGTTTGTGCAAACCAGACAGCAGTTTACAGAAATATGACTTTGAGCATCAAGTTTGAAAAAGTTTCAGCAGCAGCAGACATTCGTGTGTGAACAGCTTTGATTGGTGATCAGAAACACCAGGGTTTTGAAAAAAAAAGAGAGAGAGAGACAGCTCTTACTCTCCTCCTTGTCTCTCTCTCTCTCTCTCTCTCTCCCTCTGCCTCGCTCTCAATGTTGAAACAAGAGACAGGAAGTTTTAAATTTGCTTGTGACTTTTTAAATGGCAATATTTTCTGCTTTTGGGGGGGTAGGGGGGTGGACAAAAGGACTCTGAACTTTGCGATCTGATGTTCCCAACTCTGACAAGGATGTAGTGTGTCCCGATGTACATCTGGAAACCTGAGTGCCTTTTGCTTTATCGTTTTGAGAACGGAGTGCATTTCTGCAATGCAAAAAAAAAATGTAGGCAGGAGTGCGGTAAGGGCTACACACTACAGTACTCATACATTAAAAGCAAACATACGCAGCTGCAAGCAAATCTACAAACGCAACGACAGGCGAAAAACGCTGAGTATGTGAGCATTGCAGGTGTACAGACAGCGATTAGAGTTTTGGTATTTGAGAGATTTGAGAAATATTTGGCGTGTTTGGAGTGTGTATTATTTTGGTGAAGTATTTAGTGTTTGTTTAGTGGGGTGGTGTTTTTTTTGTTTTCTTTTGTTTTTTGTTTTTTTTAATGAGGCAGACAGTGAGGGTTCTGATGATGGAGATGATCCCTCTTTTGTTCTGGATGAGCACCAGGTGCAGGTGGACCACCGACGTGCGCACAGATCTCCACAGTGGGTCGGAACGCACGGTTCTCTTTGCAGCTTCTCCAGGACTCAGGTGCTACAGAGCTCTGTCCCAGCACTGAGTCCTGGGACGCAGAGCAGGATGCAGACACACACTGTTCCAGCAGTGGTTCCAGGCACGTTTCGTTGAAACCGTCAAGATCAACGTTAGCTTTGGTTTTGTTTTGTTTCTCTTTTGTTCCTTTTGCGCTCTTGGTTCATAGGCTATTCTGTGATGGGAAAAGTCAAAAGCTCATTTGTCCACCTTTTTTTGACGATTTATGACTTTTATTCCTTCTTTCAGGAATCGTCGTATGCCGTGTGATCAGGCCATAAAACTCACTTAAACATCATCGTATAAACTGAATACTCGCACTCACCAGACAAAAGCAAAAGTCCCAGTATTTTTGTATTGTTTTCCATGTAATAAACACCGTATGTACCGGATTTTGTATCATGGATTTTCGCTCACAAAATGTCTTGTCCCATCACAATGTATTTCCATTAAAAACCCGTTGCATGTACTGGACAAAGCACTCTGGACGTGCCCAGTCGCAACAGAGCCCTCTATGTGGCTGCGGACCTTCCCCATAGGCTGACGCGCACCTGCTTTAACAGTGGAGACTGCAAACGCTGTGATTGGTCACTTTTCCATTTTCAGTCCTTCCTCTCCTGTAATGTTTTAAACATTTTTGCAGCGTGTACGCTGATTACATTTCGTTCATGGATCAGATAGAGGAATGTTTGGCAGAAAAGTCCGCAAACATGGGGACAACATGCAAACTCCACACAGAAAGGCCACAGGTGGGAATTGAACCCATGACCTTCTTCCTGTGACGCAACAGTGCTAACCACATGCTGCCCAAATCATAGCCAATGAACTGAATTATTATTATTGTTATTAGTGTTTTATTATTATTATTTTTAATAGTAATACATTTGCATAAATCTAAAAAAAACTTTTTCATGTTGCCCTCATGGAGTATTTTTAAGGGGGGGGGAAGAATTTCATCCATTTTGAAATCAGACTGTAACATAAAATGTGGAAAAAGTGAAGTGTTGTGAATAATTTCCGGATGCACTGTCCATTGAAACAGTCATATGAGTGAATACACTTTATTTTTGAGTACGCGGTCTGTGAGAAAAGTATCCGACCTTATTATTTTTTTAAAAAACCATATGGATTTGAATCACGTGTGATTACATCAGCCATGCTTGAACCCTCGTGGGCATGCAAGAGTTTTTTCACGCCTGTCCGTGACGTCATTCGCCTGTGAGCACGCCTTGTGGGAGGAGTGGTCCAGCCCCCTCGTCGGAATTCCTTTGTCTGAGAAGTTGCTGAGAGACTGGCGCTGTGCTTAATCAAAATTTTTTCCAAAACTGTGAGGCACATCCGAGTGGACACCATTCGACAAATTAAGCTGGTTTTCGGTGAAAATTTTAACGGCTGATGAGAGATTTTGGATTGTTTCTATTGCTGTAAGGACTTCCCACAGAGCGAGACGTTGCGCAGCGCTCCGAGGTGACGTTTCAAGCTGAAAACCTCCAAATGTAAGCCTTTGTTGACCCAGGACGTCGTGAGAGAACAGAGAACTTTCAGAAGAGGTCGGAATCAGCAGTTTATCCGGACATTCCACTGTTAAAGGAGATTTTTTTTAATGAAAGACGTGCGGACGGATTGGCGCATCGGCTCACAGCCGGCACGGCGCGCCCGCCACAGGACAAACACTTCCGTTGGAAGCCTTAAGGACAAGTTGGAACATGCCCTGCTGTTAAACAGTTTCTCAGATACTCACTAAACTGAAAGCCACCAAAAGCCGCCTGGATTTTACAAATGGTTATCAACACGGAGGTGTTTTTCCTGAGGCGGGCGCGCCGCGCCAGCTGGGAGCCAACACCCCAATCCGTCCGCACGTCTGTCATTAAAAAAAATCTCCTTTAACAGTGGAATGTCCGGATAAACTGCTGATTCTGACCTCTTCTGAAAGTTCTCTGTTCTCTCACAACGTCCTGGGTCAACAGAGGCTTAAAATTTTCACCGAAAACCAGCTTAATTTGTCGAATGGTGTCCACTCGGATGTGCCTCAGTTTTGGAAAAAATTTTGATGAAGTACAGCGCCAGTCTCTCAGCAACTTCTCAGACAAAGGAATTCCGACGAGGGGGCTGGACCACTCCTCCCACAAGGCGTGCTCACAGGTGAATGACGTCACCGACAGGTGTGGAAAAACTCACGCATGCGCACGAAGGTTCAAGCTTGGCTGACGTAAAAACATATGAATCAAATCCATATAGTTTAAAAAAAAAAACAAAAAACGGTCGGTTTCTTTTCTAATAGACCTCGTATATACCGCTCAAAATAGAACACTGTTCCCTTAATTGTTTTATGGTGTGTGTGTGTGTTTGTTTGAGTGAGAGAAACAGCATGTGTAACCAATAAATCACCTCTGGTTTTGGCCTGACCTGCAGGGGGCGGCCTGGGCTATGAGTTTCACTGACAGCTTTGGCCTCATAGCAGAAGAAAGCTCAGAATAGTGAAAGGTGCAGTGCTTCTAAATATAGACCAACTTCCTTGGACGGGACATGATGAATTATATGTAGGCCTGTGGGAGGAAATGCTACAGAACTGAGTGTTGGTGAACGAGGAAGAGAGAGAATAGGGCATTGGAAAGGGGGAGTTTCTCTAATCTCTATGTTATTCAGGGTGTGCACTCAGCTATGGTTACTGCCTGCAGGCTTGTGTGTCTGTGTGTGTGTATATATAGACATGCCTGATGATATTATATGGTGTGACAGATAATGGAGTGAGAGGGGGTTTTTTTTATTAGCCTTTATAGTTTGGTGCTCAAATGTCTCATTAACTGTTACACAAACATTTAGAAGATTTTTAATATAGTCTGTTTATTTACACAGTACTAAACAATAATTCAGTCCAGTGTTGGAGCAGTATGTCTCATGGCTAATTTGCTACTTTGCTAGCTTCATATAATGCAAATAACATAATACCACCCCAATTCCAATGAAATTGGGACATTGTGTAAAATGCAAATAAAACATAATACAATGATTTGCAAATCCTTTTCAACCTATATTCAATTGAATACACCACAAAGACAAGATATTTAATGTTCAGACTGACAAACTTTATTGTTTTTGTGCAAATATTTGCTCATTTTGAAATGGATGCCTGCAACACGTTTCAAAAAAGTTGGGACGGGCAACAAAAGACTGGGAAAGTTGATCAGTGCTCAAAGACCTAATTGACACCTAATTGAAAACAGGTGAGTGTCATGATTGGGTATAAAAGGAGCATCTCCAAAAGGCTCAGCCGTTCACAAGCAAAGATGGGGCGAGGATCACCACTTTGAACAGCTGCGTGAAAGAATAGTCCAACAGTTTAAGAACAATGTTTCTCAATGTTCAGTTGCAAGGAATTTAGGGATTCCATCATCTACAGTCCATAATACAATCAGAAGTTTCAGAAGCTCTGGAGAACTTTCTACATGTAAGCGGCAAGGCCGAAGACCAACATTGAATGCACGTGACCTTCAATCCCTCAGGCAGCACTGCATTAAAAACCGACATTGTGTAAAGGATCTTACCGCGTGGGATCAGGAACACCAGAAAACCATTGTCAGTTAATACAGTTCCCCGCTACATCTACAAGTGCAAGTTAAAACTCTACCATGCAAAGTGAAAGCCATACATCAACAACAACCAGAAATGCCACCGCCTTCTCTGGGTCCAAGCTCATTTGAAATGGACAGATGCAAAGTGGAAAAGTGTGCTGTGGTCTGATGAGTCCATGAAAATGTGTGGCGCATTACGAAGCACAAAATATGACAACGGAGACCCCAGGCTGTTGAACAACTGAAGTCGTACATCAAGCAAAAATGGGAAAGAATTCCACCTACAAAGCTTCAACAATTCGTGTCCTCAGTTCCTAAACGCTTATTGATTGTTGTTTAAAGGAAAGGTGATGTAACACAGTGGTAAACATACCACTGTCCCAGCTTTTTTGAAATGTGTTGCAGGCATCCATTTCAAAATTAGCAAATATTTGCACAAAAACAATAGTGTATCAGTTTGAATATTAAATATCTTGTCTTTGTGGTGTATTCAATTGAATATAGAGGATTTGCAAATCAATATATTCTGTTTTTAATTTACATTTTACACAACGTCCCAACTTCATTGGAATTGGTGTTGTACTATTAATAACATCATATCCTCTTAAACAGATAACGATAGTAATAATAATAGCCTTATGTTGTGTGCCATGATACATACTGTCCTGCTTATCACGCTACACGGACAGACCACATTTTTACTTTTACACATTCCGTTGAATACGAGTGCACACACCGCAAATAAAGGTCTAACTGCAACATCTTTCAACTATAAACACATAATTAATTGATCCACATTGAGCAAACAGCCCACCCATCTGGGGGTGAGGCTGGAATGTAGGGTGAAGACAGGAGGCAGAGTGTGTGTTTGTGATCATCTTGCAGGCTGATATAAAGATGAACTGTTGAGTGTGGGCATCTACATAATACAACATCTAAAATTGAAGTCTGTTTTCTGTGATTTTTGGAGTCACTCTTGTTGTCTCTGGGAAAATTGGAAAACCATACCTGAACACCACACACAGTTTTGATCCCATACTTCCTGTTATGTGTACTCTGTACCTTTTATGTGATATATTTGTACATTGTCAATCGGCAAATATCTAGATGAATATTGTGATCATTTAAAATGCATGTCTGTGAAAAGTTTCTATTTTCACATGAACTGTTTTTGTTTTGTTTTTATCATATTTAGCCAATGGCCCAGTCCCACGGCATACGACAATTCCTGAACAAAGGGAAAAAGTAAAAAAGTCACAAATCGTCGAGAAAAGGTGGACGAATGAGCCTTTGACTTTTCTCATCACTGAATAGCCTGCAAATCATTAGCGCAAAAGGTACGAAAGAGGAACAAAACGAAACCAAAGCTAACATTGATCTTGATGCTTTAAACTAAACGCGCTTGGAGCCGCTGCTGGAGCAGTGTGTGTCTGCATTCCAGGACATACGCGTGCCTTTGATCGAGGTGAGTTTACATTTGGAAATTAATCCATAACATGACGGTGAGTCTGGCATATTCAGGATTTTACTCCTTTTATGTTTTGTGGCTATATTTCTTTCTTTTTTTTCTTTTTTTTTCTTTGAGAGAGTGAATTTGGAGTTGGAATGTGTGTATGTATGTGTGCTGCGAAGCTCACTGTGTGTGCTTGCGTACACTGTGCAGCTGATGAGACGCTCTTTTTTTTCTGTGACAGCAGATTTTTTTTTTTTTTTTTTTATAACACTCAATCGTGAACAAAGGTGATCATGCAGCAGAGATGGTTATTAACAGGCTGCGTTTATGACTCGCGGCTTCAGGTGCACATCAACCTTCTTGGAGCCACAGCTTTTACCGTTACTATATCAAAATGAACAGTTCTCACTTAAAAACGAGTCATCATAACACAACATCACACTTATGTCAACTTTGGAATTAATCTGTGGTTCTTAACGTTAGCAGCTACATTCCATTGAAGCACATGCTGGGGTGCTTGTAGTAGTGACGTCACTTGTCGGAAACACCAGAGTACTGACGAGTACTTTGTTTTTCGACGTCTCCGTTGCTGTTTGTTGCAAATGCCGTATAGTTTGAAACCGTTTGCGTAAGTGCACAAAGTAATCCTGGTGGATCATCGGATGGTAACTAACAACCTAAATCTAAATTGTTATGATTTCAATGCGATATGTCCTTTAAGCCACTCTAAGTTCGCACTTAGTGTTGTAATTGAAAGCATTTGACAACAGATCAAGTTAAGTTGTGGCAGGAATTATATTATATTAGATTATAATTTAATTAAATCAAAAACATATGATGATTTTGTCCAGTCAGTGTATGATTTTTGTCTTCCAGTGAGTACTACTTCAGCCTCCACAACCTGGAGCGAGACTTTTTCCTTCGGAGGAAAATGGATGCACAAGGCTTCCTCCCCATTTCCCTTATTGCTAGCTTCCACAGAGTCCAGGCCCTTACCACTGATGTCAACCTCATCATGGAGGTAATCCATTAAACAGTAACATAATTATATGGTTGTGATTAGCCAAAACATTCACATGCAGTATAGAAATTCTAGTGTCAATACATTCTGGAACCTGAAAGTGATTAAATAATATCTTTACTAAGTTAGTGTTGTGCTTGTTTTAATCAATCCTGCTCAGGCTCTGAAGAACAGCACAGAGGTGGAACTGGTAGATGATAGGGTCCGTTGTAAAAGTGACCCTGAGCGCTGGCCTATTCCATTGCCTCTCATCGTGGGTTCCCCTCGGACCGACTTCTCTCAGCTCATCAACTGTCCTGAGTTTGTACCTAGACAGACTCCACAACTCAACCCTGCAAATGTTGGTAGGTATCCTCTCCAATCCACTCCTAACTGTTTAGTAACACTGAAGTGGCATTTGAGTCAGTTACGGGTGCTGGTTATTAAGTTTATATACTCTATTAAATCAAATCAATTTTATTTATATAGCGCCAAATCACAACAAACAGTTGCCCCAAGGCGCTTTATATTGTAAGGCAAAAGCCATACAATAATTACAGAAAAACCCCAACGGTCAAAACGACCCCCTGTGAGCAAGCACTTGGCGACAGTGGGAAGGAAAAACTCCCTTTTAACAGGAAGAAACCTCCAGCAGAACCAGGCTCAGGGAGGGGCAGTCTTCTGCTGGGACTGGTTGGGGCTGAGGGGAGAGAATCAGGAAAAAGATATGCTGTGGAAGAGAGCAGAGATCAATCACTATTGATTAAATGCAGAGTGGTGCATACAGAGCAAAAAGAGAAAGAAACACTCAGTGCATCATGGGAGAACCCCCCAGCAGTCTAAGTCTATAGCAGCATAACTAAGGGATGGTTCAGGGTCACCTGATCCAGCCCTAACTATAAGCTTTAGCAAAAAGGAAAGTTTTAAGCCTAATCTTAAAAGTAGAGAGGGTGTCTATCTCCCTGATCCGAATCGGGAACTGGTTCCACAGGAGAGGAGCCTGAAAGCTGAAGGCTCTGCCTCCCATTCTACTCTTAAAAACCCTAGGAACTACAAGTAAGCCTGCAGTCTGAGAGCGAAGTGCTCTATTGGGGTGATATGGTACTATGAGGTCCCTAAGATAAGATGGGACCTGATTATTCAAATCCTTATAAGTAAGAAGAATTTTAAATTCTATTCTAGAATTAACAGGAAGCCAATGAAGAGAGGCCAATATGGGTGAGATATGCTCTCTCCTTCTAGTCCCCGTCAGTACTCTAGCTGCAGCATTTTGAATTAACTGAAGGCTTTTCATGGAACTTTTATGACAACCTGATAATAATGAATTACAATAGTCCAGCCTAGAGGAAATAAATGCATGAATTAGTTTTTCAGCATCACTCTGAGACAAGACCTTTCTAATTTTATAGATATTGCGCAAATGCAAAAAAGCAGTCCTACATATTTGCTTAATATGTGCATTGAATGACATATCCTGATCAAAAATGCCTCCAAGATTTCTCACAGTATTACCAGAGGTCAGGGTAATGCCATCCAGTGTAAGGATCTGGTTAGACATCATGTTTCTAAGATTTGTGGGGCCAAGTACAATAACTTCAGTTTTATCTGAATTTAAAAGCAGGAAATTAGAGGTCACCCATGTCTTTATGTCTTCTATTAATATACATAATTAGAGATGTGTTCTTCAGGGTTCACGGTGACACTGTCCTGATACAAAATCATTAACGCTGGATGCAAGATATAAAATGTACCTTATCCCCGGGTCGCAGGACATCCCACATATTCAGAATGTTAAAAAATCTATTTTTAAAGTAACGTTGTCTCTTTAATTTGATTCTCCTAACTGGTGTCTACTTCTCACTCTCATTTACGCAGCAGGAGGAATCAGCATGCTGTGTTTTTGAGCATAGATCTGTACAGACCACTAGAGTGGACAACAGCCTGTACCCCTCTGTCCAGATAGTTTGGAAGAATAAATGGAATTGGTTGTCTTAACATTTGGAATCTATAAGCCAAAGCGTATCGAAACATGTTTGGGTTTAATGACTCTGTGTTTGAGAAAATGATGGCAATTATTATGTTACCCGTTGTGCCACTAGTCAACAAATAAAGAAATAATAATCATGCAGCAGAGTCTATTCATCCGATGCAAATAACAAATATTTAATGAAAAAAGTTTACATTTGCACTCTGTCTCACGGTGTTAAAGTGTGTGACGCAGCTCTCTGCTGCTCAGATTAAAGATAGTGTGTTGATTTTTTTTTTTTTTAAACAGCAGCAAACATTACATCCATCAAATATCAGTTTGTTTTTAACATTATTTATGACTAATATATAACAGCATAAAATGTAAAAATTAAATATGAAATGTGCATCATATTTAAATTAAATTGGTTCAAGATGTGGTGCTTACAATAGATAAACATTACAGATCGTGAATTATTTATTTTATTTTGCTTCACTTTAATAACATTTCCAGGCAATTCTGAACATGCAAAAGGAATAACCAGATCAACCTGCTGTTTAATTTGAAAAGACCTGCACCCCTACATCGTCATGGATTTACTTTTATTTACGTTGCCTTTTTCCAAATGTAAAACTACATAATTTCAGACACACTTTGCCTTCATGGCATCGTTTGTCATATTTCTTAATACACTGCAGCACACTGGGGTAGCTCCTGAAATTAGCAGCTCTATGGATTGAATTTAGTGCTCGTGCAAGGCAGCTTTGCTGCATTGAGGTGCTGGGTCTTATTGCTGGGCCTTGGGAGACACATTTTCAATACCTAGTGTGTCCCAGAACTCGGTGGCCAAAACCTCTAATGCAAACCCTGATGTCACTGATGTTTTTAGGCACAAGACGGTCATTTAATATTGTCTATCTCAGTACAGAGTGATATCAGTGCTTCTAAAATATTTTTAGGCACTCTTTGCCCCTAATTAATAGCTTTGTACAGCATGGTGGTGAACATTCTTTAAGATCACATTTCACCCATTTTAAAAGTTTGGGTAGGAACACATAAGCACAGCCACAACAGGGATTCAGATCCGCCTATTTGTGGTTCATGCATGCCTGCTGTACTGACTGAGCTGTGGTTGCCTCCTTTCTGTTGGACTGCCATGATTACATTAGTTAAAATATATCTTAGTCTCTCACTCGCTGTCTTCTTATGCTCAGTGTACATCACCTGCCTCTACTGTCAATCAGATCTAATTATTTCATCCATTTCATTCATGGACAAAACACTGACATTCAGATGCAACTTTAAACTGCAGTGACACTTGAGACAGTACATTGGCTAATTAAGCAGAAGTCACCTCTGTGACTCTTTGCTGTGTTGATGCTGTGAATCTGCTCACTTGCTCTTCCCAGTGGGGTGGCTTTGTTATGATGTCGTGCTTAATCAAGGAAGCTGACAGTATGACAGCAAAATCTCCAACTTAAAGGATCAGAAATTGATCAGCATGCATGCTCAGCCAGTATCTGTGACTCAAAAGCCAGGATCCACCCTAATTTGATATCTGGATTGATATTGACACATTGCTATAAACAGTGTAAAAATGAACTGAGTTGCATAATGTAATACAAAGAGAACCTTATTTTATCCAAATAACCACTTACAGCACATAAGTACCCTCTTTCTATGCATTATGACTGCAGATTTGGTCATTGTGATCGTCAGTGTATAGATTTTATTTATTTATTTTTTTACTAATTTAATCTTTAAAATGTACAAATCTGCACTGTCTAATGTAATCTTTAAAACAAACAAAAAGCCAAAAATGTTCCATTTTCAAATATGCTTTACTGGTGTATCATTTTGTGACATAAAACAGAATAATGATACACTTGAGGCACTGAATCATGGACATTTTATTTTTGTAGTTTTTGATGAGATTGAATTATCACTATTGTTAATTGCCTTATCTGTGTATTCGACCTGTTAATGTTCTATAAGTATTTCCACTATATAAATAAATGCCATGGTGACATCTCTTGTTTCTCCAATTAGATTAATGTTGAATGTTGGCTGAATTTAAAATGGAATTAGATCTAAGGTCATTTTTCCAGACTGTAGCGCCTCTGTACCTGAATGAGAGCAGACAGTATGATGAGCGATCTTTGAGGCTGTGCTGATGTTTTGTCTGGGTGTGATGTGACTGTACTTTCAGCTACATCACCTGTAAACCAGACTACTGCTGAGTCTTCAGAGCCTCGGGACTCTACTGAATCCAGCTCCTCCAGCCAAGATTCAGTTTCTGGCACAGACCCTTCCAAAGACGCTGCTACAACCCAGCCTGACCCAGATGCCTGGATCCAGGTGGAGAAACGCCATCGTCAGTCAGCTGGAAAGGCAAAGGTACTGAACAGCAGGAAGCCAATCAGATGTTGCAAAAGTGGCTGGTTGCATCCACTGTTCACTAGGAAATGTCAGTCAGCTTTAAACCTCAGAATATTTCTTCCACGTCATATTTTCCTACTTTTACTTTTCCAAACATTAGCTGTTTATTTATTTTAATTGCCTGTATCATCTTTGTTCTCTCTCTGCCATTTCCTTTCTTGCTGTTTGTTTTCTGCCACCTTTTGACCGTCAGTGTTGTGAAAGTGTAGGAACACGGACCCACAACAGGGGGCGCAAATGAACGGACAATGGAGGAGTCAAATAACACTGTTTTTACTGTTGTGAAATAGGCACAACAAACACAACCGATTACAATATTGAGATTGAGTCCAATTACAGCGGTGTCGTGTGGGCAGGCTCGACGATAGGAGACGTCTGTCCAAGTCGAACCGGAACCAACCCAATTTCCTCTGCCACCGAACCCCGGGAATACTGGAGCTGCCAAGTCCCGAACTCCCAGGTGGCCACTGCCTCCGCTCGTCGGATCCGGTACTGCTGGCGAGGAACAGAAACAGTCAGGTGTGGGTGCGGCTGCACCCAGCAACACGGAGGGTGGAGACACCACCTCTCGTCAAAAACAATATGGAAATGTAGGAAGGTGAGTACTTATCCAAATATGTCCAGTCCAGTAGTCAGCTGTCCTACAAACAAGCAACAAGTATTACGGCTTCAGTTAATAGCACGTTTGGCTGAGATCGTTACCTCTTTGATAGAGCGATATCTCGGCAATGAGGTGGAGATGCCGTCCAGCTGATATACCCCTCCGCTGATGGATGTCAGCTGTTTTGGTTAATGGGTGACAGCTGTCACCTTGGCTGCTCCTGTGAGGCGGCAGCGCCCTCTGGTGCCTGGAGCCCGCACTCCAGGCAGGGCGCCCTCTGGTGGTGGTGGGCCAGCAGTACCTCCTCTTCAGCGGCCCACACAACAGGACCCCCCCCTCAACGGGCGCCTCCTGGCGCCCGACCAGGCTTGTCCGGGTGGCGGCGGTAGAAATCGGCCAGGAGGGCCGGGTCCAGGATGAAGCTCCTCTTCACCCAGGAGCGTTCTTCAGGGCCGTACCCCTCCCAGTCCACCAGGTATTGAAAACCCCGGCCCATCCGTCGAACATCCAGAAGCCGGCGCACAGTCCAGGCCGGCTCGCCATCGATGATCCGGGCAGGAGGTGGTGCCGGACCCGGAGTACAGAGGGGTGAGGTGTGATGTGGTTTGATTCTTGAGACATGGAACACGGGATGGATCCGCAGTGAGGCCGGAAGCTGAAGCCTCACTGCGGCGGGATTGATGACTTTGAGGATTCTGTGCGGTCCTATGTATCGGTCCTTTAGTTTCGGGGAGGGTACTTGCAGTGGGATGTCCTTGGTGGTCAACCACACTTCCTGCCCGGGACGATACGTAGGAGCCGGGGTCCGCCGCCGGTCTGCATGGGTCTTCGCCCTCATCCGGGTCTTCAACAAAGCAGAACGGGCGGCACGCCACACCCAACGGCACTTCCGCAGGTGGGCCTGGACCGAGGGCACACCGACCTCTCCCTCAACCACCGGAAACAATGGGGGCTGATACCCCAAACACACCTCAAAAGGGGAGAGGCTGGTGGCTGATGACACTTGACTGTTGTGGGCGTACTCGATCCAGGCCAGATGGGTACTCCAGGCCGCCGGGTGCGCGGCTGTCACACAACGTAGGGTCTGCTCCATCTCCTGATTGGCCCGTTCTGCTTGCCCGTTGGTTTGGGGGTGATACCCGGACGAGAGACTGACCGTGGCCCCCAGTTCCCGGCAGAAGCTCCTCCAGACGTGCGAGGAGAACTGGGGACCGCGATCGGAGACGATGTCTGATGGTATCCCATGCAGCCGGACGACGTGGTGGACCAGGAGGTCCGCTGTCTCCTGGGCCGTTGGGAGCTTCGGGAGGGCCACGAAGTGGGCCGCCTTGTAGAATCGGTCCACTATCGTGAGGATGACGGTGTTTCCCTGGGACGGCGGGAGGCCCGTGACGAAATCCAGGCCGATGTGAGACCAGGGGCGATGAGGTACGGGCAGGGGCTGTAGCAATCCCGATGTTTTGCGGTGGTCGGCTTTGCCCCTGGCGCAGGTGGTACAGGCCTGGATATAATCCCGGACGTCGGTCTCCAGGGACGCCCACCAGAAGCATTGCCGGACGACTGCCACGGTTCTTTTCACCTCAGGATGACAGGAGAACTTAGAACCGTGACAGAAGTCCAGGACCGCAGCCCTTGCTTCTGGTGGGACGTAGAGTTTATTCCTCGGCCCGGTTCCGGGGTCCGGGTCTCGTGCCAGGGCCTCCCGGACAGTCTTCTCCACGTCCCAGGTGAGGGTGGCCACGATAGTGGACTCCGGGATGATGGGATCCGGGGGATCCGATGACTCCGTTCTGACTTCGTCTTCATGTACCTGGGACAAAGCATCCGATCTCTGATTTTTGGTCCCGGGACGGTAGGTTATCCGGAAGTCAAAACGGCCGAAGAACAGTGACCAGCGGGCTTGCCTGGGATTCAGCCGCTTGGCGGTCCTGATGTACTCCAGGTTCCGGTGGTCAGTGAAAACCGTGAATGGCACGGACGTTCCCTCCAACAGATGTCTCCACTCCTCAAGAGCCTCTTTCACCGCAAGGAGTTCTCGATTGCCGACGTCATAGTTCCGTTCGGCCGGGGTCAACCTGCGGGAAAAATAGGCACACGGGTGAAGGACCTTATCGGTCTTCCCGCTCTGGGACAGCACAGCTCCTATCCCTGAGTCCGAGGCGTCCACTTCAACCACTAACTGGCGACTAGGATCGGGCTGCACCAGAACGGGTGCAGACGAGAAGCGCCGTTTCAACTCCTTGAACGCGGCATCGCAACGATCCGACCAGGTGAAGGGAACTTTTGGCGAGGTCAGGGCTGTCAGGGGGCTAACTACCTGACTATAGCCCTTAATGAACCTCCTGTAGAAATTAGCAAAGCCTAGGAACTGTTGCAACTTCCTACGGCTTGTGGGTTGGGGCCAGTCTCTCACCGCCGCAACCTTGGCCGGTTCTGGAGCGACGGAGTTGGAGGAGATGATGAACCCCAGGAAGGACAAAGACGTGCGGTGGAACTCACACTTCTCGCCCTTCACAAACAGCCGGTTCTCCAACAACCGCTGCAGGACCTGACGTACATGCTTGACATGGGTCTCAGGATCCGGAGAAAAGATGAGTATATCGTCTAGGTATACAAAGACGAACCGGTGCAGGAAATCCCGCAAGACATCATTAACCAACGCTTGGAAAGTCGCGGGAGCGTTTGTGAGACCGAACGGCATGACCAGGTACTCAAAGTGACCTAAGGGGGTGTTGAATGCCGTCTTCCACTCGTCTCCCTTCCGGATCCGAACCAGGTGATGCGCGTTTCTGAGATCGAGCTTGGTGAAAATTCGGGCTCCATGCAGGGGTGTGAACACCGAATCCAACAGGGGCAACGGGTATCGATTGCGAACTGTGATATCGTTCAGTCCCCTGTAATCGATGCATGGATGAAGTCCGCCGTCTTTTTTACCCACAAAAAAGAAACCTGCACCCATCGGGGAGGTGGAATTCCGGATCAACCCGGCGGCTAACGAGTCCCGGATGTAGGTCTCCATTGATTCGCGCTCAGGCCGTGAGAGGTTGTACAGCCTACTGGACGGGAACTCACTGCCCGGAACCAAATCAATGGCACAATCATACGGACGGTGGGGGGGAAGAGTGAGCGCCAGATCCTTGCTGAACACGTCGACAAGGTCGTGGTACTCCACCGGCACCGTCCCCAGATTGGGCGGGACTCTGACCTCCTCCTTAGCCTGGGAGCCGGGAGGAACCGAGGAACCTAGACACACCCGATGGCAGGTTTCGCTCCACTGAACCACTACCCCGGACGGCCAATCAATCCGGGGATTGTGCTTCAACATCCAGGGAAATCCTAAAATCACACAGGGAGGTGGCAGGAGTCACAAAAAACTTGATCTCCTCCCGGTGATTCCCTGACACCACCAGAGTTACAGGGGGTGTCTTGTGTGTGATTGGAGGGAGTAGGGAGCCATCTAGTGCTCGAACCTGCACAGGCGAGGTAAGCGCCACCAGAGGGAGCCCTATCTCCCTGGCCCATCTGCTGTCCAACAGATTCCCCTCAGAGCCCGTGTCCACCAGTGCTGGGGCCTTCAGGGTTGATTCCTCATAAAGGATCGTAACTGCGAGTCGTGTAGCAATGTGGGTGTGTCCCACGTGAATGTCTCGGCCCACCCCTAGCCCAGTCTCTAGGGGCGGGCGTTGGTGTTTAACCGCTCGGGGTAGTCTCTCACATGATGCTCTATCGAGCCACAAACAAAACATACTCCGCGGGCCCGCCTCCTCTGTGCATCTGGTGCCCTAAATGTTGCCCTGCTCGTGTCCATAGCTTCGTCAGCAGGGGGAGCTGTAGCCACACGGAGCGCGGGGGCCGTGGAGCGTGGAGAAGGCGGAGCACGGTCGGAACCGGAAGGGAGAGGGACGGCGCGTGCCCGGCCACGCCCTTCGTCTCGTTCCCGACGACGTTCTTCTAACCGGTTGTCTAGCCGTATGACAAGATCGATGAGCCCATCTAAATCCCGCGGTTCGTCCTTAGCCACCAGGTGTTCCTTAAGAACCAAAGACAGTCCGTTTACAAAGGCGGCGCGGAGAGCAGTGCTATTCCAGCCGGACCTCGCAGCCGCGATGCGGAAGTCGACTGCATAGGCAGCTGCGCTCCGACGCCCCTGTCTCATTGACAGTAGCACGGCTGAAGCGGTTTCTCCTCTATTAGGGTGATCGAACACGGTTCTGAACTCCCTCACAAACCCATCATATGTCAGAAGGAGCCATGAATTCTGCTCCCAGAGCGCTGTAGCCCAAGCGCGTGCCTCGCCGCGAAGCAGGTTTATTACATAAGCTACTTTGCTAGCATCTGTCGCGTACATGACGGGACGCTGTGCGAAGACGAGCGAACACTGCATAAGAAAATCTGCGCACGTCTCCACACAGCCTCCGTACGGCTCTGGGGGGTGGGAGGGAGAGCCTGCGCGGCGAGAGCCTCCACCCTGCGGTTCAGGAGGACGTTCTGCTCGGTCATCAAATCCAACCGAGTCGTGAAAGCGGTGAGGATCCGCTGCAACTCACCGATCACCCCTCCTGAGGACGCCTGTGCGCCCTGTTCTTCCATTGGCCGTTCAACAGCCGGTTGACGCCCCTCGGGATCCATGACGCTGGCCGAGATATCCTGTTGTGAAAGTGTAGGAACACGGACCCACAACAGGGGGCGCAAATGAACAGACAATGGAGGAGTCAAATAACACTGTTTTTACTGTTGTGAAATAGGCACAACAAACACAACCTATTACAATATTGAGATTGAGTCCAATTACAGCGGTGTCGTGTGGGCAGGCTCAACGATAGGAGACGTCTGTCCAAGTCGAACCGGAACCAACCCGATTTCCTCTGCCACCGAACCCCCGTGAATACTGGAGCTGCCAAGTCCCGAACTCCCAGGTGGCCACTGCCTCCGCTCGTCGGATCCGGTACTGCTGGCGAGGAACAAAAACAGTCAGGTGTGGGTGCGGCTGCACCCAGCAACACGGAGGGTGGAGACACCACCTCTCGTCAAAAACAATATGGAAATGTAGGAAGGTGAGTACTTATCCAAATATGTCCAGTCCAGTAGTCAGCTGTCCTACAAACAAGCAACAAGTATTACGGCTTCAGTTAATAGCACGTTTGGCTGAGATCGTTACCTCTTTGATAGAGCGATATCTCGGCAATGAGGTGGAGATGCCGTCCAGCTGATATACCCCTCCGCTGATGGATGTCAGCTGTTTTGGTTAATGGGTGACAGCTGTCACCTTGGCTGCTCCTGTGAGGCGGCAGCGCCCTCTGGTACCTGGAGCCCGCACTCCAGGCAGGGCGCCCTCTGGTGGTGGTGGGCCAGCAGTACCACCTCTTCAGCGGCCCACACAACAGTCAGCATGTGAGTGGTGATGTTTGTATTGTCGAATCTTCCTCTCCCTCATTGCTCCAACCTGACCTCCCGCCATTTGCAGTTGAGTATTTTTTTTTTTTCCCCTCTCACTTCCTTTACAACTTTTCTGGCTTTTTGCCCCTTCTTCTCTGTTTACTTATTTCATATGACCCATTGTTAGTTCCACACTTCATACTTCTTAATACATTTTCTCATCCTCATAAATAGAGCTGCATGATACTGGAAAAATTGACATTGCATTTTATTTATGTTTTTTGCCAATGACGATATACCATATTCCCGCATCTGATCACTTCAGGAACCTTCTGCACTGAAGCAAGCGCACTAATCACTTGGCCACCAGCCCTGCCTAAAGCTCTGATAATATCGGCCAGCCGATATTATCGGCCGATATAAGCCTTTTTCAAAGTACTCACTGTCGGCCGAAATTTTGCCGATAGAACGCTGATAATTTCTCATAAACAGAACAGAAATAATGTTTGTGTCGGCAGTGTAAAATGCCCTTGCACCGTTTGTCCAGTAGATGGAGCTCTGACTCCATTCAGCTGAGAGCTGCTTACACCCCTGCTTAAATGTGTTCATCAATGGCCCCGTAGTTTGCTGTCACACTGCACTGATCGGCTGACAAAAGCATACAAGTACGTTTATAAGGATGTTGTTTGTAATAACTTTGCCATTACATTCACCCCACATTTCTCCCGTTTCAGTTTAACTCAGTTTATGTAGTAATGTGTCAAATGTGCTTCATTGTGTCAGTCATGCATTTTATTAAGCCCACGTTATGTAGACCTTATTTCTAACATGAAAAACTTTCATTTACTGCTAAGAGGTTGAAACATTCAGATTCACTGGTTGTCCGGAAGGGTTCTGGGAATTACTGCCGTTCCCCATTAACCCTCTGGCACTGACGCTGTCGTATACGACGGCTGGGACCAAGCTTTACTAAATTGTAAATAACTTTTTAATGATATCAGAAAGTTTTTTGTTTTGTTTTATTTTGTTTTTTGTTTGTTTTTTTTGCTGAAAAGTTAACTACGCGGACTTTCGATCCACCATGGGCTACCTTGATACTCCTCATAGAAGATGTGTGACGATGTGCGCAATGTGAGTGTCCAATCGGAATTGGTTCTCCGTCACATGGTTTTCCAAAATCCAATTGTAGGGCAGATTTACCTCACATGATATGGCAAAGATCGTTTTCAGGAGTGATATCTTACTAGTTGGCCCGTTTGAATAGCCCCCTAACTGCTCCAATTGCATTTTTGCATTTTTTTGAACTTGAAAATTCTTCTCTGTTATAAAGTTAATCAATATGAGGACAAAGCTTCAGCTTTTAGCTCATACCTTTTTTGTTAAGGGTCCAAAAAAGAACATATTCATTTAAAAAAAAAATATTGGCTGATTTATCGGCTATCAGCAAATCAGCCGATTTATTGATTATCAGCATTTTTTTCATCCAAATATCGTTATCGGCATCGGCCTCAAAAAATCCATATGGTCGGGCTCTAGTTGGTTTTCCTTGAATATATATATTAAAAGCCATGTGGCCTCTGTGTACGTGTGTGTGGGTGTAACTTCCATCGCGGAGAATCTGGGGAGAGCTGAAGCTGACATTTGCTGTTTAGTATGCTTATGTGTTTTGGATCAAGGATGAATGCTGTGATAACTGGAAGTTGATAGGACTAATGTTTTTGGAGAAATTAGGGATATTACCTAACAACAGTGAACAGTCCCTGGTAACCATACAAGCTCTGAACAAAGGAAATATCTCAACCATGCTTGTTGTAAAATATGACATCAACAAAATTAGCCAAATGAATAAATACAATTGTTCACAAAACTTTCTCATTTTAATTTCCTGCACTTTCAGTGAAAATTATTATAGAAACTTTGCATAATTTATTACCACCCTTGAAAAATGTCAGCTTCCTATCTTATAAACACTACCCAATCTAGAGCCCGTGGTTTCCCACGGGCAACACGTTAATATTTTTTTATTTGATTTGCCTTTTAGCAAGATGAGTCACCTACAGTATGATGACTTGTCACTTATTTTAATTCTATTAACTGTGACTCATTCCACAACACTCTGTACTGTTGACCTCCTATGTGTTATGTGGCGGAGCAGGTAGCTCAGTGGATAAGGAAATGGGCAAGACACTTAATCTGCATTCTCTCAGTCCACTTTCCTGTAAAATGGGTACCGGCCTTTGCTGGGATCTGACTGAGTCATGGGTTCTCGTCTGCTTCACACCATGGAAACCTGAGATGAGCACTGGCCCAGGAAGGCCTTAAAGGACTTACTGATCCATGCAACATTTAGTTGAGCAGTTTCTCTGGCACAGCATCATTAAAAAAAAAAGTGATGTGAAAACATTTATGAATCATGTACAGTAGTGTTCAGAATAATAGTAATGCTATGTGACTAAAAAGATTAATCCAGGTTTGGAGTATATTTCTTATTGTTACATGGGAAACAAGGTACCAGTAGATTCTCACAAATCCAACAAGACCAAGCATTCATGATATGCACACTCTTAAGGCTATGAAATTGGACTATTAGTAAAAAGAAAAGTAGAAAAGGGGGTGTTCACAATAATCGTAGTGTGGCATTCAGTCAGTGAGTTCGTCAGTTTTGTGGAACAAACAGGTGTGAATCAGGTGTCCCCTATGTAAGGATGAAGCCAGCACCTGTTGAACATGCTTTTCTCTTTGAAAGCCTGAGGAAAATGGGACGTTCAAGACGTTCAGAAGAACAGCGTAGTTTGATGAAAAAGTTGATTGGAGAGGGGAAAACTTATACGCAGGTGCAAAAAAATATAGGCTGTTCATCTACAGTGAGCTCAAATGCTTTAAAATGGACAAAAAAAACCACGGACATGTGGAAGAAAATGGAAAACTACAATCAAAATGGATAGAAGAATAACCAGAATGGCAAAGGCTCACCCATTGGTCAGCTCCAGGATGATCAAAGACAGTCTGGAGTTACCTGTAAGTGCTGTGACAGTTAGAAGATGCCTGTGTGAAGCTAATTTATTTGCAAGAATCCCCCGCAAAGTCCCTCTGTTAAATAAAAGACGTGCAGAAGAGGTTAAATTTGCCAAAGAAGACATCAACTGGCCTAAAGAGAAATGGAGGAATATTTTGTGGACTGATGAGAGTAAAATTGTTCTTTTTGGGTCCAAGAGCTGCAGACAGTTTGTGAGACGACCCCAAACTCTGAATTCAAGCCACAGTTCACAGTGAAGACAGTGAAGCATGGTGGTGCAAGCATCATGATATGGGCATGTTTCTCCTACTATGGCCTATATATTGCATACCAGGTATTATGGATCAGTTTGGATATGTCAAAATACTTGAAGAGGTCATGTTGCCTTATGCTGAAGAGTACATGCCCTTGAAATGGGTGTTTCAACAAGACAGTGACCCCAAGCACACTAGTAAACGAGCAAAATCTTGGTTCCAAACCAGCAAAATGAATGCCTCGCAGATGTGAAGAAATCATGAAAAAACTGTGGTTATACAACTAAATACTAGTTTAGTGATTCACAGGATTGCTAAAAAATCAGTTTGAACATAATAGTTTTGAGTTTGTAGCGTCAACAGCAGATGCTACTGTTATTGTGAACACCCCCTTTTCTACTTTTTTTTTTCTTCACTAATAGCCCAATTTCATAGCCTTAAGAGTGTGCATATCATGAATGCTTGGTCTTGTTGGATTTGTGAGAATCTACTGAATCTACTGGTACCTTGTTTCCCATGTAACAGTAAGAAATATACTCAAAACCTGGATTAATCTTTTTGTCACATAGCACTACTATTATTCTGAACACTACTGTAACTGCAGGGAATTGAAGAAACCCTTACCATGAGCTTGATACTTTTGTACTTTGCACTGGGTAAGACCCAAGGGTGCAGTTGACTGTATAAGCTCCTGCTTTTAAACAGGCACATTAGACCTCATTGTTCTAGTTGTTTGGGTTCAGACGTCGCCTTAACCAAAACTAAAGCTAAACTAACATCTTTTCATTTTAATAGCTGTGTTGTCTATTGTCCAGGAACGCACCGAGGTACCTCAAATGGATTTGCGGTGCCCACCCCATGCTGAACCTGACCAAGAGGAACTGGACTTCATGTTTGATGAGGAAATGGAGCAAATGGCACCTCGGAAGAACCAGTTCACTGAGTGGTCAGAAGACGATGACTCTGACTACGAGCTAGATGACCAAGATGTCAACAAGATCATTATTGTTACCCAGACCCCTCCCTACCTCCGCAAACATCCTGGTGGTGATCGGACAGGCAACCATGAGTCGAGAGCCAAGATTACTGCAGAACTGGCCAAAGCCATTAACGATGGGTTGTATTATTATGAACAAGATCTTTGGAAAGGGGAGGAGCAGGCTGAGTGCAGCAAGGTAAGATATTTATCTTAGACAACAATGTGCAGAAATCAGAAGTGTTGCACTGTTTTGATTTAAAAATGCTTTTGATGGGATTTCTTAATTACTACGTCAGACTGGGTGTCTTTAGTACTCATTATTTAGTAGCCATTATTGTATGGGGGCATTAGTGTAGCAAAACTAGTGTTGCTACACTAATGGCCCCATAATCCATTCATGTTCCTGGTCTCCGAAACACAGGGGGAAAAAAAAGATGCCCTCAAACCGAATCAATGGATGTTCTTCGAGGTTCCAGCCAGGCTTAAAACATAGGGGTGACTGATACCATTGGTGATTTCGCCCCCTTGTGGTGTGACACTGTATAGTCATGGAAGCACAGACAAGTCTCCACACAGGTACAAACTGCTGCACGCATTTGTGGATCTTCCATGAAAGGAGTGTAGCAAAAATCACGTGTAAGGACACACCCAATCTAGTCGCATGATTTTTACAGACACAGATATTTTTAATTTTTTTTTTTTAATATGCATTTGTGGATCTGGTTACACCACAGACGTTAATATGAATACTAGAGTCCACAGCCTCACTGCCAAGTGTCCCGGCAAGGTCGCCATTTTAGATCAGGGCAACTCAGCGGGCAGTGTGCGCTGACTCTCAGTGAGTCTTGTCAAGAAACAGGTGGAAAAATGCTGGAAAGCTACGCATGTTGTCAGAGCCACAAACGGAGGAAGAAGGGAGATAACACTTCCTTCCATAATTAAACAGATTTGGTTATTCTTGTTACTTTTTCCATGACTTTTTGGCAATAAACTGGTGTAAAGCGTCATGCCTGTGTATGAAATCTGAGGATTTTAAATCGCCTTAAATGGACTTTTATTCAAAGCTGAATTTATTCAGTGCTATACTAAAAAGATTTAATTAATGTGGACCTTGTGGAATTAATGAATGCGGTCTCTGTGCCTGTCTGGGTTGTGTGATATTGTGCCTTCATGTCAGCAGAATTTAAAAACTGGAACATGTCGGATCTGTTTAAACTTTCAACACGAAAATAAAATAATAATTTCGTAGCTGATGACTTGGGCTACTACAAATAACTATTTTGATTATTATATGGTATGGGATTTTGCCAACTTCTGATTGGCCCATTCGCCACTTTCTAAGCTGTACCACATGCCGAGTTGACATTGGTGGAGCCGAGTAGACAGCATGTGCAAAACTAGTACACCTCACGTGCAGCGTAGTGCTAGCTAATCAAGCAACGTCTTCTATCGATAATGACCAATCAGATAACGCGATACAGTGCCTACTTTGGCTGTCAGTTTGTTGACAAGATGGCAGAAGACAGGTTTGCGTCTGTTAGCGACGCTGACTTAAAACAAATTTTCAATGAAAAAGATGCGAAGAACACCCGCAGAAATACACAGTCAGCAGCCAACCTGTTTCGCAAGTACGTCACTGAAAAGGGACATGCGCCCAACTTTGTAACTTATGACAGACGGATGCTTGATGGAGTAGTCGGTCGATTTTATGCGGAAGCTAGACAGGTGAATGGCGAACTTTATAAGAAAACAAGCCTGACTCTTCGTCACGGACTTTACAGGCATCTCCAGCCGATCGATGGGATGTCAGTTGGTGCAGTATGACAGTAATAATAAATAGTTGAAACTTGAGATTGATTTTTCAGTTTTAGTATGTTTGACAAACTCACAGTTTTCTTGTTTACCATATAATAAAGCAGTTACAGACTTTTGATTTTGGTGTACCCGTGATTATGCGGACCTGGTCAGGATGGGGTTCACCGAGGCCTTGGCTGCAGGCTGCAGGCCTAAATTTAAGGCCTGCAGCCTTACATTTAGTGAGCCTTAGTGAGGGAAGCCATCAAGACATGTGCAACACTGAAGTAGTTATAGGCTTCTGTGGGTGTGTTTGGGGGGAAACACTGCATAGTGCAACATTTGTCTCTTGCATCTCGAGTTACACAGCTTAATTGTGGAATGGAACAGAGAGGGATTTTCTTACGAAGATGCTAAATTTCAGATGCTTTTTGCCAGAAGGCACATGGGAGATTCATAATGTCTCTTTAATGAGAAAGATGTTTATGCTATTGGTGCTCACAATTTTTTTTTAAACTGTTCTTTCAGAGTGTAATGTGTTAATGTGGAAGTAGTAGTTAGTGGTAACTAAACTGTTTAGTTAATGCAAGTCCTCCACAACCACTTTATGGATCTTGATGAAACTGCACACATTGGTAGCACATCATGTAAAGATGTTTATGAGGGAAAATAATACTGGTTCATTGTCTTCAAGGAGACATAATTGGACTTTTTGGAGTGTATGTAAGCCCAGTCTGCAGATAAATATGTTAAGTGTCTTCTTTAATGGAAGTGGGATAACTTAAAAAAAAAAAGCTTTGTGTTAATACAAATTAAATGATTCTAATAAATAAACTGAATTACTAAACATTGTCACACTGAATAGAGGGAAAATCGACTTCACAAACACTGTTTTCTGATAGTAACATCACTTTTCTGTGTAATCAGCTCTTCTTCTGCTCAAAGGTTATGTGCATGTGGGTAATTCCACATCTGAGTACACATCCCAAGGTTGCGAGAATAACTTTTGATGCTGACGTGTAGAGTTCACAGTCCACTGCCTTGGGACATCTCCACATCTGCTGTGTGTCACACATGACTACAGTGTGTGGCATGTGTTTTAACCATGTTTTCACTGTTATCAATTTTTTATCAGGTTTGGTTTATATGCTGATGTGGCTTGGTTACAGCAGTTTTGTAATATGAAACTTTTTTGTTTATCTAATTATTATTGTTATTATTTTAGAGTTGATTTGTCTGTTTTTGGTCACAAAACAGATATACGTAGCTGAGATACAGTAACGTGTAGGGGTGTGAGATCTCGGAAATGTGGAAAACAGTGCTTTTAATTGCTATATTCGGTACGCCAGCAGAGTTCTGCCATTTCAAAGCCATGTAAACAATGGCTAGTTATCACCTTATTTCTAAAACAGCCCTCCAGTCATCATCTCTCTCAGCGACAGATACCTGAAGCTTTTGTACAACAATCATTTCCACATAAATTCAGCTGCTGCCTTCACTGCGCCTCTGTCATTTCAAAGAGTCAGTAGCGACTCACTGATTATTGCCTCGTTTCTGCTCCAAATGGCCTCGTTTCTGCTTCAGACTGACTTGAGAGTGATTTAAGAGGTTTTTCTTTTGTCATCTGATGGTTAATAATCACATTATTCCTTTTGATTGCTTTGGGTGTAGAGAGTCTGTCTCAGATGACCTGCTGTGGTCCCAAATGACACATGCGCAGTGAAGGCAGGGCGGGCCCATTTTTAGGGGGGGGACCCTTATGGTCTGTGACACCGGAACTCTGTTGAAACCAACTTCTCGCGTCGAGTCACGGATCGTGAGATGGGACAAGATTCAAAACAGCAAAACAGCGAATTTCTTGTAAAAAAAAAAAAAAAAAAATAATAATAATAATGCAGTGGGCATATTTTTGACACGTGTCTAATTTTTATTTTTTTTCTGTCTGTCCATGTATCTGCCTGTGCGTCCATGACGCAGCTTGTGAACATAACTTACAAAGAAATGACAGCAGACCCACTAAACTTGGTCTATGTCGATGACTCTTTTGAGGACTTCAGTTGAGTTTGCATTTGAGTTGCAACTTGCTTTACACTTCACTCACTGTGTGTAGTTTCACTAACTCAATTAATATCATTTGTCTCAGCTGACTGAATAAGATGGCAAACAAAGTAGTTGGTTTAACAGTTCAGGACTGTAAACTGTGAATTATAGCTTTGTAAATTCCATTTTTAACTGTTTATCTTTTCCTCAGCAGGACATCGAGAACTTTAAGAAGCTCAGTGTTATCAGTCAAGATGAGTTTGACACCCTCACCCCCAAAGTTCCAATGGACCCAAACCAGGAAGTCCCACCGCCTCCCATGTCAGGTGTGTTGATGGAGCTGGTGTGCAGCCAACATCACACAAACTAACCTTCCTAATGGTTAGCTGTAGCTACATTACTTTAATACTTCTAAATCTTGGGAGTCTAGGAAATGATTCTAACCAGAAGCATTTAATTGCACAATAAAATGAAACTGAAATGATTATAATGATTAATGTTTATAATCTTAATGATTATATTTTAATCAAAGGTTGTGGAGAAATGACAGTAAAACTGTTTGGTAACCATTTTCTACTCTGTTGCCCTCAACATTGTGCTGTCACTTTATCATTGTGTTTTTGTTTTTCTTTTCCTTTTCCTTCCTTGCCTTGCTGTCAGAAAAGCTCTCTCAAGCCCTCACAAAGTATAAACAGTTTTTTTAAAAACCTGTTTACTTGTTAATTTGCTGAAGAATTTTCATCAGGGCCTTCAAATTGTTTTTGAGTGGGTGCAGGTCAGGTTAAAGAAGCAGGGCATCTTCAAACCGTTCAGGACATTCACTGAACTTTTTCAGATTTGCATTGTTTGTTTCCTTGGTCAGTGGTATATTCTGACTCGTGTGTGTGTGTGTATCATGGCTAGACTGCTCAAAACTAAGGGAACATAGTATTCCTTTAATTAGGTGAGCAGTGTAAGTAATGACCAGATGGAAAGGCCTTTTTCTGATTATATTTTAAATTATATACTCAAACGTAGAAGGTATTCACTCATATTTGATTCATCCACCTCCTCCTTTAGGTAAATCTAAGTATGTAAAATAAATAAATCAAGTTTTCAGTATACCATATTTCCCAGAGTCACACTGTAGTATAAATTACACTTCATGAATTATTAGGTCTTTACTTTGGAATTTCTGTGCATTATTGTAGTATCTATCTATCTATTTATTTATTTATTATTGGTGCTATTTAGTCTTTTATCGTTAGTTTGTTTTGTTTAGTGCTTTGATTGCTGAGAAAGCCCTATATAAACGGCTAGTATATTATTGTTCTTAGTTTTCGTAATACACAGTAAGTCGCACCACAGTAATAAAGTGCAGGATTAAGTGATTTTATTGAACAGTAACTGAATGGAAAACAAAAATAAAGAAAACTTGAGCTGGAATTTAAACAGTTACGACCCCCACCCACCCACACGCACACACACACATGGTCACGCTCTCTCGGGGAGCAGAGACGGAGAAACAAAACCGTTTTCAGCTAAATTAACAGTTAGGGTTTTTCTTTTTTTAAATCAGTGTGGTTTAAGGCTGGAATGAACTTTGCTACTAAAAGTCCTTTGAAGTCAGCAGAGCTCTGAAATTTGATCTGAATGGAGCAGACTCGGAGAGACAGACTTCAACAACATGAGATTGTCATTGTCAGCTTTATTTGGCAGACACACAGTTTTTCTCCTGGTTTGTCCAATAAAAAGTTAGCAAATTTGCAGGTTGCACATGCATGAGTAGTTACAAAAACACACACAACAGCACTGACTCAAGACGATTTGGTCACAGTTTAGAGCATGATCATATGCTATATTACTACCCGTGTTGTGTGACAACCAGTCTTGTTTATTTGTTAAACTATCTGAAAGTAGCTGTGCGCTCGGCCTTAGTAGGTGAAAATCATTTTTTTTAAACATTTGGACTGCTTTTGCAGCAGTCTGCATTGTGAGAAAAAAATGCCTGATGTGCACCCAAGTGTGGATCCTCTAGATGTGGAGGTCTTGTCCACACGAGGTCCCAATGCTTATTATCCTTATGTCAAGAAGACATGAAAAAGTCTTCAGGAAACAAGCTTTAGATTGTTGTTTAAAATGCTATATAGGAATAAGATTTGTTGTCAAGTAACATACAATAAATGGTTATCACTCATTGAAAACATTTACCATTGAGAAAGCTGCATCTTGCGGTGACTTTTGTGGACAGATTATGAAAGATTTTTTTTTTTTTTTTTCTTTTCTAAAAATGTGTGCTTGCAGTCATGAACAGTGGCACAGAAATGGCCTGCTCTCTGCCCAAAACAGTTCCTGAATCACCCACAACTCACCAACCCAGAACTCCCAGGACGCCGCGCACTCCTAGCCGCCAGGATCCCAATAAAACACCCCGTTTCTACCCTGTCATGAAGGAGAGTGGCACGGTCGATGGAAAGGTAGCACCCTGTATATAGGGTTGAAGGATGCTCCTTTACAAAAAATCTGAAGTTTTATTTAACTTGTTGGTATACAATTATTAATTATTATCATAATTGTGTGTTCTGACTTTTCACTGATCATTAATTGCATAATTACATAAATGCGTTAGCTGCTAATGTTAGCATTGTGAATTACAGAGTCATGGAGACAGAGGATTGGGTGTACTAAAAAACAAAACAAAAAAACCCCGTAAATTCATACTAAGGAAACTAATGGACAGCAGAGCAGAGGATGCTGCTACACGGGCTGTTTAAATTTTTCACTGGATGTTCTGATCCCTTTCTGGTACCATGTCAAAACATAATTATATCTCTTTATTAGATCAGTAATTAACAGGAATGCACTGGTATGATGTGTAATAATTCATGAGGTGAGGCAAAAATTGCCTCATTGTTTTTTAGTGCTCTGTTTACAACTAGCCTTCCTTGAGCAGTTCTTTCAGCTCTAATAAATAGTTGCTGAAACATGTTTGTATGAAACTGTATATTAATCGGGACATCGCTAATGGACATGTTATGTTGACAGTGTGAAAATGAATGGTGACACTATTGTTGTTTAGAATACTTTGTGCTTGTGCTCTAAAAATAAGCTATAAGTAAAAGTGCCATGAGAAGTGCAAAATCATTTTTTGGATTTGAGCTATGTCATGATGAACAGCTTGGTTTGAAAGCTAAAATGTGATTGTCATGGATTTCTTTCTGGCTTTCTATGTCAGATGCCAAGGAAGAAGAAGACCAGCCACAGTTCGAACCCCCCTCATGAGGCCCACATTGGCTGGGTGATGGATTCCCGTGAGCACCGACCACGCTCTGCATCTATCAGGTCCTTTTGCTCGTTTCAGTAAACCCTCTGTCCTTAGCTGTAATAAGGCTGCTGCTTGGATCAAAGACATTGGTTACAAATTGCATCAGAAAAACACAATAAAGCTACTTCATTCTTTTGCTTGAATTTTATTGTACTGGTAATGTTTGAATGGTGACACAGTTTCCAAAATGGAGTGAATTAATTTTTTCCTCCAAGATTCTACTCACAAAACCCCATAATGATAATTTTTAATTTTTGCAAATTTATTAAAAATAAAAAACTAAGAAATCACATGTACATAATTATTCACACCCTTTTCTCAGTCCTTTGTTGATGCAGCAATTACATCCTCAGGTCTTCTTGAATATGATGCCACAAGCTTGGTGAACCTATCTTTGGGCAGTTTTGCCAGATCATCTTCGTAGCACCTCTCAAGCTCCAGCAGGTTGGATGGGGAGCATCAGTGCACAGACATTTACAGATCTCTCCAGAGATGTTCGATCAGATTCAGGTCTTGGCTCTGGCTGGGCCACTCAAGGACATTCACAGAGTTGTCCAGAAGACACTCCTTTGATATCTTGGATTTGTGCTTAGGGTCATTGTCCTGCTGAAAGATGAACAGTCACCCCAGTCTGATGTTAAGAGCGCTCTGGAGCACGTTTTCATATAGGATGTCTCTGTACATTGCTGCATTCATCTTTCCCTCAATCCTGAGTAGTCTCCCAGTTCCTGCTGCTGAAAAACATCCCCCCCAGCATGATGCTGCCACCACCATGCTTCACTGTAGGGATGGTGCCTGGTTTCCTCCAAACATAACTCCTGGCATTCACGCCAAAGAGTTCAATCTTTGTCTCATCAGACCAGAGAATTTTTTCTCATGGTCTGAGAGTCCTTCAGGTGCCTTTTGGCAAACTCCAGGTGAGCTGCCTTGTGGCTTCTACTAAGGAGTAGGGCTGTCACGATTATTACAATATTCGTCAGTTGCGATTATTTTTCATATTCGCGATTATTTTTCATATTCGATTACCGTGAATTATTTATTTTATCCACAGTTAGCATAAAACGACTCAGAATCTAACGTCATTGTGGCTGCAGCCTCGCTCTCGTCTTAAGGCGATCCGTCCTGCCATTTGGACGGCCGATTAAAACAGCGGCCGTCTTCTCAAAAGCCGTCTAAAATGCGGAGCTGTCGGTGTGTGTGTCTGTGTGTGCGTCTGTGTGTGCGCACGCGTGCGGAGTTAACAGGCTGCAGCGCAGTCTGCAGGCTGTTGACTGGGAGGGGGTGCATGAGGGAGATTCCTGAATGCAGGCGCGACACGTTACAGTCTGAAAACCATCAGTGCGCAGCGAGCGCGGAGCAGAGAGACAATTTTAACCCGAGTGAACATGTTAACAAAACCAAAACATGAAGCTTTTACTTCTCTCTGAACTTTCTCTAAAGGTGTGATTCTGCCGTTACCGTCCTGTTCACACCATGTGCGCGTCGTATGCTGAATTTATGAGATCATGAGATGAAATAAACGGTCAGATATCTTTAAAACATATTTAAAAATGAGAATATATGAATGAACTGAGCCACAACAAAAAAAAAAAGCACAGATAACAAAAAGCAGCTGAGAACTGAACATTAACAGCTGTTATTTTCCAAAGGTATTTATTTGTTCAATCTTGAGCTTAATGTAGTGTTTAAGCACAAAACGTGACTGATGAGGAGAAACAATTTCAGAAATCCAACAAAAACAACCACAAATCAGAAAAAGTTGGGACTGTATGAAATGAAGATAAAAATAAAAATGGTGCACGTTCCCAGTTTCTCCACTCACAGAAGCCAAACGTTCTTCCAGAGTTGTGTAATTATACTACAATAGTAGAATATAAAGAAGTGGGGGGAAAAAAAGAAAAAAAATAGACAATATATTCGTCAATCGCAATTATTTGTCTGACAATTAATCGTCTCCAGAAATTCCTAATCGTGACAGCCCTACTAAGGAGTGGCTTCTGTCTGATCACTCTACCATACAGGTCTGATTGGAAGATTGCTGCAGAGATGGTTGTCCTTCTAGAAGGTTCTCCTGTCTCCACAGAGGAATGCTGGAGCTCTGACAGTGTGACTATCAGGTTCTTGGTCACCTCCCTAACTAAGGCCCTAGTTTAGACAGGCTACCAGCTCTCGGAAGAGTCCTGGTGGATCTGAACTTCTTCTATTTATGAGCACAGTGGCCTTCTATAGGCCACTGTGCTCATTTGGACCTTCAAAGCAGCATATATGTTTCTGTACCCTTCCCCAGATTTGTGCCTCAAGACAGTCCTGTCTCAGAGGTCTACAGACAATTCCTTTGACTTCATTCTTGGTTTGTGCTCTGACATTGTCAACTGTCAACTGTGGGACATTATATGTAGACAGGTGTGTGCCTTTCTAAATCATGTCCAGTCAACTGAATTTACCCCAGGTGGACTCCAGTTAAGCTGTAATATCTATCTCAAAGATGATCAGTGGAAACAGGATGCACCTGAGCCCAAGTCTGAGCTTTGTGGCAAAGGCTGTGAATACTTATCTACGTGTGACTTCTTAGTTTTTATATTTAATAAATTTGCAATAATAATAATAAAAAAAAACTTTTCACATTGTCATTATGGGGTATTCATTTTCGAATAAGGCTGTAACCTAAAAAGATGTGGAAAATGTGAAGCACTGTGAATACTTTCTGGATGCACCATACACTCAGCTCTTTCTAATGGTGACAGTTGGGTAACATTAGCCTGAGGTCACCTACTTGATACCTTGATCTTATTAGTTTGTGAACTTATGTAACATTACTGTGAAGGATCAATTTTTGTAACCTGGCCATATCACTCAGGCCTGAATATACAAATATTTCACCCATCATAAAACATTGTATTTAATATAAAAAAAGAAAAATATTGACTTTGAACTTCTATGAATTGTGATGCAATAGAAATGTAATTGTTGAGCTTCAACTGCATGTGTATTTCTTGAAAAGTACATATTAAAACTTTACGGTCTTTTTTACCTTTCCACTCTATTACCCACTCTTTTCCCCAACTTTGCACAACAGCTCCAATGCTTCTCCATCAGAAGGAGCCCCACTGTCCGGAAGTTATGGCTGCACACCCCAGTCTTTTCCCAAATTCTGGCATCCTTCACATGAGCTTCTGAGAGACAATGGCTTCACTCAGCAGGGATATCACAAGTACCGCCGAAGATGCCTAAATGGTACAAGGCCATGACTCAGCTACATTTGTTCATACACACCTCTCACATTGTGACATGTCCTTGAAAAAAGTAAATGTGAGTAAAATATAATCTCACATTAAAGATCTGTTTTCAAATAATTGAAGTGTAAAATAACTACCAACTATATAGCCAGTGGAAAATGTAGGCAAGCTAAATGGGAACAGAATTAATTACTCACTTATTTGGAAAAATTCTTGCTAAAAATCATTTCCACAGTATTTATTTTATGACTATAATGATGGAGGCTTTTAATTTTCTTTGTAACATAAATACTATTTTCTTCACTATTTCCATTTGGTTCTACTTTTGTTTAATTTTGCCTTCAATACCCCATATAGAAAATACTATAATTCAGCCTTACAGCTTTCTTCTATTTCCCTTTGCAGTCATGACAAATGATACTAATAATGATAATAATAAAAAATTAGTACACAACAAAGATAAAAAAAAAAAAACCCACATCCAAAATGAAACATCTGTGATGGAAATGTGTTTTGGGGTGAACCTACGTTGTGGTGGTCATGGTGCATTTAATTAATGTTGTGCATAAATCTGACACAACCAGAGACTGTTTATATACTGGACAAGTCCTGCGTGACTTCACCCATCTACAAAGACTCAGAACAGCCGATATTAAACCCATATCTGGGCATTAGCGTACAACAATAAATACCACAAGAATTTCACTCAGTGTGATTCTCTGGGGTCTTAGGTCCTATACCATATCATGCATAATCATGTACACTCCTGTTCTCTCCCCTCCTCCAGAGAGGAAACGGTTGGGGATCGGCCAGTCTCAGGAGATGAACACTCTCTTCAGGTTCTGGTCCTTCTTTCTGAGGGACAATTTCAACAGGAAGATGTATGAGGAGTTCAAACTATATGCACTGGATGATGCCAAAGAAAACTACAGGTGAGGACTGGTTGCTTGAGTGCGGCTGCTGCTTGACTGTGAAAGTCCATCAGCAAATTATTATGCTGTAATTTCTGATGTTAGAGTACTTTTTAAGAAATCTGTATGGATTGCAGAAGAAACTATCACTGCACTCACAGATCTGATGTTAACTTAAGAGTGAAAATTCAAATCTGCGATATTTTGTTCTTTCAGAATAGATAGGTCTAAGCTGTAGTGCTGTTGAGTTTTTTTGTTTTTGTTTTTTAAGTGGAATGGTGCATCTCTGGTCAGTTTCTCACTGGGTTTTTTGTTTTTGGGTTTTTTTTTTCCGTTCTTTTCTACAGAGCTCCCCCTATAGCTCAGGAATACATATGCCACAAAACTGTCATTACACACACACACGATGAGGAACGTAAAGAATAAAGTCTTCATTGGCTTGTAGCCAGCAGTGGAAAATTCCGGCTTCAGAAAATAAAAGCTCTGCCATGTATTGCTTCTCTACCTGTGCACCTAAAACAGGTGATCTCAATAATTAGCTCATCCACCTGCCAGCTGGATTATTAGGAAGCTGGAACAAATATGTGGTTGAACTTTTACTTTCTGAAGCTGGAGTTTTCCACCTCTGTTTGTAGCTACGGCGTGTATCAGTTGTTCTAGTGTCATAAAGCAGTTTGTGTTTCTTGAGAGACGTGAGACTCTCATTCAAAGGACACAGGGTTGGCATCCCTAAAGTTGCAAGGCAGGTGTTGTGATACAAGATGCAAGGTGGGGTGGGTAGGGTGGTGGAATCCCCCATTCTCCTCAAAACAAGTCATTTAGTGATTTCAATTACTCCCAAACTGTAAAAACGGTACATGCTTCCTCTTTCAGTCGCAGTTTATATTAAAGTTTATGGGCTGTTTTGAATGTTGTTTTGAATTTACACTTGTGCATATTTACACACCCACCCTTCATCATTTCAGTGTGTGGCGAATTAACTTCCCATGTGGCTATTGCCACCAATTATCCACAGTGGCTAACAGTTTTTGAACCCTAGAGCCCTGGCATCCACTCTGTCTTATGGGTTGCAGAAAGCTAGTAAAACTCCAGTAGGAGGTCATAGTCTAAAGTGTTTACATGTCTAC